>NC_141057.1:41231566-41619066 GCF_041138505.1 Cibotium barometz | reverse complement strand
GCGCGTGCACACATTCGAATCTCCTCACACACACATCTACCTCCCTCTCCCCAACAACCTCTAATCTATACTATGCAACCTTGTTTCTTTCTCACTCCCCCCCCTAAAACCTTTCTAGCAGAACACACTATGCAAGGTAGTGCATCTTTGTCGAGGAGAAGGCCAGGGACGAGGTTGGGGGCTCGTCTCATGCATAATACCAGGGATGAACAGAGTGTTTGGGTTGAAAAATAATTTCAAAAGGGAGATTGGGTGTATTTGCAGCGCCCAATGCCACTGGACCGCATTGAGTTCAACATCGAGATGTGGTTAAGCACCATTGGAAGGGGCGACTACTAGGATTCAAGGAAACAAGGCATGATGGATTGGTGGCCCTAGTGCAACATGTGTACTCGACATCAAAAATTTCTTTGAGCCCAAATCGTCATAGTCCTCATTTGCAACTGTATGCTTTCACTTTAGTATATTAATGTACATGTGGTATTTGAACTGTTCTTTTCAACTTTATTTGACAGTTTCCTCATTTCTAGATATTTTCCCTATAGGCTCCAAGTAGCCCTCGTGATTGACCTTGTCTCCTTAAGAAAGCACAAAATTAGCCTTAATCTCTAAAAATTAGGAATCCTTACAAGGGCCAAAAGATGTCCAAAGGTCTCCTAATGATGCACTACTATATGTGAACCACCTCTTAAAAGAGTAAGGTTTATTAAATCTTAGAGATATTCTTTTATTTTATTTTATTTTTTGTGGTTTGTGGGCTGTCGTCAAAACTGCTTCGCCTTCAGTATGGACAGAGGCTGCCTCTGTGAGTATGCTAGTGGTGGTTCTCCACTTCAACACATTGCACACCTACTGCTGCTAATATCCACGATGCCTACACACCTTTGCTTTTCTTTTGCTATGCTGAGTTTATGGTGATTTGATGCATCTTCTGTGTTGCCTGGGCTGACTGTGCTCCCCAATTCTTCCTGCCACACACTACTGCCTCTATTTTGCTACTATGTGCTACTACAGTGTGTAGTTACCTAGGGAGCTTGTAGGCAATCTCCTTTGCTGCTATTAATTCTCTCTCCTTTCTCTCTGTCTTGCGATTATGGCCATTAAAGTCTATGCACCTAGAGATATTATAAGCACACTTAATCTCTATTGTGTTGCAATTGCTATTTCAAGAGCTGCTTGAGTGAAATTGCTATCGAGTACTACTGTGTGATGCTGCCTTGGAAAGATGTATTGTTTGGAGCTTCTCTACTTTAGAGATAGTGCCTTTCTATTGTTATTCACCTGAGACCTTCTTCTCAAGAGCTCCTTCAATGCTACAATATTTTCTATAGGCCTCAATTTTGGCTTTTCCCTCAAGCTTAGGA
Organism: Cibotium barometz; assembly: GCF_041138505.1. Classification (NCBI taxonomy): domain Eukaryota; kingdom Viridiplantae; phylum Streptophyta; class Polypodiopsida; order Cyatheales; family Cibotiaceae; genus Cibotium; species Cibotium barometz. The sequence goes on along the minus strand of NC_141057.1, from coordinate 41,617,702 downwards.
GCCCTTCTCTAATACAGAACCCTTAAGCACTAAACAACAACTCTCTCTCTCTCTCTCTCTCTCTCTCCCCTCCTAGACCTTGACAAGCACTAATGCAAGAAGGCTTAAAGAGAGAAGATAATCCTAATCTAAGACTAATAACTTGCTAATAGAACCTCATTATTTTTAAAAAAATTAGAGAACCTCACCCCAGCTCTAATACCATGCTAAGAATCATGGATTAAGCTCTCCTAATAACAAGGTGTCTACCTAATCATAAGGTAATCTTACACTAATGACAACACTAATATAAGGTGGATAAAAATGAAGAAAACTCATGATGAGTGTGTGCTAATTAAGATACACTCAAGTACAATTAGACACCAAGATAAATTAGCTTGGATACGTAAAGTGACTTGAGATAAGTGTAAGTGATATGTTCATTGCTTCAAAATGAATCCCTTTTATAGGAGTTGGGTACATGCACTTGGGCTTCCATATGTGGGATTATCCTTGCTTGCATATGTAGTTGCTTACTAGGTGTTTGACTCTTACTCACTTCCTACCTCTTCCTTGTGCTACTCAATGGCACCACATTTCTCAGCAATGATCAACTTCAACTCAAGGAGCCCAAAATGATTCTATGGTGTGGAGACCAAAGCAAAATTAGTCTAATCACATGGAAAATTCTACTTTCCCACACCAGGAGGAATTTCCTATCACTTTAGCCAATGAAGAGATGTAATTGGAGATGTCTCCATGGATCATCTTTGAACTAGTAGATGATGTTGCAAAAGCTCAGTGTGGTAGAGACACAAGAACCTACTCTCCTAAAAATAGAGGTAAACATGTTGCTCACATGGTGTTAAAACAAATGCTAAAAAACCAAAAGAACCACTACTTGCAAAGGTAGAATGCCATAAGAACCTTCCACATACATAATCTAGTGAATCATCATCACAAGGAGTGCAACAGTTAAATAATTCATCAATAGCCAAATGGGTATACTGCCAAGAAGAAAGATCAACATAAAGGGTCAGATTGGACTAATGGGTGTCCAACTCCTAGGAATCAAATACTTCAAGGGTCAAATGACAAAGAACAGACAATGATTTCAAAAGTTTTCACCATTGTGATTCTCCAAAAATCACACCCGTGATTCTAAAAATCATGTCAACAAAAACTCAATGAATAGATAAAGTGTTGATTACTAATGAGAATGGACAAAGAAGCTGCATAAAATTAATTCTACAAAGTTTGTTCATCATGATTATCTCAAGAATCATACCTGTGATTCAACAATCATGCTTGCCAAAGATCAAATAGAAAGCCAAGGAAGGATATGAACAATGATCCATAAGCTCGAAGGAGTACGCCTGCACCTCTACATTAGCAAATCCATAAGGTCTGATCACCGCCGTGATTTTGTGGGATTTTGCAATCATACCAATCAACGGCCATGATTGATGATCACGCCACCAAAGGATCACCCATATCAATCATTTACACATACAAGGATGTTGCAAATGCTATGTACATCATCAAAATGAAGAAAAATATCGAAAAACATAAGGCTAAGCCAGCGTTGTGATTTTCAAATCACACTTGTGCCACCTATAGACATGGCCATGATTTTCAAATTACACTTATGCCACCTATAGACATGGCCATGATTCCTCGAATCACGTCAACCAAAAATGCTTCAAGTATCAAACACACGTTATATATTCCTCATGAAAGGCTACTACATCAACTAGAAGCCCAAATCATTAAGGCCTTGATTCCAAAATCTTGTCACTTCAAAGTACTTTTCACATGCCTCAAGACCGGTATAGGGCACCTTAGAATAACTCATACACATAAACAAAATAGCGACACATCAAATGATTTAGAGGTGTTCATCACCGTGATTTTTGCCACATCAAAAAAATCATGCCATGTGCCACATCATCAAAAATCATGATAGTGTTGCCATGATTGGTTAATCACGGTTGCTAAGATGTGTCTAACTGTATTCAAATCATGCCCTTTGATTTTAAGTTGCACTCCACATACATATTCTACTATTTTATGTGTTGCATTGATCTTCATCACCCTGATTTTTAAAAAAACCATGCCAAAATTGGAAAATCACGTCAACCCATCTTCTTCCAAATGCAGAAATGCATGGTATTTTGGCATTCTCTCATCATATCTGAACTACTAAAGTCATCTCCCATCAATCTACATGCAATATTGTCACCATTATTCCTCTAAGAATCACACCTGTGATTCTTATCTTCGAATAATCACGCTGACTTGGCTATCTCAAATTCCATCATAACCATCTCTAACATGTATTTTCCCTCATTCTAAATGCACAATCATCATTTGGTGTAAAGATAGTTTTTTCATCATTGTGATTCTTCACCAACCATGACCATGATTTTTACCACCTACAAAATCAAGGAGGCTAAACATCACTCAATTGTGCAACCGCATTGGCTACCGTGTTTTCTCATCATGTTTCCACTCCTACAAACATTCTTCTATAATTTCAATGAAGTTTTACTACCGTGATTCTCAAAATCACGCATGTGGTTCATTCATAAAGAAGAATGGTATTCAACTAGCCAATCATCCTTTTCTACATCAATCAAAGGAAGCAACTGCTCAATGATTACACTTTTACTCACCCACAGGTGGAAGCCTCATCGACACCTTTCAGGTACATGTCTGGATGGGGGGACCATTGGGGGTTTTATGCGTGACCCATGATATGACCCATCACCTAGAATGATCCCTACTCTTCGTCCATTGCTAATAGCTATAGAATCCCTGCTAACCTTAATAAATATTCTAACCTTGCTTGTAATTATCAAAACCAAATTTTTTTTAAAGAAATAACACGCAATAGCCCCCACCCCAATTAGGATCCCATCTGCTATTAACATTTTCATTTACTAACTAGCTTCTTCATCCCTCTCGAAGATCAAATACATGCAACATTTACTTATCAACACCAAACATACATCTACTCCTTGAAAAAGTCTTCAATCTGATCATGAGGACACGATCAACATCAAGAAGGGAGGGATTTTAACCCATTTTATGGTTAACAAGGTTGCCACACCCTGTTGTATGCTAATGCATGAGTAATCTACATCAAATGTCAAGGATGGACATACCAAACTCATGTACAAACAAACCATGAAGTAGTGGTGTCCGAATCTCAAAGTTGGGCAGGTGCGCATAAAGGTCTAATAAATAATCAATGGCATTTCCCACTCCAAGAACATGTGGTAGAGTGAGCTACAATGTGCTCCCTAGTGTTGTAATGCATTAATGTATTATGAGATGAAGCAATGTACAAGAAATAGCCCAAATAGAAGCTTTGGGTGCCTGCTCAACCACAGTTCAAGTGTGTGTGAAAACTTATGGTAAGGAAATTTCTCTCATAATGCAAGTACACTCTCCCATTGTGCAATGGAGATTTCCCTCATGCAAAAGCTATGTAAGTGTGTGTTACTGATTTGAGGTGTGAGGAGGGAGTAGTGCCCATAGTGCAACGCGACAGTGTGAATTGCATGGCCATGTATAGTTAGTGATTTGAGGTGTGAGGAGGGAGTAGTGCCCGTAGTGTAATGTGACAATGTGAATCACGGAGAAGGCGAATGGTAAGCTACCCATGGTGGTGTTAAGCTTAGAGGGTTATGAGCTGAGCCACACCATTGAAAAGATCCCCATGACATGAGGTGAGTAGAGGTGAGTGGTTCCCTCGAAGCTGTCTCTTAGCCTTAATAGCAATAATCCATTCACATCCTAGAATTAGCTTCTAACACATACTCAAATACAAAGAGCTTAGAATTCAAGGGGTTAGTTTATATCTGGATCATTTGTTCAAACTACCCCAAACATGGCATGTTAATGTCCTTTATGAAGGGAATCTACCTAGGATAAGCTTATCGTGCACATCGGGCAGCCTAACCATTCCCAGATATTAAGGTTTATGAGATTGTGTTCATGCCATAAGTAAAGTTGGGAATTATATCATTTTGGTTTCCTGAGACAATTCAATTCCAACCCATGTTCTAGGAAGACTTAGGTCAATGTCCAGTTGAGACACTGGAGATTCAAGCTCTAAGGGTGCAAGTTGTGAAGGTCCCATTTTTTTTTATAACATGAATGTAATCATTGATGTTCTAAGGTGACAGTTTACATCAGCAAAGTATTGAGAACTACTTATCCAAAGAGCATCATAAACAGGGTTATTGTTTGCGAGGAAATGTATTCAATCATACCTCCAAACTACTAGAAGATCTGACTCCATATAGCTTGTATGTCACCCCATTGGGCACTAGGCATGGTTTGCAACCATTTAAGTGCCTGATGATCTATCTTAATTGTGAACTCCTTCTCGTAAAGGAAATATTTCTAATGCTTAAGAGACATCACCAACCCCAAATAACTATTTGCCACATATAGAATAATTCTTTTTTATGCTATTTATTTTTTGGCTATAATAAGCCGTTGGGGTGCCCTTCCTGGCTAATCACCTCAAAAGGACCATCCCACGAAGCCATCTTGAGAATCAAAGACTCAAAGGTAACTTTCTTCATTACATGAAAGGCCTTGAGTGCTTTGCCCAATGAGATGGACACTTTTTGTAGACACTTATTTATGCCCTTGAGCAAATCTATAACAAGTGTCTACAAGGTCAGAAAATTTATCCATGTGTGAGTTATATGTTTGACGGAGACCTACAAAAGAGTGGATCTCTTGAGCATTTTTTGGAGTTACACCCCATTTCAGAATTGCCTTGACCTTTTCAGGGTCGAGGCTGATCCCGTCTACACTAATGACATATCCCAGATAGTGAATTTATTCTACTCCAAATTCACTCTTTTTTGCATTGATGTAGAGCTCAGTGTCTCTCAAAAGTTGCAAGACCTTTTCAACATTCTTCTCATGCTACTCTACAGTATAGCATAAAAGATGAGTATATCTTCTAGGAAGATGAACACACACTTTCCTATGAGCTCCATAAAAACATCATCTTGTTAAACATCGTCGTGCGTTGGTGACGCCGAATGACATCACCACAAACTCGTAGTGGCCACGTTTAGTCCTAAAGACTATTTTTGGAATGTCAACCATAAAGATTCGACCTAATGATAGCCACTCTTGAGATCCATTGTTATGACCCATGTTATTTGACGAATGATAATCATGGTCATTTAAATTTATATATTTTTTATGATGCCTATTTCTCATGAACACGTTAGGATTGATTGATGTGATGTCAATTGATTGTTACTGTTGACGTGGTTTATGTTTATGAGTTTAGGTGATGAGGTGTGCAAGGGTACCGATTTAGGTGTTGCACAGTGCGAGGGTACCGATTTAGGTGTCGCACGGATGGTGGATTGAATCATGGCGTGTGGACAGATCTCACAATATTTTGTGGCTGTACTATGGCATTTGATATTATTTTAACATCAGTGTGATGTGTGTGTGTGTGCATGCGTCAATTTATTATACAGTGTGCGTATGAGCACTAGTTGATTTATTTTGTAATGTGCATATGTGCACAAGTTAGATTATTGTATTAGAAAAATAGTGCAAACCTTAGAAGGTTTGAGGACAAAGGTTAATTTAGGACAAAGGCTAATTAAATGGCAAAGTCCAAATATGGATGTGTACTTTATTTTTGGCTGAAAGCCTACTTTTGGAATATAACACAAATACCCATGCGAGAAGAAGCCACTCACGTTGGGGGGGGGAAGATTGCACCCAGTCTTGTGTTGCCTTGTGTTGATGGTGATGTATTTCTTTCCCTTATCTTATGTTTTGTTATATGCTTAATTTTTAATTTAATTCAAGTAGTTGTTTTGATATTTGATATAATTTTTATGAGTCTTTTGATTATTCTCTTCAAGAAAATTAAAGGTCCGGTTGGAGTGGTATCAGAGCTTTGGTGTAATTTAATTTTCTTGAAGGCGGTGAAAAGAAGTGAAAGAAACAAAAACAGAGGTGATTTTGGTAATTTTCTTGAATTTTAATTGAAGAAGAACACGTTTAGGGATTTTTGTTTATGTATGGATGAAATTAAGCTTGTTTTTGACCATTGGGTAATCAATCTCCATCAATCTATTGCCCAAAGGGTAAAACTAGGTGGAAAACCATTAGTGGGTTTTCCAAAACCATAAAACCACCTTCCTCTTCTCTAATCCTCTTCCTAATCTGTCTGTATGGATGGGTTTCAAAATTGATAGTCAATCCTGCTTAGCTTTCCAATTGCTAAACCATTGAGGGAGGAAGCAATCTATAATGGACGGTGTATAATTCACCAAGAGCTAATTTATAATTTATGGAGAAATAAGCTCTGTGAGAAATTAAAATTCTAAAAATTGATCTTTCTTCTCTTTCTCTCTCTCCCTCATTCGTACCTGGGCGGCAGCGCACAGCGCACAATCGTTCCTCTCTCCATCCAGCCGACGGCCTGTGCCCTGCGCATCCTTAAGGGCAGCTTCATAGATTTTAAAATATATATATATAAATTTTCAATTGATTTTTTTTATCTCTCTCTCCCTCCTTCATACCCGGCGGCGAGCTGCGAATTAAGGGAGGCGCTGAATTTCCTGAATTTCTTCTCTCCATCCAATCGGCGACGCTGTGAGCTGTGAATTCAAGGGGGGAGGGAATTTTTCAGACCCCAATTATATTAGCTATAAGCTTAAAATGTTTATTTTCATTTTTTTAATTAGATGCTGTGAATTCTTTAGTGGGCTGTTTCCTTTTTACGCTCCAGCCTTTGGCGTGCCAGGTTACAAGTTTTAGTAAAGCTTTCATAAGCTTTTTAATAAGCTTAATAAATCAAATATTAAAAGCTTTATGAGATAAAGCTTAGTATAAAGCCTTGATATAAGCTTAGTTTTGTTTTAAAAAAAAAGAGACCATATCTATAAATAGACCACCTCTTCTCTAAATTTAGGTTAGCTGAGTTGACAATTTCAGGCCAAGAAATGCTTGAAAAAGCTTTTATTATAAAGCTTTGTTAAGTTTTTCAAATAATCTTTCATATAAGCTTAAAGCTTTACAAATGAGATCAATAAAAATGTTTTACAAAGAAAATATTTTTTTTGACTATTCCCATTATATTTTATGAAAAAGAATCTCATATGCATATAGTTAGTTTGGATTTCTTCTACAGATTTTTAGAATTTATCTCAAGAGAAATTTTGAGAGTTGTCAAATTCTTGTGAATAATGTTGTTTTCTAAATCCTCATGAAGTACGAATAATATAAACAGTTTGTTAGTGAAGATATCATTAAAATGTTGCTTTAACTAATGGCTAGTTTTCTAATTTTAAAGAGTACATGGATTATTTCTTGAAAAATTATGCATTTGTGTATTGAGCTAACTTGGCAGGACTCACATCTAGTTCGACATTCCATATGAGATAAGAAACCCTATCTTTTCTCTTGTTTTAAATTTTTCTATTCTTTTTAATTGTCAAAAAATTGGTGAATATCCGCAACATTATCGTACCATTCAGGAACAGCTTGATTCTCTCTATATTCTTTTGAATCAAGAACGAGAGTATTGGGACAAATTTCAAAGAAAGATTGAACGACGTCTATCTAGAATAAACAAATATATTGAGAAGAAAGTTCAAGTTATGGAAGCATCTGACATGCATAGCCTGACCAATGACATCGTATCCAAGCTGCCTATTGTCAAGTGTTTCAGGTGTAAGATGTTGGGACATTATGCTAAATCTTGCCCAACTAGAAAGAAGAACCAAATTGCACAAAAGGACATGCTTGACACCAAAGAGGTTAACACACTCGACACATTAACCAAAGGTGGAGGTATGTGTTAAAAATTATTTATTGTATACAATTTCTTGTTTGCTTTTGTATCTGTCTTCTGAATATTCTTTCTTTCTAGACCTAGTTAGAAAACTTTAGCTCTTGAAAAGAATTTTAGATACCGTGACCTAACTAGAAAGATCAAGACAAGATTAGTAAAAGTTATCTTCAAGATCTAGTTGCCCAAATTCAAGTAAAAATGATTACTAGACATTTCATAGAAGATTAAGACCAATTTGAAAATTTAAGAACCAAGCAAGTTTCTCCAGTCTTTGATTCAAGTTATCAATTGTTTCACCATCGAATTTAGTGATGACGAGAAAAGTAAAGAAATAGCTCTCAAGTGACTAGAAACCAAGCTTAAGTTGTATACCAATAACAATTACGAAGTTTATACCAATTCAAGTAAAGTTTTGTCTAAATTTTCAAGTGTTCTAGTTTAAGATTTATCCAAGTACAAGATTCTTTTTAGACCAAGAATTTCTCTAAGTCAAAGATATATTCAACCACAAGATTTAAACCCCTTAAGAACAAGATTTATTCAAGAATTGTAATTATGATTAATTAAAGACTAATCTCTCAATTTTCGTCCATTCAAGTATTTTTAATCTAAGCCAAGATTCATTACTAGTACATCAAGTTCTTGCTATCAACTAGGGCACAAGATGTCTAATTTTATTCAAGTTTTGATTTCAAGTTTAAGATTAAGCTTAAGATCAAGATCCCCTTTAGATTTTATTTTTTACAAGAAAGATTCACAAATTCAAGAATTATAAACCTATTCAAAGACTATAATTTTTGAATTTAGTTAGACAATTACAAGTTTAAGATCAAAAACAAATCTCAAGAATTCATCAAGATTAAGATCAAAAACAAATCCCGAGAATTTAGTTAGACAATTACAAGATTAAGATCAAGAACAAATCCCCATAATTCATCAAGTTATTGACAGTAATGTAAGTGATTATTTTTCAATCTTAAGTTAATAAGAATTTTCATTTCGACCTAATTTATTTTTGGAATAAGACTTATAGTTTAATTTTGAGGATAGAGAAAAGTTATGTCGAAATGAAAGTTTCAGAGGGAATTAGCTACTCCGTCTCAAACTTCTATTCTTAAGGTAGTGTCGCGTGGAATTAATCTATGGTATGGGACATTAGATTGGTTTTACATGCCTACCCCAGACGTATCTATGTCTTCTTTCACCAGCGAGTGCTTGTATGTGGAAGGTACCTCTGTGGTATGGGACACTTAGATCCCTTTTACATGCGTTCATTTGTTTGGTTTTATTTTTAGAAATTGTTTGATGTGATGATCTTGTCCTCCACTTGTGCCATGAAGCCATCCACTCATTGATTGCGTAACTGAGGACAGTTGATTCCCAACAGGGGGGATTGTTATGACCCATGTTATTTGACGAATGATAATCATGGTCATTTAAATTTATATATTTTTTATGATGCCTATTTCTCATGAACACATTAGGATTGATTGATGTGATGTCAATTGATTGTTACTATTGACGTGGTTTATGTTTATGAGTTTAGGTGATGAGGTGTGCAAGGGTACCGATTTAGGTGTTGCAAAGTGCGAGGGTACCGATTTAGGTGTCGCACGGATGGTGGATTGAATCATGGCGTGTGGACAGATCTCACAATATTTTGTGGCTGTACTATGGCATTTGATATTATTTTAACATCAGTGTGATGTGTGTGTGTGCATGTGTCAATTTATTGTACAGTGTGCGTACGAGCACTAGTTGATTTATTTTGTAATGTGCATATGTGCACAAGTTAGATTATTGTATTAGAAAAATAGTGCAAACCTTAGAAGGTTTGAGGATAAAGGTTAATTGAGGACAAAGGCTAATTAAATGGCAAAGTCCAAATATGGATGTGTACTTTATTTTTGGCTGAAAGCATACTTTTGGAATATAACACAAATACCCACGCGAGAAGAAGCCACTCACGTTGGGGGGGGGGAAGATTGCACCCAGTCTTGTGTTGCCTTGTGTTGATGGTGATGTATTTCTTTCTCTTATCTTATGTTTTGTTATATGCTTAATTTTTAATTTAATTCAAGTAGTTGTTTTGATATTTGATATAATTTTTATGAGTCTTTTGATTATTCTCTTCAAGAAAATTAAAGGTCCGGTTGGATCCATCTTCAAAAAGAACTTTTCACCATTAAGAGCCATTCAAGGATATACTCAAACCTAGGCATTGGGAACCTATTTTTCACTGTAAGCTTGTTGAGTGCCCTATAGTCCATGCATAAACATGTGGACGTGTAATTCTTCTATACAAATAAGATAGGTATAGCAAAGGGTGAAGATGAGGGTCGTATAAATCCAGCTCAGAGTAATTAGGAAAGTTGCTACTCTCGTTCACCCCCCTCCAATGCCTTAGAAAGGTGACAGGGGAACTTACTGGCGATTCTGTCCAAGGGACCAACTTAATGTGATGATCTTCAAGGCGGCTAGGTGGGAGCTGGTGAGAGGTCATCCTTTAGCATAATATCTTGAAACCATGCTAGGGAAACCATCTAGCTTTTGCGTCAAAGGGTTTGCTAATTGAAGAGTAGACCGCTGGTCATGGACATAAATCAAAGCACAGTCAACTCCTTTTCTAATAGCTCTTTGGGCCTAGATATGTGAGATGAGAATACAAGAAATGCTCTTATCTCTGCGAATCACGACAGGCTCAGGAAAACCATCAACAATTGTGAAAGTGCCTTGTCTCCAATCAAGAATGGGTGCATAATCCATAAACCATTGAATGCCGAGCATTATATCCCACCCCAAAAGAGGTGAGACAATGAAGTCTCGTTGAAATGTGGCCTTTTAAACTTGAATTTGAATTGTTGATCCATATATGGAGAATCCTTAAACGACTGAATGGAAAATCCCTAAACCATTGAATGATGCCGAGAATCATATCACACCCCAAAAAAGGTGAGACAATGAAGTCTCGCTGAAATCCGGCCTTTTGAACTTGAATTCAAATTGTTGAGCCTTATGGAAAATATGAGTGCGAAGACCAAGTGTGAACTCGTCTACGTCTAGATGATGGGGTACAAGTACACAACTCATCTTTTTAGCTAACTGAGGAGAAATGCTATCTTCGGGGTTGCCCATATCGAAGAGGACAATGAATTATTATCCCTTTGCTGTGCCACAAGCACGAATGAGGGATTTCTTTTACCCCTCACCCTCTTGCTTGTCATCAAATACCATTGTGGGTACTGAGTTTAAGGTAGTAGCTAAGAGTTGGACAGAATTAGTGGCCGATGTTGGAGGTGTGGATGCAACTACATCGGTGGCTATTGTGGAGGTAGAGGTCTTGGAGGCTTGTGTACAATCTTTCTTACCATGCCCCACAGTGTGGCAGAGGAAACATATATTCTCCCCCTCGTGTCATGTTTGCTCTTTTGGTTGGAGATATCCACTAGGAATGCCATCCTTGGCCTTTTCCTCGAATGTTCTCTTAGGCTTGAATTCCTTATCTTTCTTGCCTCTTGAGGTGCTATGGGAATCTTTCTTTGTATCTTTGCTATTATGAGCTCCCTTCCTCAATTGGGATGATGACTATTGGGTGGTGAATGACTATTGTTGGGTTTTTGGAGCTAGCCTGAAAGTGCTTGGGCTTACCTCCACTCAACATCATTTCCTGTTTCTGAGCAAGAGTGAGAGCCCTATCATATGACTGTGGCTCAAAATTACGCATGGTAAACCTAATGTTAGTATCTTTTTGCGCTTTAATTTTGTTTTATTCAAATCATATTCAAACCATAGACAACATTGTCTCAACGTCCCTCTCCCATTTTTTGGGGCAACAACTAGATGGTTTGGGGTCATTGAATTTGAGAACCCTCAAGCCCCATTCAAAATGTAAGAAAAACCCATGTGATCAAATTTTTTACTTAATGGAACACGTCTATGAATCATCTATGTGTAGGACTAAGAAGGTTCACATGGTTTTAGGAAGCTACTATGACTTTAAAAAAAAATCAAGGTAAAGAAATTCAAGTGGTATGTTTTGTAATGGTTTTGGGGTGTGGAGCCTTTGAATCAAATATTTTTTTGGACATGCCCTCATATAGCATGGAATGGGGGGTTAAAGTCAGTCAAGTGCATAAGTGATAAAGATTAGAAGCTTTTGAACTTTGAACTTTGTTATTTGCGAAAGAGTAATTTAATTTTCTAAAGTGGTGATTTTTTTTTGGTTAGTAGTTGAATCTTATGTATTTAATGCACAATTTTGTCTTCTTTGTGACGACTACTACCGAAAATACATATAGTTACTTGTGTATGAGTAAAAGAACGCTTCGTGGGCAAATGGGGAGTAACTTGAGTAACGATCCTAGGACTCTAGGAGTCTATGAAATTTGAATCAAGGAGAAAAGATGAGACAAACAAAAAGGGTATCTGATGAGAGTGGAGAGGCATCAGGGGTGAGTCAAGTGGAGTCTGTGAATAGAGCGATAGGATGGATTAATGGAGGGCTTTGAGTGAAGGTGGGCCAGGTGGGTGTGTGTGTGTGTGTGTGTGTGTGTGTGTGATGGGCTGGGTAAAGATGATGGGGTGTGTGTGTGTGTGTGTGTGTGTGTGTGTGTGTGTGTTGGGGTGGGTAAAGATGGTGATGATTAAGGAGGGTTGGCGGTTAGTAACTTAGTTGTGACAGGTGGAAAGCAAAAGGAAAGGCGAAACACTGTAAAATCATTGACTGAACTGATCTCTGTAGAAGTAGAAGAGAAGAGATAGGTGGAGCCTAGGAGTCATAAATGAAGGGTATCTAATGCGGTGTCTCAGAGTGCAGAGTCTGGGAAGACGCGGGAGGGGAAGGCCAGGCTGGAATAGCGCACCGCACAAGCTGTTGTGTGTCTGTTGTGGTGGGCAGGATATGGTGTTTGTATAATTGGGTGCGCTGCTGTTTTTCTGCAGTGAGAGGAGCACCCACTAGGAACCAGCCAGTGAAGGGGGCTGTGTGTGTGTGTGAGAGAGAGAGAGAGAGAGAGAGAGAGAGAGGGAGGCGTGTTTGAGTAGAGCAGCGAAATTGAGGAAATGGGCGAGCAGGCGCAGGTGGAAATGGCGTTTGCCAGGCATCAGCCGCCGTCGGCCAGCCCCTCTGCTGGGGCTGACATGGCTGCTTCTTCTTCTCCTCCGTCGTGCTGTGACGGTGCCAAGCTTCGTAGATCGGAGCTCTCCCTCCGTCTCGTCGCCCTCGTGGCTGCCGTCTCCGCCTTCGCCTTCCTCATCACCGACAAACAGACGCGCTCTTTCACCATCTTCACCTCCGTCGTCGTACAGGAAGCTCGCTTCAGCGACATGAAAGCTCTCGTGTAAGCAGAAGGGCCACCTCTCATATTGTTTGAATACTGTTCCTTGAATCTTTCACATAGCTTGCTGCATATTGACTGAATTCGATCTTTCTGTCTGTAGTTTTTCAGTGATTACCCTCGGAATCGCGGCGCTGTACTCAGCCACTCAAATCGCCCGCTGCCTGTTCATTGCTTCCTCTACTAGCATTCCCCCATCCTCTGCAGTGGCTTGGGCCATCTTCCTGCTTGACCAGGTGCGCCTCCCTCTTATTGAGGTCAATTTTTTTGATTTATCCATTAATAATCAATGCCTAGCATGTATTTTGAACATCTTAATTGTTGTCTTTTGGCTCTCCCCTTCCATTCTGTATCCCATACCTTTATCCCTCTGATTTCTGATATGTTGTATTGGGTTTGCAGATCATGACCTACCTCATATTGTCCTCCTCTGCAGCATCCGCCCAGTCTGCCTACTTCTCCGAGCAAGGCAATGATGGCTTCAAGTGGGCTAAAATCTGCTACCTGTATGAGAAATTCTGCAAACAAGTCGGTATCGGCATCATCGGCTCCTTTGTTGTCTTCATGGCCCTTGTCTTCACCTCTGCCATCTCTGCCTTTAACCTCTTTGCATGTACCGATTTTGCAGAGTAATTCAGTTTTTCCCTTTGTTGTTAGAGCCTTCTGTATTGGCCCTTAGGTTGAACCGTATGTGTAGTTATGTTAACCTTGCCACTATGTTAATGTATACGGATGCAGCATTTTAGAGTAATGTCAGGTGATTTCCATGCAAGTTTAAGAGCTGATTTGATGGTTTATTGATCAGCAATGCAGAATAACTGAGATGGTTAATCTCAAAACGGCCTCTTAGTAGCCAGAAGGAATTCAACAATTAGGTGGTGAAGGTGACAATGCAGTAATTTGCTCCATAATGTATAAGTCTCTAGTTCTCTATTTGCAGTTCTCTTTCTATGTGCATGAGTGGAAGCCTCATTCAATGGCTCAAAACTTGGGGGTGGTTTTCACAGATTTGCCAGATGTATGTGATGTTTCTGGAGAAGGCCTTACATTTGTTTGACAAATGTACGTGATCCTTCTTGTCTGTGACAACAAATGTAGGGCTCAATATAGCAATCAGACCCATTTTCATAAAAACCATGCCAAACCACCTTTTTTTTGGAGAGAATAGCACACAGAATGTTGAATTTCTGGCAATAAAGTGGTGTAGGCTACTTTACGCTCTGTAGGCCATCCCCCAAGTTCTAAAGATGTGTTGTTAGGCCATCACATCGGTAGGCCCATCACTTTGCTAACTCTGTGTAAGTTGGAAGCTTTCAAAGCTACTAATCCTTTAACATAAATGGCAGTATTTTGATTATCATTGTGGAGGTGGAAAGACTATCATTGTGGAGGTGGAAATGTTCATCTCCTATCTTTCTGTAGACATGCGGGCCTTTGTTGTGGGTTTGCCTGCCCTTGTAGGTGTTCACTCCCCGTATTCTTCCCCCATTTTTTTTCATTTTTCTGTGGCTGGGATGGCAGTCCTGAGCTGGCAGGAGGCTCTATCTTCTGGCCAATTGTACCTGCAAGTACCTGACTTCAGTTCTGTGCTGGCCGACTCAGGACAGTTGGCTGACTAGTGTATGTGGCTGGTCGTGGAGACTCAGAGCCTGTTGGCTGCCTTTGCTGCAGGCGGACTCTTGTATGGGGGCCATATAAAATGGCCCCACAGCCCTTGCCTTGTGTATCATATTCGGTAGAGCAGAGTTACACGCCTCTATCTCTCTCTCTCTCTCTATTGTGCTGTTTTTTTTCTGCATTGCGTTTGCTCTTGTGTTCCCAGATTTGGTCATCTTTTCCGTTGCGCATTTTGACATGGTATCAGAGCCCTAAGCTCTTGATAGTTCTTGGAATTTGTGTGAGCAAGAGGGGGACTGTTGTGTTATTGATTGGTGGACTGTACGGGATTGCTTGTGAGGAGTAGCAAGAGAACGGCGGGTTGATTTGTTGGACAGCCACTTGCAGGTGTAAGTTCATTTTTGTCCACACCCACCCATTCTTTTTCAGAAACATCCCCGCAATGGCAGTTTTGGTAGAGATGGCTGAGAGGCATGTGAAGATCCCTACACTCCCCACGTATCTGATGGACTGTCAGTTGGACGGAAACAACTACGGCATATGGAAGGGTATGATGGAATCTGTTCTGGAGTCTTATGACCTAGTTGATTTAATGGTTGTTGGGGTTCCACGAAAGGAAGTAGGAGAAAGGGAGTTATCGTCGATCCAAAAGGGTCGGGAGGTACATGCATAGTTGTAGGATCGTGCCAACGCTAGGAACCGTTCATTTATCTTCCTCAATTGCACACCAGAGGTAAACAATCATGTAAAGTATATGACGTTGGCGAGAAGTATATGGCAGCATTTGGCTTCTCTTTACAACTGGGTATCGCCCATGAAGAGGATGTTTCGTTTTCTTCAGGCAGGGAGGAGACATTTTTTTTTGGTTATTTGTCACGTGAAGTGTTTTTTAAAAAAAGGAAAAAAAGATAATAATTGTTGGTCGCATAAAGCTATCTAAATCGCTCGCATTTTAGGGTCTTGTTCGTAGCTTTTGCTAGGGTTGCTAAGCCTTGTTAAGCAAGGCAAGTCTTGCTATGCCATGGAGATAAACTAGAAGCAAAAAACAAGTGAAATTGTGTGCAGTCCTGTTATAGAATTTTACTGAGTTTACTAAGTTTATCTATGTGGAATGTAGCTAGGCAGGCGAAATCAAGTGAAAACGACATTTGGATCTTGAGAATAGTCGACAATGGACAAAGCTTTTTTTTTGTTTCGCCTACAACAGTTTCTCTGGTTGTCTTTTTTCTTATTTGGTTAGTGCCATTTCTTACCCTTGCTTTACTCCATAGTTCTTTCTATGAGATGAAGTCGTATTGCTTAAGAAAATCTTATCACATTACATTATGTTGATCAAAGAAGGAAGAAAAGTCTATTGGTGAGGACTATTCTTCACAAAGAAAGAACACATCAAAACAGGCCTTCTACTCCAATTCAGGCAGAGGTAGAGGTCGTAGTTGAGGCCAAGGTGGTAAAAGTCAACATGAAAACCAGAATTATGGACAACAACAGTATAATGATTTGCAGCAACAACATCAAAGGAACCATCATTCAAGGCCATTCTAAAGGTAGAGGGAGCCAAAAGGACTGAGGTGTTCGGCAAAGTAATCACAGTGCAAATAGCATAGAGTGTTATTATTGTAACAAACTAGGGTACATGGCAAAGGATTGCTTTAAAAGAAAGAATGACAGTAAAAGTGAAAAGTTGTAGAAAGGCAACTATACATCATCTAGCAAACACGGTGGTGATAACGGAAGTGAGCGGCTATTTGTAATGCAATACATGCTTAGCTTCACAATATGCAATGTGTCATGATCTAAAGATATATGGTATGTGGATTCTGGTGCCTCTAACCACATGACTAGTCATGGTGAATGGTTTAGAGATATGCAAAAAATAATAAAACCAAGTTATTTAAAAACATGTGATGAAAATGCGCATGCCATTGCACATGTTAGTAAAGTGTCATTGTCTATGCAGGATGGTAAAATGAAGTACTTGGTAGATATACTTCATCTTTCAAATATAACAAAAACTTTGGTTTCTATCAGAGAGAGATGGTTGAGTAGGGTCTGCAAGTGTGGTTTAATCCTCAAAATTAATGTTTTGTGGAAGATTTTAAAAATCAGTGTCGCTTGATTGCCAAGGGTAACATAAATGGTAGGATGTTTCTTGTGGATATAAAGATAGCCATGTTTGTGCAAGGAATAGGTCATTGCAGATATTGATACATGACACAAGCGTATTGATTATGTAAATATATAGCGAGATTGAAGTCTATGCAGGTCCAAAATATTGTTGGGTTTGCCCAAAGTTTAAGATTGATGGTATGCGTAAAGTATGGGAAGCATGCTAGCTTGGTTAGCACGCCAAACATTCTTTCCTACCATGAAAAGCATGTTAGTGTAAGGCCATTAGATACGATATGTTTACATGTATGGAGACCGACCAAGATTGCAACAATTGGAGGTATTATGTTACATTCATTGATAATCACACTAGGAAACTCTGGGTTTATTTCATGAAGGAGAAAAGTGAGGTGTTTTCTCACTTTTAGAGGTTTAAAGACTTGGTCAAGAAGGAAAAGCCATATAAATAAAATGCCTAAGATCAGATGATGAGGGACAGTATTTGCCTAATGAGTTCAGTGATTTCTTGAGAAAGTAGGGAATCAAGAGACAATTTACATGCAGGTACACTTTGCCAATCGAATGGTGTTGCAGAAACTAAAAATAGGCACATTGTAGAAGTGGCACATGCCTTGATGTTTGAAAAGAATTTGCCATATTATTTTTGGGTAGAAGTAGTAGCAACTGCTATGTACATTATGAACAGGACCCCACTAAAGCTGTTCATGTTATGATGCTTGAACATAAGTTTACAGTCATAAAATCGGATGTGTCTCACTTGAAAGTGTTTGGGTGTATTACATATGTGCATGTTTTCAACGAAGTGAGAACAAAGTTACATCCAAAGGCAAAGAAATGCATCCTCATTGATTATGCTTTGGAGTAGAAAGATTATAGATGTTATAACCCTACAAGTGGTGAGATGTGAGTAAGCAGATTTGTTGTCTTTGATGAGATGAGTAGCTGGTATACACCAACAGTGAAGGTAGAAGGAGATGTAGATGTAAGAAGTCCTATTGTTGCACCACATGTAGAGCACCAACAAGTGCTTAGTGGACCTGGAGAGTCCTCTAGTAGTGGATCCAGTGTTAGGCAAGTTGAGGACAGATATAGGTACTAAAGAGAATGTGGGAGAGAGGGAGAGCTTCAAACCCTAGTAAGCAAACACACACACAAGAGAGAGTAAGACACAAGAGAGAGATGGATAGCTGAATTTTCTTCTATCTTCTTCTCTACTCAACCAACATAACATAAAGATAAGAGTACACACTATATGGGTTAGTACTCAACTACTACAACATACAAGGGTCGGTCCATAATGTGAACCCGACTAAATGAGCTGGCGCTATAACTATGCCAGTCTCTAGTAATCCAGAATGGCTGTCACACAGCCTATCATCCCACTGGCCGCATATCACCCATAATCTCACCAACCATGCCAGGGGTGTAGATGCGGAAGTTATCACCCAGGTGGGTCATCAATGTCCGTCGTAGCACTAGTTGAGCTCGATATCTCAACACTCCCCCCTCGAGCTCAACTCCACACACCACACTCCAAGTAAGCTCCTAAACTTGTGGAGCTTCTCTGTGTCCAATGCCTTTGTGAAGATGTTAGCTACCTGATCCTCTGTGCTGACATATACCAGATCTACATCTCCTGCTAGAACCTTCTCCCTCATAAAGTGATAATGCACCTCAATGTGCTTCGCTCTAGCATGATATACTGGGTTACTGGCCAACTGTATGATGCTCATGTCGTCACAATATATGACAACTTTCCTATCCATGGGCTCTCCCATGTCACCAAGTAGCTTCTTCTGAAACCAAGCTACCTCACACGCTGCCCATAACAGCACCCTTGTACTCTGCCTCTGTACTTGACAAGGCAATTGTTGGCTGCTTCTTATTGCTCCAACTCACAGCAGCACTCCCAAACGAGAACATAAAACCACTGGTAGATCTCTTGTTTACAATACAATCAGCCCAATCAGCATCTGTGTACCCATGCAACTGTATCTCTATACTAGTCCTATAGAAAAGTCCATAATCAACTGTGGACTTTATGTACCTGAGGATCCGTCTAGCCACATCCAAGTGTGACTTCCTAGGGGCTTGCATAAACTGACTCACAAGTCCAACAACATAGCTCAAGTTTGGCCGCCTTGTAATGGTCATGTAGATCAAACTACCCACTATGCGCCTATATGTAGTGGGGTCCTCCAAAAGCTCACCTGTATCTGTGAAAAGCTTTGTGTTATGCTCCAATGGCACTGAAATAGGCTTACAGCCTGTTATACCATACTTGGACAACATGTCCAAGCCATACTGCCTCTGCAATAGCAAAATTCCATGAGGTGATCTCACCACCTCTATGCCCAAGAAATACCGCAGCTCACCCAAATCCTTCATCTCAAACTTCTGCTTCAAAAGCATCCTGACATCATGTATGTCTGCATCACTATCACCAAAGATAATCAAGTCATCCACATAGATGACTAATAGCATGATCCCTCTATGTCTTTTTCACATATAGTGAAAAATTTGCATTGGATATCTGAAATCTAATGGTAACAAGATACTCCCCGATCTTGTTTGACCATGCTCTGGGTGCTTGCTTCAAGCCATACAAGGCTTTACGTAACCTGCACACAAAATCTGGATGTGCATCACTCTCATAACTTGGTGGCTGCATCATGTACACTTCTTCTTGCAAATCACCATACAAGAAAGCATTCTGTACATCCATTTGATGTAAAGACCAACCCTTTGCTGCAGTCATAGTAATGACACCTCTCACGGTTGCCATTCTTGCAATCGGGCGGAATGTCTCCTCATAGTCTATGCCATAAGTCTGCGCATAGCCCTTGGCAACCAATCTTGCCTTGTACCTGCTCACTGAACCATGAGCAGATTTTTTTTTTCTGCATTGCGTTTGCTCTTGTGTTCCCAGATTTGGTCATCTTTTCCGTTGCGCATTGTGACATGGTATCAGAGCCCTAAGCTCTTGATAGTTCTTGGAATTTGTGTGAGCAAGAGGGGGACTGTTGTGTTACTGATTGGTGGACTGTACGGGACTACTTGGGAGGAGTAGCAAGAGAACGGCGGGTTGATTTGTTGGACAGCCACTTGCAGGTGTAAGTTCTTCTTTGTCCACACCCACCCATTCTTTTTCAGAAACATCCCCGCAATGGCAGTTTTGGTAGAGATGGCCGAGAGGCATGTGAAGATCCCTACACTCCCCACGTATCTGATGGACCGTCAGTTGGACAGAAACAACTACGGCATATGGAAGGGTATGATGGAATCTGTTCTGGAGTCTTATGACCTAGCTGATTTAATGGTTGTTGGGGTTCCACGACCGGAAGTAGGAGAAGGGGAGTTACCGTCGATCCGAAAGGGTCAGGAGGTACATGCATAGTTGTGGGATCGTGCCAACGCTAGGAACCGTTCATTTATCTTCCTCAATTGCACACCAGAGGTAATCAATCATGTGAAGTATATGACGGCGAGAAGTATATGGCAGCATTTGGCTTCTCTTTATAACAGAGTATCGCCCATGAAGAGGATTACCTTGGAAGTACGGATGCGGGTTATGAGCCTTGCAAAGTCGTTGACGATGTGGGAGCATATTAACAAGTTGTGGGCTCTTCAGCAAGTTCTCCAAGCTAGGAAGAACATATCATCGGAGGACAAGGCCATAACGGTTCTGTCGCAATTGCTCTCACAGTACTCAACAATCTACTCGATTTGATTACCAATGGCAGCTCAACACCATTACTTGGTAGAAGCTTGTGTCCATGGTCTTGGACCAAGAAGAAAGATTTTTGAATCCTCCTCAGGGTGGAGGTTAAGAGGCTGAAACTGGCCAACGTCTGAAAGGCCGAAACTCGGGCAAAGGGAAGGCTTCATCGGAGAAGTCTTTTGAGAAGAAGTTCAACGTTGATCGTGAGAAACTAAAGGCAGAGGACTTGTAATGATCGTGGCGAGAGGCTACTATTGGAGGCAATGTCTCAAGCGGAAGATCGAGAAGGGTGAAGATTCCTCAGTCAGCAATCATGAAGACTCCGGCTTTTGTGTACTTGGAGGTGATGAACTCCGATGTTTCGTTTTCTTCAGGCAGGGAGGAGACATTTTTTTTGGTTATTTGTCACGTGAAGTGTTTTTAAAAAAAAGGAAAAAAAGATAATAATTGTCGGTCGCATAAAGCTATCTAAATCGCTCGCATTTTAGGGTTTTGTTCGTAGCTTTTGCTAGGGTTGCTAAGCCTTGTTAAGCAAGGCAAGTCTTGCTATGCCATGGAGATAAACTAGAAGCAGAAAACAAGTGAAATTGTGTGCAGTCCTGTTATAGGATTTTACTGAGCTTACTAAGTTTATCTATGTGGAATGTAGCTAGGCAGGCGAAATCAAGTGAAAACGACATTTGGATCTTGAGAATAGTCGACAATGGGCAATGCTTTTTTTTTTGTTTCGCCTACAACAGTTTCTCTGGTTGTCTTTTTTCTTATTTAGTTAGTGCCATTTCTTACCCTTGCTTTACTCCATAGTTCTTTCTATGAGATGAAGTCGTATTGCTTAAGAAAATCTTATCACATTACATTATGCTGATCATAGAAGGAAGAAAAGTCTATTGGTGAGGACTATTCTTCACAAAGAAAGAACACATCAAAATAGGCCTTCTACTCCAATTCAGGCAGAGGTAGAGGTCGTAGTTGAGGCCAAGGTGGTAAAAGTCAACATGAAAACCAGAATTATGGACAACAACAGTATAATGATTTGCAGCAACAACATCAAAGCAACCATCATTCAAGGCCATTCTAAAGGCAGAGGGAGCCAAAAGGACTGAGGTGTTTGGCAAAGTAATCAGAGTGCAAATAGCTTAGAGTGTTTTTATTGTAACAAACTAGGGTACATGGCAAAGGATTGCTTTAAAAGGAAGAATGACATTAAAAGTGAAAAGTTGTAGTAAGGCAACTATACATCATCTAGCAAACACGGTGGTGATAACGGAAGTGAGCGGCTATTTGTAATGCAACACATGCTTAGTTTCACAACATGCAATGTGTCATGATCTAAAGATATATGGTATGTGGATTCTGGTGTCTCTAACCACATGACTAGTCATGGTGAATGGTTTAGAGATATGCAAAAAATAATAAAACCAAGTTATGTAAAAACATGTGATGATAATGCGCATGCCATTGCACATGTTAGTAAAGTGTCATTGTCTATGCAGGATGGTAAAATGAAGTACTTGGTAGATATACTTCATGTTTCTAATATCACAAAAAATTTGGTTTCTATCAGAGAGATGGTTGAGTAGGGTCTGCAAGTGTGGTTTAATCCTCAAAATTGATGTTTTGTGGAAGATTTTAAAAATCAGTGTCGCTTGATTGCCAAGGGTAACATAAATGGTAGGATGTTTCCTGTGGATGTAAAGATAGCCATGTTTGTGCAAGGAATATGTCATTGCAGATATTGATACATGACACAAGCGTATTGACTATGTAAATATATAGCGAGATTGAAGTCTATGCAGGTCCAAAATATTGTTGGGTTTGCCCAAAGTTTAAGATTGATGGTATGCGTAAAGTATGGGAAGCATGCTAGCTTGGTTAGCACGCCAAACATTCTTTCCTACCATGAAAAGCATGTTAGTGTAAGGCCATTAGATACGATATGTTTACATGTATGGAGACCGACCAAGATTGCAACAATTGGAGGTATTATGTTACATTCATTGATAATCACACTAGGAAACTCTCGGTTTATTTCATGAAGGAGAAAAGTGAGGTGTTTTCTCACTTTTAGAGGTTTAAAGACTTGGTCAAGAAGGAAAAGCCATATAAATAAAATGCCTAAGATCAGATGATGAGGGACAGTATTTGCCTAATGAGTTCAGTGATTTCTTGAGAAAGCAGGGAATCAAGAGACAATTTACATGCAGGTACACTTTGCCAATCGAATGGTGTTGCAGAAACTAAAAATAGGCACATTGTAGAAGTGGCACATGCCTTGATGTTTGAAAAGAATTTGCCATATTATTTTTGGGTAGAAGTAGTAGCAACTGGTATGTACATTATGAACAGGACCCCACTGTAGCTGTTCATGTTATGATGCTTGAACATAAGTTTACAGTCATAAAATTGGATGTGTCTCACTTGAAAGTGTTTGGGTGTATTACATATGTGCATGTTTTCAACGAAGTGAGAACAAAGTTACATCCAAAGGCAAAGAAATGCATCCTCATTGATTATGCTTTGGAGTAGAAAGATTATAGATGTTATAACCCTACAAGTGGTGAGATGTGAGTAAGCAGATTTGTTGTCTTCGATGAGATGAGTAGCTGGTATACACCAACAGTGAAGGTAGAAGGAGATGTAGATGTAAGAAGTCCTATTGTTGCACCACATGTAGAGCACCAACAAGTGCTTAGTGGACCTGGAGAGTCCTCTAGTAGTGGATCCAGTGTTAGGCAAGTTGAGGACAGATATAGGTACTAAAGAGAATGTGGGGGAGAGGGAGAGCTTCAAACCCTAGTAAGCAAACACACACACAAGAGAGAGTAAGACACAAGAGAGAGATGGATAGCTGAATTTTCTTCTATCTTCTTCTCTACTCAACCAACATAACATAAAGATAAGAGTACACACTATATGGGTTAGTACTCAACTACTACAACATACAAGGGTCGGTCCATAATGTGAACCCAACTAAATGAGCTGGCGCTATAACTATGCCAGTCTCTAGTAATCCAGAATGGCTATCACACAGCCTATCATCCCACTGGCCGCATATCACCCATAATCTCACCAACCATGCCAGGGGTGTAGATGCGGAAGTTATCACCCAGGCGGGTCATCAATGTCCGTCGTAGCACTAGTTGAGCTCGATATCTCAACACTCCCCCCTCGAGCTCAACTCCACACACCACACTCCAAGTAAGCTCCTAAACTTGTGGAGCTTCTCTGTGTCCAATGCCTTTGTGAAGATGTTAGCTACCTGATCCTCTGTGCTGACATAAACCAGATCTTTCACAAAGTGATAATGCACCTCAATGTGCTTTGTTCTAGCATGATATACTGGGTTACTGGCCAACTGTATGATGCTCATGTTGTCACAATATATGACAACTTTCCTATCCATGGGCTCTCCCATGTCACCAAGTAGCTTCTTCTGAAACCAAGCTACCTCACACGCTGCCCATAACAGCACCCTTGTACTCTGCCTCTGTACTTTACAAGGCAACTGTTGGCTGCTTCTTACTGCTCCAACTCACAGCAGCACTCCCAAACGAGAACATAAAACCACTGGTAGATCTCTTGTCTATAATACAACCAGCCCAATCAGCATCTGTGTACCCATGCAACTGTATCTCTATACTAGTCCTATAGAAAAGTCCATAATCAACTGTGGACTTTATGTACCTGAGGATCCGTCTAGCCACATCCAAGTGTGGCTTCCTAGGGGCCTGCATAAACTGACTCACAAGTCCAACAACATAGCTCAAGTTTGGCCGCCTTGTAATGGTCATGTAGATCAAACTACCCACTATGCGCCTATATGTAGTGGGGTCCTCCAAAAGCTCACCTGTATCTGCGGAAAGCTTTGTGTTATGCTCCAATGGCACTGAAATAGGCTTACAGCCTGTTATACCATACTTGGACAACATGTCCAAGCCATACTGCCTCTGCAATAGCAAAATTCCATGAGGTGATCTCACCACCTCTATGCCCAAGAAATACCGCAGCTCACCCAAATCCTTCATCTCAAACTTCTGCTTCAAAAGCATCCTGACATCATGTATGTCTGCATCACTATCACCAAAGATAATCAAGTCATCCACATAGATGACTAATAGCATGATCCCTCTATGTCTTTTTCACATATAGTGAAAAATTTGCATTGGATATCTGAAATCTAATGGTAACAAGATACTCCCTGATCTTGTTTGACCATGCTCTGGGTGCTTGCTTCAAGCCATACAAGGCTTTACGTAACCTGCACACAAAATCTGGATGTGCATCACTCTCATAACTTGGTGGCTGCATCATGTACACTTCTTCTTGCAAATCACCATACAAGAAAGCATTCTGTACATCCATTTGATGTAAAGACCAACCCTTTGCTGCAGTCATAGTAATGACACCTCTCACGGTTGCCATTCTTGCAATCGGGCGGAATGTCTCCTCATAGTCTATGCCATAAGTCTGTGCATAGCCCTTGGCAACCAATCTTGCCTTGTACCTACTCACTGAACCATGAGCATTGTGCTTGACTTTATACACCCACTTATAATTGCCTTCTTTTCCTTAGGCAGCAAAGGCACTAACTTCCATGTTACATTTGCATCCAATGCTGCCATCTCCTCATCCATGGCATCTTTCCATTTCTTATTTCCAATTACCTACTCAAAGCAAGTGGGTTCAACCTCTTGTATTGCTTTTACCATGTAAGCATAATGATGGGCTGTATATCCATCATATCTCAACCTGTCAATAGGGTATCTAACCCTCGTAGACCTACGTACACATGGATCACTGCCAGGTGTCCTCAAAACAGCCCTAGTTCTCCTTACACTAAGAGTAACCACAGACGGAATGCCAAGCTCTTCATCAAGGCTCTGCTTAGAGCCACTAGAGTAACCATCCACATATGAGTGACTTGCTGATAGATCAGGCACAAAAGGTTGATCTACTTTTTCCTTCCCTTTCTGCGATACATGTGTACCTGCATCATTCCTCAACCTGCTTGATCATGGGCTAACATTGGATCCACTGCTCGAGGACTCCCCAGGTCCACTCAGCACATGTGATTGCTGCTCTACATGTGGTGCAACATCAGCACTTCTTACATCTGCATCTTCTGTTGCCTTCACTACTGGTACATACCAGCTACTCATCTCATTGAATACAACATCTTTGCTTACTCACATCTCACGAGTGGTAGGGTTATAGCATCTATAACCTTTTTCCTCCATAGCATAAACAATGAAGATGCATTTCTCTACCTTTGGATCCAACTTTGTTCTCACTTCATCAGGAACATGTACATATGCAATACACCCAAACACTTTCAAGTGAGACACATCCGGTCTTATGCCTATAAACTTCTATTCAGGAGTCATACCATGAACAGTTACAGTGGGTGTCTTGTTTATAATATACATAACAGTTGCTACTACTTCTGCCCAAAAGTAATGTGGCATATTCTTTTCAGGAGTCATACCATGAACAGTTACAGTGGGTGTCTTGTTTATAATATACATAGCAGTTGCTACTACTTCTGCCCAAAAGTAATGTGGCATATTCTTTTCAGCCACCATCAAGGCACGTGCCACTTCTGTAATGTGCCTAGTTTTCCTTTCTACAACACCATTCTGTTGTGGAGTATACATACACGTAAACTGCCTCTTGATTCCCTGCTTTCTTAGGAAATCGCTGAACTCATTGGAGAAATATTCTCCCCCATTATCTGATCTTAGGCATTTTATTTGCATGCCTTTTTCCTTCTCGACCAAGGCTTTAAATCTCTGAAAGTGAGCAAACACCTCACTTTTCTCCTTCATGTAATAAACCCACACTTTCCTACTGTGGTCATCAATGAATGTAATAAAGTATCTGCAACTTGCAATTGTTGCAGTCTTGGTCAGTCTCCATACATTTGAATGTATGACATCCAATGGCCTTGCAATGACATGCATTTCATGTGGAAAAGCATGTTTGGCCTGCTTACCAAGTTGGCATGCTTCACATACCTTATGCACACTGTCAACCTTAAACTTTGGCAAACCTACAACAATATTTTGGGCCTGCATAGACTTTAGTCATTGTACATTCACATGACCAAGGCGCTTGTGCCATATGTCAATATCTGCAATGACATATGTTCCATGCGCAAACATGGCTACCTTTATCTCAGGCATGTTCACATCCAAAGTAAACATCTTGCCATTTTTGTTACCCTTTGCAACCAAGCAACACTTATTTTTGTAGTCTTCCACAAAACATCCTTGAGGATTTAACCTCACTTGCAGACCCTGCTCAACCATCTGTCCAACAGAAACCAGGTTGTTTATAATATTTAAAACATGAAGTACATCAGTCAAGTACTTCATTTTGCCATCGTGCATAGACAATGGCACTTTACCAACATGCGCAATGGGATGCGCAATATCATCACCTATTTCTACATAACTTGGTTTTTCTATTTTTTTTTGCATATCTCTAAACCACTAAGCATGACTGGTCATGTGGTTAGAGGTGCCAGAATCCACATACCATATATCTTGAGATCCTGACACATCCCCTGTTATGGAACTAAGCATGTGCTGCATCACAAACAGCTGCTCACTTCTATCAATGACCTCCATGTTTGCTAGATGATGCATAGTTGCCTTGTTGCAACTTCCCACTTTTAATGTCTTTCTGCTTTTTGTAGCAGTCCTTTGCCATGTGTCCTGGTTTGCCATAGTAATAGCACTCTATGCTATTTGCCATGTGTCTTGGTTTGCCATAGTAATAGCACTCTATGCTATTTGCATTTTGATTTCTTTGCCAACCACCTCGGCCTCTTTGGCTCCTTCTGCCTCTAGAATGGCCTCTTCCACCTGTGTATGAATGCTGCTCTGAATCATTGGGCTGTTGTTGTCCAGAATTTTGTTTTCCTTGTTAGCCACCACCTTGGCCTCGACCACGGCCTCTATCTGAATTAGAGTATAAGGCCTTTTCCGATGTGTTCTTGCTTTGTGAAGAAGAATCCTCACCTAAATCCTTTTCTTCTATGATCAGCATAGATATCAAGTCCCAAAAATTGAGAATATTCTCCCTAACTGCAATGGAGGTCTTGAATGGCTTGTACTGTTTGCCAAGCCCATTCAGACAGACACTCACCAAATCATGATCCTCCATTGATACATTGATAGACCCAAGGGATTCAACAATGCCCTTGATCTTTAAGGCATATTCATTGATGGATATGCTTTTCTTTTCCACAATATGCAACTCTTGCTTTAATTGTAACTTCCTTGCCTTTGTGTTAGTCTCTGGAACATATGAACCAGATTCTACCATGCAACTGCTGGAGTGTTTGCATCCTGTACATGTGTCCTGTATATGTGTCTTATCATAGTGTCTGTGACACTAATTGAAAGCCAGTACATGACTTTTCTTGCACCCTGATTCCAATCCTTGAATGCCTTTATATCTACAGGAGTGGCATTCTCCTCAGATAACTCTGGAGGCTCCTCATTGTTTCCTTCTACATAATCCCACAAATCCTTTACCTATTAGGAAATTGGTCATTCTAAACTTCCAGGCATGGAAGTTATTCTTATCCAGCTTCTCACTAACAATCTGATTAATTCCGTCAGACATGTTTTCTTACAGCAATCAAATAACCTGCAAACAGACAACTTCTGTATGCAACCTGTAATACAACATTATCTCCTGTAACTTTTGCAGTAGCGGTACTTCAGCAAAGTATGTGTCACCAAATGTGACCAAAATACATGTGCATACACATAGTATCAACAATACGTGTAAATCCTCTCTGCACTTCCAAAATGCACTGCTGCACCGACGATAACGAGATTTCGAGCAGAAACAGTTCTTTACCAGAACTTCCAGAAAACTGTTAAAAATACCATGCACTGACGAAACAGGACTCGTAACGTGCCCGAAACGCGAATCTGACGAAAAAAAATACTATCTGATAAGATAATATACCTACTTTGTAGCTCCGCTCCCGCAAGACAACTCCTCAATCAGAGATGTGTAGCTCCCAGTGTTACTGAGGGGGTGTTGCCAGGTGTACATAGGTCTACAAGGGTTAGGCACCCTATTGACAGGTTGAGATATGATGGATATATAGCCCATCATTATGCTTACATGGTTAAAGCAATACAGGAGTTGGAGCCCACTTGTTTTGAGCAGGCACTTGGAAATAAAGATGCCATGAATGAGGAGATGGCAGCATTGGATGCAAATGCAACACAGTTGTGCTTTTGCCTAAGGAAAAGAAGGTAATTGGATGTAAGTGGGTGTATAAGGTCAAGCATAATATGCAGATGGTTCAATGAGCAGGTATAGGGCGAGATTGGTTGGCCAAGGGCTATGTGCAGACCTATGGCATTGACTATGAGGATACATTTAGCTCAGTTGTAAGAATGGTAACCGTGAGATCTTTTGTTGCTATGGCTGCACAGCAAAGGGTTGGTCATTATATCAGATGGATGATGTAAAGAATTCCTTCTTGCTTGGTGATTTGCAAGAAGAAGTATTGTAAGAGACTAGGGTTGGCCACTCAAAGCATGGAGTGACAACATGGGTGTGGGTCACCATCCTAGGGCAATAGTCAAGAAGGCCATGAAAGCTTGGGCATGAGAAGACATGAATGTCTATAGAGTGAATATCATCAAAAGGGTACAATGTCCATGAGTCTTATGCGCCCATCGTACCGGAAGCGCACCATTTTAACCGTACCGAGGCTGGTCAAGACCTCGGCACGCTTTGCCGCGAGCAACGTTCCTTGACGACTCCCCGCTAGCTGTTCCAACGAACCTCCTCTTAGAAAAACATAAGCCAAATGCTTCCTTGAGCATTTTGGCGTAAAACAGTCCTTTGAATGAAAAAACAGATGTTCCAATGCAAGTAAAATTCCAGTTTGAGATTGGTTCCGACAACCCTTTTTCCATAATTCCTAGCTTCATAATGAGGATCCTTGATCTCTCATCATGAGGGTAATCTACCCATCATTTTGTCCATTTGTCCAACTAGATTCTTGGTGAGTTTGGTCAAGGAAAAACTAGATTAGTTTCGGTAGTCTATTCTTTGGATTTAGTAATTGGAATTGGTCACGAAGTTTTTGCTTGATTCAGATCGAGAGATGGACAAGTAGGTTTACTGTCCGTCCCGTACCAAATTCATTCGGTTTAGTTCTATAAGGATTCCCTTCAGATAAACATCTAGATTTTGGGTAAATATCAATTTAGTGATTTTACCAATTAAAATATCCAAAGATATTCTTTATGCCACATAATTTCTCAGCCTTAATTCATTAGGTAGAATTATGGTGGAAATTCATCTTTTGACACTAAAATTTAATTCAAATCCATCTTTTCTTAAATATCATAAAAATTCTTCTTTTAACTAAAATATCAATACCTATTTTTTTGAATAAACTTGAAATCCTTCTTTTTCTCATTTCAATGAGTGCAATCCAATTATCATGGGAATTCCTCTTTTACCATAAATTAATTCTACTTAAAATTCTTCTTAAAAATTACATGAAAACATCCATTAATTTCATTAAGCTAAAAATTTCACTTTTCTCATTTAAACATTTGAATTCCAATATGGTGAAAATTCCTCTTTCATCATTTAAACTTATCTATGCAAAAAGATAAATTTAACTAAAATTCTTCTTTAATTTTTAACTAAAATATGAATTATTTTAGCATCACAATTTTTCTCTTACTTCATTGGTATACATGGATTTCCATTGTTATGGGGATTACTCTTTTAACATAAAAATGGATTACTAGAAATTCCTCTTTTTCCTAATCAACTATTTATGCATAAAAATAAAAATCAATTTCTCCATGATTATAATCAGAATCATTCAATTAATCTAGGATGATTAATCCTAGAATATGGTAGGAAGTCCTCTTTTCATAATATAAATGAAAATGATTTATTTGTTTATTTTTCAAAAATTTTATCATAGCTCCGATTGTTGCTATTACTGATAATTCTCAATAAATTTGAAAGAATAAAGTTTAGTATTATTCATGTGATTAGAATAACCACTAATTGGATCATTATCCAATTATGGATTGATTTTTAATTTTACCATAAATTTAATAGCATAAAAGTATTAAAAAGTCATTATTTTGGCCTCCAATTAGACAAGCATAGAAATTACTTTTAGATTAGAGAAATGCTTCATGAGAAGCTTCATTCGAATTGAGAATAGGTCATAGGAATGACCATTCTTTGGGGGAGAGAGAGAAATGCTTAAAAACCATTAT
This sequence comes from Cibotium barometz, assembly GCF_041138505.1. Lineage (NCBI taxonomy): Eukaryota > Viridiplantae > Streptophyta > Polypodiopsida > Cyatheales > Cibotiaceae > Cibotium > Cibotium barometz. The sequence goes on along the minus strand of NC_141057.1, from coordinate 41,586,778 downwards.
AAATTAAGCATAAATGTAAATTTATGTATTGCTTCATTACAATACATTAAAGAACTTCAATAGTATTCAAAAGCCATTCAATTTAATGCTTCTCAAGCTTGAGAGGTGTTGAGAAGAGAAACATTTGGAGATTTAAGAAAAAGAAGACAATAATCCACACTTTACCTCCTAAATTACTTGATTCTTTGATCACAGTAGAGGACCCCAACCAATCAATTGGTTTGGTATGTTGTTGGAGTGTCCAAGGAAGATTGAAGAGAGAGAGAAGCTCCAATCTCTTCAATTTGTAGAGGGTTTTTAGAGGATAATAGAAAATAAGCTTAACTTAGAGTAATACCGACATAGTTTAGTTCACAGATGAGAATACAAAGGAATGAGGGTCTATTTATAGGTGAGGGAGGCCACTAACTGAGTCCAACTGAGTTCTAGAATTTTCCAGCTTCAGTTTGGCTGAATTTGGATAAGATTTGGACCAGTTTGGCTCTCTTTTTGATTTGGTTTGATCTAAGAGAGAGGAGAGGTAAAAATATCCTATTATTTTTGAGTTTAAAACTCATCCACACATGTGAAATAGGCGCCTCCTTGAAGGGTCCCCTTTTCCTTACCCATGTGTCAAAAATGAATGATTACTCCAAAATATCTCATTTTTTTATATACTTCATAATTTTTAACTAATAAACCTAGTACTTAGTCAACTCTTCATCTTATGTGGGCATTTACTCATTTTTGGGTATTTTTTTTTATTCTTTGGATTTATCTTGTCTCAACACTTGGATTAATCTTATTGGTCCATAGGAACCTTAATTGGACCATAATTAATTTTTTTTTCGAAAATCTTGACCCTTAGGCTAAGGTCTTCTAAATCAATTTTTATTAATTCCAATTGCACCTTGGAAAATCTATTTTGATTTTTTGTTTTAGGAAAACATTTTTTTGATATCTGTAGAATTTATTTATCCAAAAATATCCCAATATTGATTTACCACTCTCTAGAAATTTTTATCTCACTAGGCCAAACAAAGAAAAATAATATTTTCTTGTATTCAAAAACATAGAATGATTACAAGGGATCGAAGTAGAGGCTTAATTGTTATTCAGGCGGCTGAGGAGGAATCTTACATCCTCTCCTACTTGAAAAACGCGAGATGTCCTCATCTCGCAAAGTGGGGGTAATCCCTCGCCAACTCTTCTTCTTTCTCTGAAGTGGCGTCTTCTAGAGGGAAGAACTTCCACTTTACGAAGAATTCTCTGAGAACTCTGCTCCTGAGAATCTTCTCCTAAACGTCAAGGATTTCCTCAGGTTGGAGTACCATCTGGCCTTGAGTCGGAGAGATCAATTGTTCATCATCCAGCACCACGTGACTCGAGCTAGGTACATATTTCTTAAGCAAACTGACATGGAATACATCATGTACCTTGAGATGGGGAGGTAGAATAAGTTTGTAGACTAGATCGCCCACTTTCTTTAAGATAGCATACAGCCCACAGTATCTGGGAGAGAGCTTCTTGTACTTCCCTAAGGATAAGGAACTTCTTTTTGGTCGTACTCGAATGAAGACCATATCCGAAGCCTATCTTGGGTTGCCTTTATATCTTTACGGATTGATTGCATCTGCTGGTCCATGTCATCAAGCATTTGTCTGGACATTTTGACTCTGATCAATGAGTTAGACCAAGTCAACGGTGTAAGGCAATCTTGTCCATACAAAGCTTTGAAAGGACTCATCCCAATGCTCCAATGATAAGAAGCATTGTAAGCAAATTCGACCAGATGCAGATGACTTAACCACTTCTTGGGTTCCCTGCCGCCGCAGCATGACCAAAGGATATCTTCTATTACCTGATTCACCCTTTCCATCTGGCCATCAGTTTTGGGATGATAGGCTGTGCTGAGATCCAAGAAAGTTCCTACTACTTCAAAGAACGTGCTCCAGAATTTTGATGTGAATTTGGGATCTTTGTCACTTACTATCCTCTTGGGTAAACCATGCAATCTGAAGATCTCCTTAAGGAAAACTTTGGCAACATCCACTGCAGAGTATGTTTCTTTCACTGGAATCAGATGGGAAACTTTGGTTAGCATGTCAACTACCACAAAAATGGAGGGTAATCCAGTGACAAAGTCCATACTGATGCATTCCCACTTCATCTGTGGAATGTCTAGAGGCTACAGTTTCCTTGGCATCTTGACTCTCTCTGCCTTGACTCTTTGGCACACCAAGCATTTCTGCACATGATCAAGTATATCCTTTTTGAGTCCTAGCTAGAAGAAGCTTTTCTTCACAGACATATAGGGTTTTATAAACCCTGGATGTCCAGCTATCAGGCTATCATGGGCTTCTCTTAGAATTCTTCCCTTTATTCCCTCATCAATGGGAATACATAGCCAATTATTATAATACATGCATCCTTCATCCAATTCGTACCCAAGAACTCGACTCATTTCTTGAGGAGTCTAGCTTTCTTGCATCAGAAGGGTAGCAAAAGGGGTAAAGAATTTGTCCTGCATAATTTTCTCCTTTGCTTCATTGATCAATGGATTTGACACCACTGTAATTGCAAGCAAGGAGGCTTTTCTGCTGAGTGCATCTGTAACCACCTTTTCTTTCCCTTGCCAATACTTTATCTCAAAATCAAATTCCTGTAGGGTCTTCATTGATCAATGGATTTGACACCACTGTAATTGCAAGCAAGGAGGCTTTTCTGTTGAGTGCATCTGCAACCACATTTTCTTTCCCCGACCGATACTTTATCTCAAAATCAAATTCCTGTAGGGTCTACATCCATCTCCTTTGACGCATGTTGAGATTCCTTTGGGTAAAGATTCACTTCAAACTTTGATGATCTGTCATCAAGGTGAACCTTTGTCCCAAAAGATAATGTCTCCACAATTTCAGAGCATACACTACTGAGAGTAACTCCAAGTCAGCATAATTCCTCTCATGTGTTCTGAGTTCTCTGGATTCATAGGCCACTGCATGACCTTCCTGCATTAGAGCACCGCCTAAGGCAAATCCACTGGCATCAGTAAAAATCTGGCTAAAATTAGAATTCTCTTACATTCTATGTTTAAATTCTATGAGTATTTGATAAATGAATAATTAAAGAGAAATTTTTATCGTTTTATATTCACACAGATTGTAAAAAGAGAATTCAGGAAATCTATCAAGATCAAAATATTCAGATAAATGAATAATCTACTCCTCATTGGAATTTGTAACTAATTTAGAAATCAGTTAAGTGAATATTCAAAGAAAGAAATTCAATAAAATAGTAACTCAATTATCAAACCTTTTCGAGAAAGATAGATCACGAAAAATCTTATCCGACTCGAACCTTGAATCAGACTATGACCAAGACCAAACTCTTTCGTCTGTTTTGAGGAAAGAAGGTGTGACGAGTTTAGAAAAATACACTACAAACTCCCGCCAAATCTGAAACTAAGTTTGAGACCCTTCAAATTGATCTGTGGATCAAGGTTATAGAATTAGAGGAATTCTGGTATGAAATTCAAAATTCCGATAAAGAAGTTTTGGGGATACTGATTCAAGAAATACTCCGTGTATTCAAAAGAAAATCAAACTGAAAACTTGCATAGAAATGAGATGTGATGTGAATAGATGTGATGAGATGCGATGTGAATCAGATAGATGTGAATGAATGGATGGTCAGATAGATGTGAATGAACGGATGGATGTAATGTGATGTGAATAGATGTGATGAGATGTGATGTATATAGATGTGATGAGATGCGATGTGAATCAGATAGACGTGAATGAATGGATGGATGTAATATGATGTGAATAGATGTGATGAGATGTGATGCGAATAGATGTGATGAGATGCGATGTGAATCAAATAGATGTGAATAAATGGATGGATGTAATGTGATGTGAATAGATGTGATGAGATGTGATGCGAATAGATGTGATGATATGCGATGTGAACCAAATAAAAGTGAATGAATGGATGGATGTAATGTGATGTGAATAGATGTGATGAGATGTGATGTGAATAGATGTGATAAGATACGAGGTGAATCAGATAGATGTGAATGAATGGATGGATGTGAATGTGTATGTGAAGAATGGATGTGAATTTGTATGTGAAGAATGGATGTGGATGTGTATGTGAAGAATGAATGTGGATGTGTATGTGAAGAATGGATGTGGATGAATATTTGAAAGAATGGATGTGGATGTATGTGAAAGAATGGATGTGGATGTGTATGTGAAAGAATGTGTATGTGAAAGAATGTGATGTGACATGAATAAATGTGGATGTGAAGTGATAGATATGAATGTATGGATAGATGTGAGTAGTCGTACATGTGAAGGATTGGATGGATGTGGATGAATGAGATGAGATGTGTATGAATGAGATATGATGTGGATAGAAGTGATGTGATATAATGTGGATAGCATGCATGTGATGGGATGGTTATGAGAATGAATGTGGTGGATATGAATAAATGAATGTGATGGTTATGAATGAATGTAATGTGATGGATGTAAATGAATGTGATGGACATGAATAGATGTGAAGTGATATGATGTGAATCGGGATGTGAATGAATGAGATGTGATGTTATGTGAATCGAGATGTGAGTGAATGAGATGTGATGTAAATTGGGATAGATGTGATATGTGATGTGAATGAATATGATGTGATGAGATGTGGATATGGGTCGATGCGAGTGGGTGAGATCTGATGCGGATAAATGAGAAAAGATGTGATGAGATGGAAAATGATGTGATGAGAATGGGAATACATATGAAATAAATGAGGATTGATGTGGAATAATGTGGAAAGACAAGAGTTCATTATAGAAACTGTATTTATGACCTGTTTTTAAATGACTGTTTTATGTCAAAAATGCTGAGAAAGCATTTTGACCGTCTTGTGAATAAGGTTGTGGAGCCCTATCTCATAAAGTTGCAACAGCTGACAGAGAGTCAACAGAGGACGTCTCGTGTAGTAAGGTCAGCGGAGGTCTTGACCAGCCTCGGTTCGATTTAAATGGTGAGCTTCCGATACGGTGGATGAGGGACTAAGGAAGCGGCCTATGAGTGAAGCGCTAGGTGACCTGCAAAGGATCCTAGAGGGTGCTGATCGTATGGTGCTCGGGCTCTGGGCCCCGCCGAAGATATCCACATGTGCATCGGGGAAGATATTAGAACAAGGAGTAAGAGTTGTTTTCTGAATTCGGGCATGGATGTGGTTGATTGACCTTGCTGGTTCTCAACGGTTGAGTCTATGGATCTTTTATATGGATCTGTTGGTTGATCTTGCTGATCTTCGGCAGAGATTCATTTTTGGTTTTTATAAGTGAATATATTGCCGGATATTATGAGCTAGGAACTATTGAAAAGGAAGGCCCCTGAGTGGACAGGTGGTGAGCGTTCTAGTTTCCAATGATGCCATAAGTACACCGATGAAGGAAAAATTACAAATTAGGATTCAACTGGATTAATTTTGGAGGATAATGATTAGTGACACTATAGTTTCATTAAATGATTATTTTAAAGACAGCTGAATCTATGGAAAAGGCAATTTTATATTAGGTGTGTAAGTGGTGTGACTAGTTTCAAGTTTGCATGAATATCCGGCTAGGGGCGTGGGAACTCTTTTCCCTGGTACCCGGGACAAAACCTAACCAAATTCTTAAATGGATCCCATCACTACAGTGGGGTGGTTGGCTAATCCGGGGACTAGATGGGGTTAGGCTGGACTGATGGATCCCTAAAATGAGACTCAATTATGTTATGGTACGATAGATGAAGTAAATCTCGGATAAAAATTGTTCTATGGAAAAGAATCAACGGGTGTGCCTCTCAATGAGGAAAAAAGCGTTGGTCTCTATGATCCAAGTGTAATCTTTTCCTTGATCTGACTATGGGACTTACGGGTTCGGTCAAATCAGCTCAATTAGTTAAGGCTCTTGACTACGTTAGAGTAAAAATATCCTGGAGAAATCGCCCGTGTTTTCCGAGCGAGGGAAGTTTTTCCAGGTTCGGTTTTGGAAGAACTGAGGGATGAGTCTCTTGTCTGGATATACATGGGCGAGCCCCCAGTGAGGGTCCCTGCATCACGCAAGAAGTGCTACTGCCGCTGCTAGCACCTTTGAATTTGTTGCACAATGGGGACAGGGATCTTTCAGCTCGAGCGAATTGGCTAAAGTTGATCAACCGAGAAGCCAAAAATGTCAAAAATTTATGAAGTAACAGGAAAAAGTTGAAAATGTGTGATGAAATTCATACAAATCGATATTCAGACTGAAATTCATAAATAGGTAATTGGGTCTTCAAATGGAAGTACCGCAATTGTATGGAATCCCTGACTTGCTTGAGGCCCAAACATGATGGTATTTACCTTATAATTCTAAGGACCGTAACTACTCGTATATACCGAGGGTATAACTGTAGCTTTTTATTGGCAGTATATACAAGTAAATCTAAGACCTTGAAATTATAAGCATAAATGCTATCCAGATGATGAATTCGAATGTGGTTGATAGGATTTCAAAACTCTGGTTGAGAACTGATGAGTTGATTTGGATTCTAATTGAAAAATGATGATTCCTGAAATTTGGTTGAAAAGCAATAAGCTGAGCAAAACCACAATGAGGATAAATGGGACGAGTCCCTATGATGATGTTCGTAACTAGAATGACGATAATGACTTCAGCAAATCACTATGAGATGAGTGGATTGTGCTGACAGATTGCTACTATGACCCAGTGGATCAAGTTAAGGTGACAAATTAAAAATCTGTATAATTGAAATTCCCATGGAGGACTGTTCAGATTGAAATTATGGTCTAATGGACCATTATTGTGTTAAAGATATGAATGATATGATCTGAATGAATTATTATCTGATGATGAGTTCTATATAAGGGATCTTTATCCCAGGATTCTGTTGGGTGGACCAGACTATGAGGAACCCCAGAATCAGTGGATCTTAAGGAAAAGAGTTATCCTCTTGTTTGCGAGATGAGGACATCTCGCCTTTTTTAAGTGGGGTAGGATGTAAGATTCCTCCCTCCAGCTTTAAACGTGTGCAAAAAAAAGAACATCCCCTTCTAATCTTATAATTATTCCCTCTCTAAAATAAAAGAAAGATCCTGTTTTACCCTGTTTTGGCTTAGAGAGAGAAAATGTCTAGAGAGAGATAATTCAAAATTGAGATATTTTTGGATATAAAAATTCTCCTAATGTCTAAAATGGTTTTCCCTAAAACAAAAATTCAAAAAGAACTTTTCAATGTGCAATTGGAATTAATTGAAAATAGGTATGAAGGACCTTAGCCTAAGGGTCCAGATTTTCAAAAAATTTTGGATTATGTTCCAATTAAGGTTCCTATGGACCAATAAGATTAATCCAAATGTAGGGAGGAGATAAATTGAGGAATAAAAGGAAAACCCCCCAACAAATGAGTAAATGCTCACGTAAGATGAAGAGTGGACTAAGGACCAAAGAAAAGAATTAAAAAAACTGAATTTTGACACCTCAGTGTGGGGGTCTCCCCTCATGAAGTAGGTGCCTTTTTCTCATCATTACCCCAAATTTTTAATCAATAAAATAAGGTATTTTCATCTCTCCTCTCTCTTATTTCAAAACTAGATCCAAAAAGTAAGCTGAACTAACCCAAAAATGGTCAAAAATTCACCAAACTGATCTGGAAAATTCTAGAATCAGTTTGCTTGGTTAGAGGCTCACTTTTTTCTATAAATATAAGCCTCCCCCTTTGTAAAAGCCTAATGGTGTTTATGCATTGTTACTCTGCTCCTCTCTTGAGCCATCTACATTGAAATTTTTAATAATTTAAGTATTTTGGCCTAATCCTCTCCAAAGTGAATTGGTGGCCACTCTTGCTTCAAACAAGAGTAGAGCCCTCAATCCCTCAAGGAGAGCTTACAAGATCCATGTAAGCTAATTTTCTTACTTGTTTAATGCAGAATCTATGGTTTTTTTAATTTTTATGTTTTGCAGATGTTGAATCTATGGCCACCCCCCTTCTCCTCTTTACATTCCAACCTTTCTCAATCCTAGAAAGATTAACTAAAGGATTAATTAAACTCTTTTTATTGTTTACTCTCTTGAATTTAGAAAATTATGTAGATTAAAGTTCTATAAATCTCACTTGGGTTAATTTAAGTTAAATAAAGAATGATAAAAATGAGAAATGGTCAACCATACAAAGGAGGTTATGGCAAAATTTTCTAGAATTTTGTGGAAAAGAAAGTTTGTTTTTATGTTATTCCAAAAGAGTAATTCCAACCATTTTTGCATCTAAAAGAAATATTCTAATTACTCCATGTACATATTCACCTATGAATATGCATGGATATCACTGATATTAATCATTAAATTTGATTTTTATGCATAGAAAGATGCATAAAGGAATTTTTTTATTACAAGAGTGTTATTCTCATTAATTTTGATTTTTATGCATAAAAAGATGCATAAAGGAAATTTTTTTATCACAAAAGTGTTATTCTCATTAAATTTGATTTCTATGCATAGAAAGATGCATAAAGGAATTTTTTAATTACAAAAGTGTTATTCTCATTAAATTTGATTTCTATGCATAGAAAGATGCATAAAGGAATTTTTTTATTACAAAAGTGTTATTCTCATTAAATTTGATTTCTATGCATAGAAAGATGAATAAAGGAATTTCTTTTATTACAAAAGTGTTATTCTCATTAAATTTGATTTTTATGCATAGAAAGATGCAAAAAGGAATTTTTTGTTGTTACAAAAGTGTTATTCTCATTAAATTTGATTTCTATGCATAGAAAGATGCATAAAGGAATTTTTTTATTACAACAGTGTTATTCTCATTAAATTTGATTTTTCTACATAAAAAGATGCATAAAGTAATTTTTTTAATTACAAAAGTGTTATTCTCATTCAATTTGATTTTTATGCATAGAAAGATGCATAAAGGAATTTTTTTTATTACAAAAGTGTTATTCTCATTAAATTTGATTTTTATGCATATATAAAGATGCATAAAGGAATTTGTTTTATTACAAAATATGCATAAAAGGATTTTTTTTATAAAAGTTTTATTCCCCCACTGAAGTTGATTTTTATGCATAAATAGATGCATAAAGGATTTTTATATCAAAATTAGAATTCTCTTACATTCTATGTTTAAATTCTATGAGTATTTGATAAATGAATAATTAAATACTCTAAGAGAGAAATTTTTATCGTTTTATATTCACACGGATTGTAAAAATAGAATTCAAGAAACATATCGAGATCAAAACATTTAGATAAATTATTAATCTATTCCTCATTGGAATTTGTAACTAATTTAGAAATCAGTGAAGTGAATATTCAAAGAAAGAAATTTAGTAAAATAGTAACTGAATTATCAAACCTTTTCGAGAAAGATAGATCACGAAAAATCTTATCCGACTCGAAACTTGAATCAGACTATGACCAAGACCAAACTCTTTCGTCAGTTTTGAGGAAAGAAGGTGTGACCACTTTAGAAAAATACACTCAAAACTCCCGCCAAATTTGAAACTAAGTTTGAGACCCTTCGAATTAATCTGTGGAACAAGGTTATAGAATTAGAGAAATTCTAGTATGAAATTCAAAATTCCGATCAAGAAGTTTTGGGGATACTGATTCAAGAAATACTCCTTGTATTCAAACTAAAAACTTGCATAGAAATGAGATGTGAAAATCAAACTAAAAACTTGCATAGAAATGAGATGTGATGTGAATAGATGTGATGAGATGCGATGTGAATCAGATAGATGTGAATGAATGGATGGATGTAATGTGATAAGAATAGATGTGATGAGATGTTATGTGAATAGATGTGATGAGATGCGATGTGAATCAGATAGATGTGAATGAATGGATGGATGTAATGCGATAAGAATAGATGTGATGAGATGTGATGTGAATAGATGTGATGAGATGCGATGTGAATCAGATAGATGTGAATGAATGGATGGATGTAATGTGATGTGAATAGATGTGATGAGATGTGGTGTGAATAGATGTGATGAGATGCGATGTGAATAAGATAGATGTGAATGAATGGATGGATGTAATATGATGTGAATAGATGTGATGAGATGTGATGTGAATAGATATGATGAGATACGATGTGAATCAGATAGATGTGAATGGATGGATGGATGTAATTTGATGTGAATAGATGTGATGAGATGTGATGTGAATAGATGTGATGAGATGCAATGTGAATCAGATAGATGTGAATGAATGGATGGATGTGGATGTGTATGTGAAGAATGGATATGGATATGTATGTGAAGAATGGATATGAATGTTTATGGGAAGAATGGATGTGGATGTGTATGTGAAGAATGGATGTGGATAAGTATGTGAAAGAACGGATGTGGATGTATGTGAAAGAATGGATGTGGATGTGTATGTGAAAGAATGTGAATGAATGGATGGATGTAATGTGATGTGAATAGATGTGATGTGAATAGATGTGATGAGATGTGATGTGAATAGATGTGATGAGATGCGATGTGAATCAGATAGATGTGAATGAATGGATGGATGTGGATGTGTATGTGAAGAATGGATGTGAATGTGTATGTGAAGAATGGATGTGGATGTGTATGTGAAGAATGGATGTGGATGAGTATGTGAACGAATGGATGTGGATGTATGTGAAAGAATGGATGTGGATGTTTATGTGAAAGAATGTGATGTGACATGAATATATGTGGATGTGAAGTGATAGATATGAATGTATAGATAGATGTGAGTAGTCGTACATGTGAACGATTGGATGGATGTGGATGAATGAGATGAGATGTGTATGAATGAGATATGATGTGGATAGAAGTGATGTGATATAATGTGGATAGAATGCATGTGATGGGGGATGGTTATGGGAATGAATGTGGTGGATATGAATGAATGAATGTGATGGTTATGAATGAATGTGATGTGATGGATGTAAATGGATGTGATGTAAATAAATGTGATGGACGTGAAAAGGTGTGATGTGATGTGAATCGGGATGTGAATGAATGAGATGTGATGTCTTGTGAATCGGGATGTGAGTGAATGAGATGTGATGTAAATTGGGATAGATGTGATATGTGATGTGAATGAATATAATGTGATGAGATGTGGATATGGGTAGATGCGAGTGGATGAGATCTAATGCAGATAAACGAGAAAAGATGTGATGAGATGAAAAATGATGTGATGAGAATGGGAATACATATGAAATAAATGAGGATTGATATGTGATGTGAATGAATATAATGTGATGAGAATGAATATAATGTGATGAGATGTGGATATGGGTAGATGCAAGTGGATGAGATCTGATGCAGATAACGAGAAAAGATGTGATGAGAATGGGAATACATATGAAATAAATGAGGATTGATATGTGGAACAATGCGGAAGGACGAGAGTTCGTTATAGAAACTGTATTTATGACCTATTTTTAAATGACTGTTTTATGTCAAAAATGCTGGGGAAGCATTTTGATCGTCTTGTGAATGAGGTCATGGAGACCTATCTGATAAAGTTGCAACAGCTCACGGAGAGTCAATGGAGGACATCTCGCGTAGTAGCAAGGTCGACCGAGGTCTTGACTAGCCTCAGTTCGATTTAAATGTTGACCTTCCGGTACGGTGGATGAGGGACTAAGGAGGCGGCCTATGAGTGAAGCGCTAGGTGACCTGCGAAGGATCCTAGAGGGTGCTGACCATATGGTGCTCAAGCTCTGGGTCACTGAAGATATCCACACGTGCATCGGGGAAGATATTGAAACAAGGAGTAAGAGTTCTTTTCTGAATTTGGGTATGGTTCTGGTTGATTGGCCTTGTTGGTCCTCAAGAGATGAGTCCATGGCTCTTTTATATGGATCTGTTGGTTGATCTTACTGATCTTCGACGGAGATTCCATTTTGATTTTTATAAGTGAATATATTACGGGGTACTCTAAGCTAGCAGCTATTGAAAAGGCCCCTGAGTGGATAGGTGGTGAGCGTTCTGGTTGCCAATGATGCCATAAGTACATTGATGAAGGAAAAATTGAAACTGAGGATTCAACTGGATTAATTTTGGAGGATAATGATTAGTAATACTATAGTTTCATTAAATGATTGTTTTAAAGACAACTGAATCTGTGAAAAAGGCAATTTCATATTGGGTGTGTAAGTGGTGTGACTAGCTTTAAGTTTGCATGAATATCTAGCTAGGAGGCCTAGGAACTCTTTTCCTGGTACACGGGACAAAACCTAACCAAATTCTTAAATGGATTCCATCACTACGGTGGTTAGGCGGTTGGCTAACCTCGAGACTAGATGAGGTTAGGCTGGACTGATGGATCCCTAAAATGAGACTCAATTCTGTTATGGTACGATAGATGAAGTAAATCCTGGAAAAAAAATGTTCTATGGAAAAGAATCAACGGCTATGCCTCTCAATGAGGAAAAAAGTGTTGGTCTCTACGATCTAAGTGCAATCTTTTCCTTGATCTGACTATGGGACTTACGGGTTCGGTCAAATCAGCTCAAATAGTTAAGGCTCTTGACTACATTAGAGTAAAAATATCCTAGAAGAATTGCCCGTGTTTTTCGGGAGCGAGGAAAGTTTTTCCGGGTTCGGTTTTGGAAGAACCGAGGGATTAGTCTCTTGTCTAGTTATACGTGGGCGAGGCCTCGAGTGAGGGACCCTGCCCCATGCAAGAAGTGCTACTTCCACTGCTAGCACTCCTGAATTCATTACGTGGTGGGGACAAGGATCTTTCAGCTGGTATTAGAGCGAATTGGCTAAAGTGGATCAACCGAGAAGCCAAAAAAGTCAAAAATTTATGAAGTAACAGTAAAAAGTTGGAAATATGTGATGAAATTCTTACAAATTGATATTCAGATTGAAATTCATAAATAGGTAATTGGGTCTTCAAATGGAAGTACCGCAATTGTATGGAATCCGTGACTTGCTTGAGGCCCAGACATGATGGTATTTACCTTATAATTCCAAGGACCGTGACTATCTGTATATATCAAGGGTATAACTGCAGCTCATTATACTGGCAGTATATACGAGTAAATCTAGGACCTTGAAATTATAAGCATAAATGCTATCTAGATGATGAATTCGAATGTGGTTGATATGATTTTAAAACTCTGGTTGAGAACTGATGAGTTGATTTGGATTCTGATTGAAAAATGATGATTCCTGAATTTTGGTTGAAAAGCAATAAGCTGAGCAAAATCACAATGAGGATGAATGGGATGAGTCCCTGCTGTGATGATGTTCGTATAACTGGAATGATGATAACGACTTCAGCAAATCACTATGAGATTAGTGGATTGTGCTGACAGATTGCTACTATTAACACTTGACCCAGAGGATCAAGTTAAGGGATGACAAATTAAAAATCAGTATAATTGAAATTCCCATGGACTGTTCAGATGGAAATTTTGGTCTAATGGACCATTACTGTGTTAAAGATATGAATGATATGATCTGAATGAATTGTTATCTGATTATGAGTTCTATATAAGGGACCTTTATCCCAGGATTCTGTTGGATTGACCAGACTATAAGAAACCCTAGAATCAGGTGGATCTTAAGGAAAAGAGTTGTCCTATAGTTTGCGAGATGAGGATATCTCGTGTTTTTAAAGTGGGGTAGGAAATTTTTTTATTACAAAAGTGTTATTCTCATTAAATTTGATTTTTATGCATAGAAAGATGCATAAAGGAATTTTTTTAATTACAAAAGTGCTATTCTCATTAAAATTGATTTCTATGCATAGAAAGATGCATAAAGGAAATTTTTTTAAATTACAAAAGTGTTATTCTCATTAAAATTGATTTTATGCATAAAAGGATTTTTTTTAAAGTGTTATTCCCATTGAAGTTGATTTTTATGCATAAATAGATGCATAAAGAATTTTTATATTAAAATTAGAATTCTCTTAAATTCTATGAGTATTTGATAAATGAATAATTAAATACTCTAAGAGAGAAATTTCTAACGTTTTATATTCACACGGATTGTAAAAAAAGAATTCAAGAAATCTATCGAGATCAAAATATTCAGATAAATGATTAATCTATTCCTCATTGGAATTCGTAACTAATTTAGAAATCAGTGAAGTGAATATTCAAAGAAAGAAAATAGTAAAATAGTAACTGAATTATCAAACCTTTTTGAGAAAGATATATCAAGAAAAATCTTATCCGACTCGAACCTTGAATCAGACTATGACCCAGACTAAACTCTTTCGTCAGTTTTGAGAGGAAAGAAGGTGTGACCAGTTTAAAAGAATACACTCAAAACTCCCGCCATATCTGAAACTAAATTTGAGACCCTTCGAATTGATCTGTGGATCAAGGTTATAGAATTAGAGGAATTTCGGTATGAAATTCAGAATTTCGATCAAGAAGTTTTGGGGATACTGATTCAAAAAATACTCCTTGTATTCACAAGAAAATCAAACTGAAAACTTGCATAGAAATGAGATGTGATGTGAATATATGTGATGAGATGCAATGTGAATCAGATAGATGTGATGAGATGTGATGTGAATAGATTGATGAGATGCGATGTGAATCACATAGATGTGAATGAATGGATGGATGTAATGTGATGTGAATAGCTGTGCTGAGATGTGATGTGAATAGATGTGATGAGATGCTATGTGAATCAGATAGATGTGAATGAATAGATGGATGTAATGTGATGTGAATAGATGTGATGTGATGAATCAGATAGATGTGAATGAATGGATGGATGTAATGTGATGTGAATAGATGTGATGAGATGCGATGTGAATCAGATAGATGTGAATGAATGGATGGATGTAATGTGATGTGAATAGATGTGATGAGATGTGATGTGAATCAGATAGATGTGAATGAATGGATGGATGCGGATGTGTATGTGAAGAATGGATGTGAATGTGTATGTGAAGAATGGATGTTGATGTGTATGTGAAGAATGGATGTGGATGTGTATGTAAAGAATGGATGTGGATGAGTATGTGAAAGAATGGATGCAAATGTATGTGAAAGAATGGATGTGGATGTGTATGTGAAAGAATGTGATGTGACATGAATATATGTGGATATGAAGTGATAGATATGAATGTATGGATAGCTATGAGTAGTCGTACATGTGAACGATTGGATGGATGTGGATGAATGAGATGAGATGTGTATGAATGAGATATGATGTGGACACAAGTGATGTGATATAATGTGGATAGAATGCATGTGATGGGATGGATGAGAATGAATTTGGTGGATATGAATGAATGAATGTGATGGTTATGAATGAATGTGATGTGATGGATGTGATGTAAATGAATGTGATGGACGTGAATAGATGTGATGTGATGTGAATCGGGATGTGAATGAATGAGATGTGATGTTATGTGAATCGGGATGTGAGTGAATGAGATGTGATGTAAATTGGGATAGATGTTATATGTGATGTGAATGAATATGATTTGATGAGATGCGGATATGGGTAGATGCGAGTGGATGAGATCTGATGCGGATAAATGAGAAAAGATGTGATGAGAATGGAAATACATATGAAATAAATGAGGATGGATGTGGAACAATGTGAAAAGACGAGAGTTCGTTGTAGAAACTGTATTTATGACCTGTTTTTAAATGACTGTTTTATGTCAAAAATGCTGAGAAGCATTTTGACCATCTTGTGAATGAGGTCGTGGAGACCTATCTGATAAAGTTGCAACAGCTGACGGAGAGTCAACGAAGGACGTCTCGTTGCGTAGCAAGGTCGGCCGCCTCAACCAGCCTCGGTTTGATTTAAATGGTGAGCTTCCGATATGTGGATGAGAGACTAAGGAAGCAGCCTATGAGTGAAGCGCTAGGTGACCCGCGAAGGATCCTAGAGGGTGCTGACCATACAGTGCTTAGGCTCTGGGTCATTGAAGATATCCACACGTGCATCGCGGAAGATATTGAAACAAGGAGTAAGAGTTCTTTTCTGAATTCGGGCATGGATTTGGTTGTTTGACCTTGCTGGTCCTCAAGAGATGAGTCCATGGCTCTTTTATATGGATCTGTTGGTTGATTTTACTGATCTTCGATGGAGATTCCATTTTGATTTTTATAAGTGAATATATTGCCGGGTACTATGAGCTAGGAGCTATTGAAAAGGCCCCTAAGTGGAAAGGTGGTGAGCGTTTTGGTTGTGCCAATGATGCCATAAGTACACCGATGAAGGAAAAATTAGAAATTAGGATTCAACTGGATTAATTTTGGAGGATAATGATTAGTGATACTATAGTTTCATTAAATGATTGTTTTAAAGACAGCTGAATCTGTGAAAAAGGCAATTTCATATTGGGTGTGTAAGTGGTGTGACTAGCTTTAAGTTTGCATGAATATCCAGCTTAAATGGATCCCATCACTACAGTGGTTGGGCGGTTGGCTAACCTCGGGATTGGATGGGGTTAGGCTGGACTGATGGATCTCTAAAATGAGACTCAATTCTGTTATGGTACGATAGATGAAGTAAATCCCGGATAAAAATTGTTCTATGGAAAAGAATCAACGGCTGTGCCTCTCAATGAGGAAAAAAGCGTTGGTCTCTATGATCCAAGTGCAATCTTTTCCTTGATCTGACTATAGGACTTACGGCTTTGGTCAGATCACCTCAGTTAGTTAAGGCTCTTGACTACGTTAGAGTAAAAATATCCTGGAGGAATTGCCCGTGTTTTCCGAGGGAGGGAAGTTTTTCCGGGTTCGGTTGTGGAAGAATCGAGGGATTAGTCTCTTGTTCAGATATATGTGGGTGAGGCCCCGAGTGAGGGACCGTGTGGTAAGAAAACGTGGTGCTCATGCTAGATTCAAACATGTGGAGGAGAGAGACCCAAAATACAAGAAGAGATCTTGCTTATTAAGTTGCTTAGACATACAACTTGGCTTTTTGCTCTATCAAATGCCTTCTAGCTTTGCCTTTAAATAGGTGAGCTAGTGGACCATAAGTCCATTCTTACACACACCTTTCTCCTGCCCTTTTACATGACCTTAGTCTTTTAATACCCCCCTCAATACCAACTATGAAGAAAATTGGAATAGGTGGTATTGGACATAGGTTGTCTTTATAACATTAGGCGTACAAGGTTTAAGAATATAGGTGTTGTTACATTGAGATTTAAAACAATTTCTCAGTGGAGTTAGAGGCTGATGCAAAGTTAGCCTCTGACTCTTTGTTAGGATATTTAGAAGTGATATGCCCCGTTTGTTTACACTTGTTACATTTCATCTTGTTGGGATATTTGATCCAACAATTATTTGCCACATGACCTACCTTTTTGCAATGGGTACACCTTACTTTGCTCACTTGATGTGACAAAGCTTATTTGATATTCAATGAAGTCGATGCATTTGAAGATTCAGCTCCTCCCTTTGGCCTCTTTTCTTCATTAAGGCAAGATTGAATGACCCCTTCAAGGGTGGGATTAGGTATGTTCTTCAGGGTGGTGAGACTAAGGTGGGGTACACCTTCTTAAGTGCTTTTAACAAAACAGACACACTGCATCATCTTCATCCATTCTCGCATTCACTGATTCAAGTTGAGCCATAAGGCCCTTCAAGTGAGAGATAAAGGCTCCAATGCCATCCCCCTCTTTGAGCTCCAAGCTGAAAAATTCAATTTTAAGTGAGATCTTGGAATTCTTGCCACGAGCTCCATAGAGCTTGTCAAGCTCATCCCATTTCTCCTTTGCAGTCGAAAGCTGGTCCACATGGTGAATAAGAGCCTCATCAAGATGGAGCATGATGATGGCTTGTGCCCTCTCATCATCTTCAATATCTTCAGCCTTAGCTCAATCAATAACCTTAGTGCCAGAGATGAATGGCCAAAAACCTTTGGACATCATCTTGTACTTGACAAGAACTTGCCAAGTGTGGAAGCCCTCTCTTGAGAACTTCTTAATTTGGGTGTTTTCCTTTGACATTGGATATTGAAGGAAGATTACAAGAGTGTAACGGGCTGATTTATGAAGAAGAAAACCAAAAAATTTGTGATGTTTTGGCTTAAGTAGAAAGAGAATGGCTTATGAGAGTGCAACAACCCTTAATCAAGCCAAGGATGTTGCATAAAAAAGGAGATTAAGTTGATGAAGCTTATGGTTTAGCACTTAGGGTTTGTGCCCAACCACTAATTCTGATGGAGAGAGCTTCATTAGTGTCAAAGAACACTTTCTTTGGTGATTATGATCACCATTAGTGTTTAAGAAACACTATTAGTGCTTAAGAGCACCTTTTTTTAGTATCAAATGATGACACTTACATTGGTGATTAGCTTGTTGATGTCGAGGCTTATGAACCAATCAATGGTGAATGCCCCATCACTTCAAAACATTGACCAAAAGCTTAGAAAGGCTTGAGAAGAAAATGTATTGATTAATGCTGATTAAGAAGAATATTAATGTTAAACAACACTATTTTCAAGCTTAAAGTGGCTTCAATGGCATACACCCCGAGATTTGTTTGATCCACTTCTTCTTGGCTTGAAGAAGTTCTTCTCCTCAGCCTCAAAAAGAATGCCTTTGAAGATTAATGCATAGAGGTAGTGTTTAATAACACTTTAGTGCTTAAAAAATACTAATTTTGAAGCTTTCATAAAAGCTGCCATGGAAAGCACAGACCTAGGCCTGGTCTTTTAGCTCTAGCCCTTGCGTCGGTGGATCATTAGGGCTGAGACTTGAGTAGAAGAGTCTTAAGACTATGGGCTCTAGCCCTTGCGTCGGTGGATCATTAGGGCTGAGACTTGAGTAGAAGAGTCTTAAGACTATGGGCTTCAAAAGCCCTAAGCCCTCTAAGCCCCCAATCTCCTACACATGAAAAATGGTTGTACGAACTGTGGAGGATAGCAAAAAGACTGCGTTGGGTTGAACAGACAATGCTCCAGCGATTTGAAGGAGAACCGCACAATTAGCGGTTTTAGTTGAGAGCAAGCCACGATTCGGCCTCCAAAAGCTGCTAGAGCTCCTCCATTGTTAGGGGGTTCAGATCCACAAAAAGTGATAAAAGGAGAAGTAGCCTACACCACACAATATGAGACCTAATCTACACAATATGAGACCTAATCTACCTAAGCTCTAGATACCATGTTAGGAAAACGTGGTGCTCATGCTAGATTCAAACATGTGGACGAGAGAGACCCAAAATACAAGAAGAGATCTTGCTTATTAAGTTGCTTAGACATACAACTTGGCTTTTTGCTCTATCAAATGCCTTCTAGCTTTGCCTTTAAATAGGTGAGCTAGTGGACCATAAGTCCATTCACACACACACCCTTCTCCCACCCTTTTACATGACGTTAGTCTTTTAATACCCTGCCCTGCGGAAGAAGTGCTACTTCCACTGCTAGCACCCTTGAATTCGTTGCGCGGTGGGGACAGGGATCTTTCATAAATGATTAATTTATTCCTCATTGGAATTCGTAACTTATTTAGAAATCAGTTAAGTGAATATTCAAAGAAGGAAATTCAGTAAAATAGTAACTGAATTACCAAAACTTTTCGAGAAAGATAGTTCAAGATAAATCTTATCCGACTCGAACCTTGAATCAGACTATGACCAAGACCAAACTCTTTCGTCAGTTTCGAGGAAAGAAAGTGTGACCAGTTTAGAAAAATACACTCAAAACTCTCGCCAAATTTGAAACTAAGTTTGAGGCCCTTCGAATTGATCTGTGGATCAAGGTTATAGAATTCGAGGAATTCTGGTATGAAATTTTGAATCCCGATCAAGAAGTTTTGGGGATACTGATTCAAGAAATACTCCTTGTATTCAAAATAAAATCAAACTGAAAACTTACTTAGAAACCCTGTTTTCTTAAAGGACTGTCTTACGCCAGAATGCTGGAGAGAGCATTTGGTATATGTTTTTCTAAGGGAAGTTTGGTTGCAACAGCTCGAGGGGAGTGTTCAAAGGATGGCTCATGCAGCAAAGTTTGACCAGCCTCAGTATGGTTGAAAAATGGTGCGCTTCTAGTACGATGGGTGAGGGCCGACGAAGTGGTCCCTGAGTGAAGTGCCAGGACACCTAAGTAGGATCTTGGAGGGTTCTGACCAGGAGATGCACGAGCTCGCGATGCCTATGACACCCATGCGTATGTCGTGGAAGATATGTATGATGGACGAAATGATTATTATAATCTGTTACTGGATCTCGTTGTTGCTGACCACTTGGTCTCAACGGAGAGTCCAGATTGATACTGTTTTTTGAGAAACAAGGGATTGGATGAAATTTTTGAGTTATGACATCTGTAACCGATAACTGTTTGCCAATGGATTATTTTATATATTAAAGTTTTAAAGAGGAGTGTGTGCGTATCTGTATTCGAAAGCAAAAGTTAAGAAAGGCATTCAATTATGGGTGGGTGAGTAATTGTCTAGTTCTATCGATCGGATGGGCCGGATGGGGTTAGGTTGGAATCAGTGGAGTTTTAATAATTAATTTGAAATAATAGGAATACGCTTAGAATTCAAGTAATTAAATAAAAACCTGAAGAATTTCTCAAATGAGTAGATCAATGGCTGTGCTTGACTTCAGTTAGGAAAAAAGCGTTGATTTCCTCAAATGTTTAGATCAATGACTGTGCTTGATTTCGGTTAGGAAAAAAGCGTTGATTTCTTCAAACTAAGTCAGTGATAGTTTTCCTTCTATCTGGTTTAATCAGGTGAAGGATAGTTTAGTCTCTTGACCCCGTTAGAAAATTTGTTAAGAAATTAAAAAGGTGGAATCGTCCCCGTTTTTCGGGCAAGGAAAATTTTCTCGGTTTCGGTTTTGGAATCACCACCAGATTATTCTCTTTGTCCGGACATTCGAGGGTGAGGCCCCTAGTGGGAAACCATGCCCTGCGCAAGAGGAAGCTACTTCCGCTCTGCTAGCAACTGGGAATCCGGTGTGCAGAGGGGGCAGAGGGGTCTCACAACTGGTATTAGACCAGCTGCTGTAATCTTACGAAATAGCAAAAGAAATTGCCTAAAATTTTAAAGTAAATTTGGAAAATAATGTTTTCACATGTTAAGATTATGTTTGAAATGAACTTCATAAATTGAAAACTCATAAATTGAACTAGATTTTTAGATGGATACCCCAAATCTGTCTAGCATTCTTGGACTCTCCCAGAGTCAAGATATGATCGCCTTTGCCTTCGAAAATCTCATCAACTCTGCTACAACCCAAGGAAGCAGAGTGACTCGCTCGTCACTTTGAGGATCTATACTTTCTTGATCCAGTAGAGCGACGTCAGCATATGTGGTTCTCTGGAGGGCGAAGTATTCGTGTCAATACGAATCAACGAGAGAGAGACTCAGACAGAATATCTCACTAGCCATGATCTTGAAGGCTAGGAGTTATTCATTATGTACAACTCTATAATTACTCACCTCGGAATTTTAGAATTTCTTGTCATATTTTTAGACTTCTTAGCCGCTTTATTCCTAGGAGAAGAATTACAGCACCATTATCAATGATGAATCATGTATATCAAAGCATGTCTCCATCGCAGTATCGCCTTTTTATGCATACGCGATTGAGGTGGTGACTTTTGGAGCCGAGAGGCTCTATGTATATATCAAAAACTTTTGATAATAAAAGATGTTTTGCAAAAGGTTCCAAATTGTTTTCATGGTTATGAATATTGGTTAATAAAATTATCAGAGTGAATCTTGTTTTCAAAAAATAATGATGGAATATTTATTTGTTTAAGAAATAAATCTCAAAAATTAAATACTCATAAATCTGATGTACAAAGTTAAGTTGACAAAAATATCATTTTGTCAGAATGATGAGGTGGCGGGCCATGGTAGGCAGCCGAATCCTCTTACCGATGATGAAGAGTTAGATCTGGACGTTCGTAAAGCCCTACACCGATCCCAACCTGGTTTCTTCAAGGGTGAAGGGGAATAGTTAGGAGAAGTAGTGGAAAAATGGATCGAGGTAATGGAAGAGTATTTTGATATAACTAGTTATAACGAGAAGAGCAAGATGGCTCTCGCCAGATTGAAAATTGTGGAAATGGCCAGGGTCGCATGGAGGAACCATGGCGAGACAAACCGTCTCGACCAAAATACCCAGACCTGGTCAGATCTTAAAGCTTACCTCAGGAAGAGGTTCTGTCCTCCGGGCTTCCTGAAACCAAAATGAATGAGTTCTTGGAATTGAAGCAAGACGATTGAAGAATACCATCAGGCATTTGCCCTTCTCCTCAAATATTCTCCACTTTTGGGGATGAAGAGCAGCTGATGGCCAGATTCATTCGAGGGATGAACGAGCCATTGGACACTAGTGAAAAATGCCAAACCAGTCTCAATGGTAGAAGGTGTCAGAATGGCAAAGGACTTTGCCAAAGCATTTGTTGTTGAGATCCCGCCAAAGCTTGCACCCTCAAACTTTAAAAGGTTCCAAACCCCGGGAAGTGCTTCAAACTTTCCACCCACAAAGAGGCAGCAAGGCCCTAATCAGAATCAAGATGTTGGGAAATTCAGAAGTGAAGGAAGACCCTTCTCAGGAGTCCCACCTCTTTCAAGGATTCAGAGGGATGAGCTTAGAAGTGAGAACAGGTGTTTTGGGTGTCAGGGTTTCGGTCACCAGCTTAAAGACTGCCCGACTCCTGCCATGTCAAGAGGACAGGGAAGTCAAGGACCCAAAGTGCAGAGACTAGCCCCTTCGTATCAGTCAAATCAAGGTCCGTCTCACCAAAATAAGGGCAATCCCAGGAGGACTCCAGCTCAACCATTTGCCTCTATTCAAAGTAATCTCAGAACTCCCTCCCAGAATTGGGGTAACCAAAGAGAAAGAGTTCCGCCCCAATCTGCAGCAGCCAGATCAGTTACGATAGAAGAAGTAGTGGAAGAGGAAAGAGGTCATATTTATGCCGCAATTGAAAACCAAGGGCCAAATCGTCAATTCTATGTCATCCATGCTCTAGCTGAGTAGTATAAGGGTAAGCCATTTAAGCTTTTGATTGATTCAGGCAGTACTCATTCATTTATTTCCCCAGGATGCTTGGGTAAGCTAGTCTTAGAATAGAAATAGGGGAAACCTGTGCAAGTTAAATTGGCCAGTGGGTGGTGGGAAGATTCTTTTCACTCACCATGAGACAGATCGTATTTAGTTTAATCTAGATGGAAATGTAATCGACTGCCAGTTCAGAGTCTTACCTTTGGCAGTTTTCGACAGAATCCTTGGAATGGATTGGCTCCACAAAAATCAAGCTGACATTCACTGTCACAATGGAACCATTTCCTTCTATGACCTTCATGGGAACAAAGTTCAAGGAATTGGAATTTTCGGATCCCCAGCAATTAGTAAAAGCTTCTAGGTTACTGAAAGGACTTAGAAAGAAGCAGCTCATTTATGTTGTCAAAATGAATCCGATAGACACAAAGTTAAAGGCTAAAGAACCAGAATGGTTAAGTGAGTATGATGATTTATTCCCAGCAGAGCTAACTGAGATGCCTCCGATTTGGGAAGTAGATTATGAGATAGATTTGACCCCCGAAGCTCAGCCCAATAGCCCAACACACGTACAAAATGCCAGTCCCTGAAGCCATTGAACTCAAGGAACTTGGGCTTTCTCTGTCGACCATGTTGAATACTTGGGCTTTGAAGGAGAACTGCACAATTAGCGGTACGAAATGAAGCGCCCAGATGTCCTCTTGATCTTTTTAGTTGAGAGCAAGCCACGATTCAGCCTCCAAAAGCTGCTAGAGCTCCTCCATTGTCAGGGGGTTCAGATCCACAAAAAGTGATAGAAGGAGAACTAGCCTACACCACACAATATGAGACCTAATCTACCCAAGCTCTAGATACCATGTTAAGAAAACGTGGTGCTCATGCTAGATTCAAACATGTGGAGGAGAGAGACCCAAAATACAAGAAGAGATCTTGCTTATTAAGTTGCTTAGACATACAACTTGGCTTTTTGCTCTATCAAATGCCTTCTAGCTTTGCCTTTAAATAGGTGAGCTAGTGGACCATAAGTCCATTCACACACACACCCTTCTCCCACCCTTTTACATGACCTTAGTCTTTTAATACCCTGCCCTGCAGAAGAAGTGCTACTTCCACTGCTAGCACCCTTGAATTCGTTGCGCGGTGGGGACAGGGATCTTTCATAAATGATTAATTTATTCCTCATTGGAATTCGTAACTTATTTAGAAATCAGTTAAGTGAATATTCAAAGAAGGAAATTCAGTAAAATAGTAACTGAATTACAAAAACTTTTCGAGAAAGATAGTTCAAGATAAATCTTATCCGACTCGAACCTTGAATCAGACTATGACCAAGACCAAACTCTTTCGTCAGTTTCGAGGAAAGAAAGTGTGACCAGTTTAGAAAAATACACTCAAAACTCTCGCCAAATCTGAAACTAAGTTTGAGGCCCTTCGAATTGATCTGTGGATCAAGGTTATAGAATTCAAGGAATTGTGATCAAGAAGTTTTGGTTATACTGATTCAAGAAATACTCCTTGTATTCAAAAGAAAATCAAACTGAAAACTTGCTTAGAAACCCTGTTTTCTTAAAGGACTGTCTTACGCCAGAATGCTGGAGGGAGCATTTGGTATATGTTTTTCTAAGGAAAGTTTTGTTGTAACAGCTCGAGGGGAGTATTCAAAGGATAGCTCATGCAGCAAAGTTTGACCAGCCTCAGTATGGTTGAAAAATGGTGCGCTTCTAGTACGATGGGTGAGGGCCGACGAAGTGGTCCCTGAGTGAAGTGCCAGGACACCTAAGTAGGATCTTGGAGGGTTCTGACCAGGAGATGCACGAGCTCGCGGTGCCTATGACACCCATGTGTATGTCGTGGAAGATATGTATGATGGACGAAATGATTATTGTAATCTGTTTACTGGATCTCATTGTTGCTGACCACTTGGTCTCAACGGAGAGTCCAGAGTGATACTGTTTTTTGAGAAACAAGGGATTGGATGAAATTTTTGAGTTATGACATCTGTAACCAATAAGTGGATTATTTTATATATTAAAGTTTTAAAGAGGAGTGTGTGCGTATCTGTATTCGAAAGCAAAAGTTAAGAAAGGCATTCAATTATGGGTGGGTGAGTAATTGTCTAGTTCTATCGATTCCAGTGGTCGGATGGGCCGGATGGGGTTAGGTTGGAATCAGTGGAGTTTTAATAATTAATTTGAAATAATAAGAATATGCTTAGAATTCAAGTAATTAAAAATGAGTAGATCAATGGCTGTGCTTGACTTCAGTTAGGAAAAAAGCGTTGATTTCCTCAAATGATTAGATCAACGACTGTGCTTGATTTCGGTTAGGAAAAAAGCGTTGATTTCTTCAAACTAAGTCAGTGATAGTTTTCCTTCTATCTGGTTTAATCAGGTGATAGTTTTCCTTCTATGTGTTAATCAGGTGAAGGATAGTTTAGTCTCTTGACCCCGTTAGAAAATTTGTTAAGAAATTAAAAAGGTGGAATCGTCCCCGTTTTCCGGGCAAGGAAAATTTTCTCGGTTTCGGTTTTGGAATCACCACCAGATTATTCTCTTTGTCCGGACATTTGAGGGCGAGGCCCCTAGTGGGAAACCATGCCCCGCGCAAGAGGAAGCTACTTCCGCTCTACTAGCAACTGGGAATCCGCCGGTGTGCGGAGGTGGCAGAGGGGTCTCACAGCTTGTATTAGACCAGCTGCTGTAATCTTACGAAATAGCAACAGAAATTGCCTAAAACTTTAAAGTAAATCTAGGAAATAATGTTTTCACATGTTAAGATTATGTTTGAAATGAACTTCATAAATTGAAAACTCATAAATTGAACTGGATTTTTAGATGGATACCCCAAATCTGTCTAGCATTCCTGGACTCTCCCAGAGTCAAGATATGATCGCCTTTGCCTTCGAATATCTCATCAACTCCGCTACAACCCAAGGAAGCAGAGTGAGACTCGCTCGTCACTTTGAGGATCTATACTTTCTTGATCCAGTAGAGCGACGTCAGCATATGTGGTTCTCTAGAGAGCAAAGTATTCGCGTCAATACCAATCAACGAGATAGAGACTCAGATAGAATATCTCACTAGCCATGATCTTGAAGGCTAGGAGTTATTCATTATGTACAACTCTATAATTACTCACCTCGAAATTTTAGAATTTCTTGTCATATTTTTAGACTTCTTAGCCGCTTTATTCCTAGGAGAAGAATTACAGCACCATTATCAGTGATGAATCGTGTATATCAAAGCATGTCTCCATCGCAGTATCGCCTTTTTATGCATACGCGATTGAGGTGGTGACTTTTGGAGCCGAGACGCTCTATGTATATAACAAAAACTTTTGATAATAAAAGATGTTTTGCAAAAGATTCCAAATTGTTTTCATGGTTATGAATATTGGTTAATAAAATTATCAGAGTGAATCTTGTTTTCAAGAATTATGATGGAATATTTATTTGTTTAAGAAATAAATCTCAAAAATTAAATACTCATAAATCTGATGTACAAAGTTAAGTTGACAAAAATATCATTTTGTCAGAATGATGAGGCGGCAGGCCATGGTAGGCAGCCGAATCCTCTTACTGATGATGAAGAGTTGGATCTGGACGTTCGTAAAGCCCTACACCGATCCCAACCTGGTTTCTTCAAGGGTGAAGGGGAATAGTTAGGAGAAGTAGTGGAAAAATGGATCGAGGCAATGGAAGAGTATTTTGATGTAACCAGTTATAACGAGAAGAGCAAGATGGCTCTCGCCAGATTGAAAATTGTGGAAATGGCCAGGGTCTCATGGAGGAACCATTGCGAGACAAACCGTCTCGACCAAAATAGCCAGACCTGGTCAGATCTTAAAGCTTACCTCAGGAAGAGCTTCTGTCCTCCGGGCTTCTTGAAACCAGAATGAATGAGTTCTTGGAATTGAAGCAAGACGATTGAAGAATACCATCAGGCATTTGCCCTTCTCCTCAAATATTCTCCACTTTTGGGGATGAAGAGCAGCTGATGGCCAGATTCATTCGAGGGATGAACGAGCCATTGGGCACTTTAGTGAAAAATGCCAAACCAGTCTCAATGGTAGAAGGTGTCAGAATGGCAAAGGACTTTGCCAAAGCATTTGTTGTTAAGATCCCGCCAAAGCTTGCACCCTCAAACTTTAAAAGGTTCCAAACCCCGGGAAGTGCTTCAAACTTTTCACCCCCAAAGAGGCAGCAAGGCCCTAATCAGAATCAAGATGCTGGGAAATTCAGAAGTGAAGGAAGACCCTTCTCAGGAGTCCCACCTCTTTCAAGGATTCAGAGGGATGAGCTTAGAAGTGAGAACAGGTGTTTTGGGTGTCAGGGTTTCGGTCACCAGCTTAAAGACTGCCCGACTCCTACCATGTCAAGAGGACAGAGAAGTCAAGGATCCAAAGTGTAGAGACTAGCCCCTTCGTATCAGTCAAATCAAGGTCCGTCTCACCAAAATCAGGGCAATCCCAGGAGGACTCCAGCTCAACCATTTGCCTCTATTCAAAGTAATCTCAGAACTCCCTCCCAGAACTGGGTAACCAAAGAGAAAGAGTTCCGTCCCAATCTGCAGCAGCCAGATCAGTTACGATAGAAGAAGTAGTGGAAGAGGAAAGAGGTCATATTTATGCCGCAATTGAAAACCAAGGGCCAAATCATCAATTCTATGTCATCCATGCTCTAGCTGAGTAGTATAAGGGTAAGCCATTTAAGCTTTTGATTGATTCAGGCAGTACTCATTCATTTATTTCCCCAGGATGCTTGGGTAAGCTAGTCTTAGAACAGAAATAGGGGAAACCTGTGCAAGTTAAATTGGCCAGTGGGTGGTGGGAAGATTCTTTTCACTCACCATGAGACAGATCGTATTTAGTTTAATCTAGATGGAAATGTAATCGACTGCCAGTTCAGAGTCTTACCTTTGGCAGTTTTCGACAGAATCCTTGGAATGGATTGGCTCCACAAAAATCAAGCTGACATTCACTGTCACAATGGAACCATTTCCTTCTATGACCTTCATGGGAACAAAGTTCAAGGAATTGGAATTTTCGGATCCCCAGCAATTAGTAAAAGCTTCTAGGTTACTGAAAGGACTTAGAAAGAAGCAGCTCATTTATGTTGTCAAAATGAATCCGATAGACACAAAGTTAAAGGCTAAAGAACCAGAATGGTTAAGTGAGTATGATGATTTATTCCCAGCAGAGCTAACTGAGATGCCTCCGATTTGGGAAGTAGATTATGAGATAGATTTGACCCCCGAAGCTCAGCCCAATAGCCCAACACACGTACAAAATGCCAGTCCCTGAAGCCATTGAACTCAAGGAACTTGGGCTTTCTCTGTCGACCATGTTGAATACTTGGGCTTTGAAGGAGAACCGCACAATTAGCGGTACGAAATGAAGCGCCCAGTTGTCCTTTTGATCTTTTTAGTTGAGAGCAAGCCACGATTTGGCCTCCAAAAGCTACTAGAGCTCCTCCATTGTCAGGGGGTTCAGATCCACAAAAAGTGATAGAAGGAGAACTAGCCTACACCACACACTATGAGACCTAATCTACCCAAGCTCTAGATACCATGTTAAGAAAACGTGGTGCTCATGCTAGATTCAAACATGTGGAGGAGAGAGACCCAAAATACAAGAAGAGATCTTGCTTATTAAGTTGCTTAGACATACAACTTGGCTTTTTGCTCTATCAAATGCCTTCTAGCTTTGCCTTTAAATAGGTGAGCTAGTGGACCATAAGTCCATTCACACACACACCCTTCTCCTACCCTTTTACATAACCTTAGTCTTTTAATACCCTGCCCTGTGGAAGAAGTGCTACTTCCACTGCTAGCACCCTTGAATTCGTTGTGCGGTGGGGACAGGGATCTTTCATACATGATTAATTTATTCCTCATTGGAATTCGTAACTTATTTAGAAATCAGTTAAGTGAATATTCAAAGAAGGAAATTCAGTAAAATAGTAACTGAATTACCAAAACTTTTCGAGAAAGATAGCTCAAGATAAATCTTATCCGACTCGAACCTTGAATCAGACTATGACCAAGACCAAACTCTTTCGTCAGTTTCGAGGAAAGAAAGTGTGACTAGTTTAGAAAAATACACTCAAAACTCCCGCCAAATCTGAAACTAAGTTTGAGGCCCTTCGAATTGATCTGTGGATCAAGGTTATAGAATTCGAGGAATTCTGGTATGAAATTTTGAATTCTGATCAACAAGTTTTGGGGATACTGATTCAAGAAATACTCCTTGTATTCAAAAGAAAATCAAACTGAAAACTTGCTTAGAAACCCTGTTTTCTTAAAGGACTGTCTTACGCCAGAATGCTGGAGGGAGCATTTGGTATATGTTTTTCTAAGGGAAGTTTGGTTGCAACAGCTCGAGGGGAGTGTTCAAAGGATGGCTCATGCAGCAAAGTTTGACCAGCCTCAGTATGGTTGAAAAATGGTGCGCTTCTGGTACGATGGGTGAGGGCCGACGAAGTGGTCCCAGAGTGAAGTACCAGGACACCTAAGTAGGATCTTAGAGGGTTCTGACCAGGAGATGCACGAGCTCGCGGTGCCTATGACACCCATGTGTATGTCGTGGAAGATATGTATGATGGACGAAATGATTATTGTAATCTGTTACTGGATCTCGTTGTTGCTGACCACTTGGTCTCAACGGAGAGTCCAGAGTGATACTGTTTTTTGAGAAACAAGGGATTGGATGAAATTTTTGAGTTATGACATCTATAACCGATAACTATTTGCCAATGGATTATTTTATATATTTAAGTTTTAAAGAGGAGTGTGTGCGTATTTGTATTCAAAAGCAAAAGTTAAGAAAGGCATTCAATTATGGGTGGGTGAGTAATTGTCTAGTTCTATCGATTCCAGTGGGTCGGATGGGCCGGATGGAGTTAGGTTGGAATCAGTGGAGTTTTAATAATTAATTTGAAATAATAGGAATACGCTTAGAATTTAAGTAATTAAATAAGAACCTGAAGAATTTCTCAATTGAGTAGATCAATGGCTATGCTTGACTTCAATTAGGAAAAAAGCGTTAATTTCCTCAAATGATTAGATCAACAACTGTGCTTGATTTCGGTTAGGAAAAAAGCGTTGATTTCTTCAAACTAAGTCAGTGATAGTTTTCCTTCTATCTGGTTTAATCAGGTGAAGGATAGTTTAGTCTCTTGATCCTGTTAGAAAATTTGTTAAGAAATTAAAAAGGTGGAATCGTCCTCGTTTTTCGGGCAAGGAAAATTTTCTCGGTTTCGGTTTTGGAATGACCACCAGATTATTCTCGTGTCCGGACATTCGAGGGCGAGGCCCCGAGTGGGAAACCATGCCCCGCGCAAGAGGAAGCTACTTCCGCTCTGCTAGCAACTGGGAATCCGGTGTGCGGAGGGGGGCAGAGGGGTCTCACAGCAGCTGGTATTAGACCAGCTGCTGTAATCTTACGAAATAGCAACAGAAATTGCCTAAAATTTTAAAGTAAGTCTGGGAAATAATGTTTTCACATGTTAAGATTATGTTTGAAATGAACTTTATAAATTGAAAACTCATAAATTGAACTAGATTTTTAGATGGATACCCCAAATCTGTCTAGCATTCCTAGACTCTCCCAGAGTCAAGATATGATCGCCTTTGCCTTCGAATATCTCATCAACTCCGCTACAACCTAAGGAAGCCGAGTGAGACTCGCTCGTCACTTTGAGGATCTATACTTTCTTGATCTAGTAGAGCGTCGTTAGCATATGTGGTTCTCTGGAGGGCGAAGTATTCGCGTCAATACCAATCAACGAGACAGAGACTCAGATAAAATATCTCACTAGCCATGATCTTGAAGGCTAGGAGTTATTCATTATGTACAACTCTATAATTACTCACCTCGGAATTTTAGAATTTCTTGTCATATTTTTAGACTTCTTAGCCGCTTTATTCGTAGGAGAAGAATTACAGCACCATTATCAGTTATGAATCGTGTATATCAAAGCATGTCTCCATCGCAGTATCGCCTTTTTATGCATACGCAATTGATTTTGACTTTTGGAGCCGAGATGCTCTAAATATATATAAAAAACTTTTGATAATAAAAGATGTTTTGCAAAAGATTCCAAATTGTTTTCATGGTTATGAATATTGGTTAATAAAATTATCAGAGTGAATCTTGTTTTCAAGAATTATGATGGAATATTTATTTGTTTAAGAAATAAATCTCAAAAATTAAATACTTATAAATCTGATGTACAAAGTTAAGTTGACAAAAATATCATTTTGTCAGAATGATGAGGCGGCGGGCCATGGTAGGCAGCCGAATCCTCTTACCGATGATGAAGAGTTAGATCCGTACGTTCGTAAAGCCCTACATGGATCCCAACTTGGTTTCTTCAAGGGTGAAGGAGAATAGTTTGGAGAAGTAGTGGAAAAATGGATCGATGCAATGGAAAAGTATTTTGATGTAACCAGTTATAACGAGAAGAGCAAGATGGCTCTCGCCAGATTGAAAATTGTGGAAACGGCCAGGGTCGCATGGAGGAACCATTGCGAGACAAACCGTCTCGACCAAAATACCCAGACCTGGTCAGATCTTAAAGCTTACCTCAGGAAGAGGTTCTGTCCTCCGGGCTTCCTGAAACCAAAATGAATGAGTTCTTGGAACTGAAGTAGGATAGCCAGACGATTGAAGAATACCATCAGGCATTTGCCCTTCTCCTCAAATATTCTCCACTTTTGGGGATGAAGAGCAGCTCATGGCTAGATTCATTCGAGGGATGAACGAGCCATTGGACACTTTAGTGAAAAATGCCAAACTAGTCTCAATGGTAGAAGGTGTCAGAATAGCAAAGGACTTTGCCAAAGCATTTTTTGTTAAGATCCCGCCGAAGCTTGCACCCTCAAACTTTAAAAGGTTCCAAACCTCGAGAAGTGCTTCAAACTTTCCACCCCCAAAGAGGCAGCAAGGCCCTTATCAGAATCAAGAGTTGGGAAATTCAAAAGTGAAGGAAGACCCTTCTCAGGAGTCCCACCTCTTTCAAGGATTCAGAGGGATGAGCTTAGAAGTGAGAACAGGTGTTTTGAGTGTCAGGGTTTCGGTCACCAGCTTAAAGACTACCCGACTCTTGCCATGTCAAGAGGACAGGGAAGTCAAGGACCCAAAGTGCAGAGCCCCTTCGTATCAGTCAAATCAGGGTCCGCCTCACCAAAATTAGAGCAATCCCAGGAGGACTCTAGCTCAACCATTTGCCTCTATTCAAAGTAATCTCAGAACTCCCTCCCAGAACTGGGGTAACGAAATAGAAAGGTTTCCGCCCCAATCTGCCAGCAGCCAGAGCGGTTACGATAGAAGAAGTAGTGGAAGAGGAAAGAGGTCATATTTATGCCGCAAATGAAAACCAAGGGCCAAATCGTCAATTCTATGTCATCCATGCTCTAGCTGAGTAGTATAAGGGTAAGCCATTTAAGCTTTTGATTGATTCAGGAAGTACTCAGGGAACTGGAATTTTTGGATCCCCAGATCTGCAATTAGTAAAAGCTTCTAGGTTACTGAAAGGACTTAGAAAGAAGCAGCTCATTTATGTTGTCAAAATGAATCCGATAGACACAAAGTTAAAGGCTAAAGAACCAGAATGGTTAAGTGAGTATGATGATTTATTCCCAGCAGAGCTAACTGAGATGCCTCCGATTTGGGAAGTAGATTATGAGATAGAATTGACCCCCGGAGCTCAGCCCAATAGCCCAGTGCACGTACAAAATGCCAGCCCCCCTGAAGCCATTGAACTCAAGGAACTTGGGCTTTCTCTGTCGACCATGTTGAATACTTGGGCTTTGAAGGAGAACTGCACAATTAGCGGTACGAAATGAAGCGCCCAGATGTCCTCTTGATCTTTTTAGTTGAGAGCAAGCCACGATTCGGCCTCCAAAAGCTGCTAGAGCTCCTCCATTGTCAGGGGGTTCAGATCCACAAAAAGTGATAGAAGGAGAACTAGCCTACACCACACAATATGAGACCTAATCTACCCAAGCTCTAGATACCATGTTAAGAAAACGTGGTGCTCATGCTAGATTCAAACATGTGGAGGAGAGAGACCCAAAATACAAGAAGAGATCTTGCTTATTAAGTTGCTTAGACATACAACTTAGCTTTTTGCTCTATCAAATGCCTTCTAGCTTTGCCTTTAAATAGGTGAGCTAGTGGACCAAAAGTCCATTCACACACACACCCTTCTCCTACCCTTTTACATGACCTTAGTCTTTTAATACCCTGCCCTGCGGAAGAAGTGCTACTTCCACTGCTAGCACCCTTGAATTCGTTGCGCGGTGGGGACAGGGATCTTTCATAAATGATTAATTTATTCCTCATTGGAATTCGTAACTTATTTAAAAATCAGTTAAGTGAATATTCAAAGAAGGAAATTCAGTAAAATAGTAACTGAATTACCAAAACTTTTCGAGAAAGATAGTTCAAGATAAATCTTATCCGACTCGAACCTTGAATCAGACTATGACCAAGACCAAACTCTTTCGTCAGTTTCGAGGAAAGAAAGTGTGACCAGTTTAGAAAAATACACTCAAAACTCCCGCCAAATCTGAAACTAAGTTTGAGGCCCTTCGAATTGATCTGTGGATCAAGGTTATAGAATTTGAGGAATTCTGGTATGAAATTTTGAATTCCGATCAAGAAGTTTTGGGGATACTGATTCAAGAAATACTCCTTGTATTCAAAAGAAAATCAAACTGAAAACTTGCTTAGAAACCCTGTTTTCTTAAAGGACTGTCTTACGCCAAAATGCTGGAGGGAGCATTTGGTATATGTTTTTCTAAGGGAAGTTTGGTTGCAACAGCTCGAGGGGAGTGTTCAAAGGATGGCTCATGCAGCAAAGTTTGACCAGCCTCAGTATGGTTGAAAAATGGTGCGCTTCTGGTACGATGGGTGAGGGCCGACGAAGTGGTCCCTGAGTGAAGTGCCAGGACACCTAAGGAGGATCTTGGAGGGTTCTGACCAGGAGATGCACGAGCTCGCGGTGCCTATGACACCCATGCGTATGTCGTGGAAGATATGTATGATGGATGAAATGATTATTGTAATCTGTTTACTGGATCTCGTTGTTGGTGACCACTTGGTCTCAACGGAGAGTCCAGGGTGATACTGTTTTTTGAGAAACAAGGGATTGGATGAAATTTTTGAGTTATGACATCTGTAACCGATAACTGTTTGCCAATGGATTATTTTATATATTAAAGTTTTAAAGAGGAGTGTGTGCGTATCTGTATTCGAAAGCAAAAGTTAAGAAAGGTATTTAATTATGGTTGGGTGAGTAATTGTCTAGTTCTATCGATTCCAATGGTCCGATGGGCCGGATGGGGTTAGGTTGGAATCAGTGGAGTTTTAATAATTAATTTGAAATAGTAGGAATACGCTTAGAATTCAAGTAATTAAATAAAAACCTGAAGAATTTCTCAAATGAGTAGATCAATGGTTGTGCTCGACTTCAGTTAGGAAAAAAGCGTTGATTTTCTCAAATGATTAGATCAACGACTGTGCTTGATTTCGGTTAGGAAAAAAGCGTTGATTTCTTCAAACTAAGTCAGTGATAGTTTTCCTTCTATCTAGTTTAATCAGGTGAAGGATAGTTTAGTCTCTTGACCCCGTTTTAGAAAATTTGTTAAGAAATTAAAAAGGTGGAATCGTCCCCGTTTTTCAGGCAATGAAAATTTTCTCGGTTTCGGTTTTGGAATGATCACCAGATTATTCTCGTGTCCGGAGATTTGAGGGTGAGGCCCCGAGTGGGAAACCCTGCCCCACGCAAGAGGAAGCTACTTCCGCTCTGCTAGCAACTGGGAATCCGACCGGTGTGTGGAGGGGGCAGAGGGGTCTCACAGCTGGTATTAGACCAGCTGCTGTAATCTTACGAAATGGCAACAGAAATTGCCTAAAATTTTAAAGTAAATCTGGGAAATAATGTTTTCACATGTTAAGATTATGTTTGAAATGAACTTCATAAATGGAAAACTCATAAATTGAACTGGATTTTTAGATGGATACCCCAAATCTGTCTAGCATTCCTGGACTCTCCCAGAGTCAAGATATGATCGCCTTTGCCTTCGAAAATCTCATCAACTCTGCTACAACCCAAGGAAGTAGAGTGAGACTCGCTCGTCACTTTGAGGATGTATACTTTCTTGATCCAGTAGAGCGACGTCAGCATATGTGGGCGAAGTATTCGTGTCAATACCAATCAACGAGACAAAGACTCAGACAGAATATCTCACTAGCCATGATCTTGAAGGCTAGGAGTTATTCATTATGTACAACTCTATAATTACTCACCTCGGAATTTTAGAATTTCTTGTCATATTTTTAGACTTCTTAGCCGCTTTATTCCTAGGAGAAGAATTACAGCACCATTATCAGTGATGAATCATGTATATCAAAGCATGTCTCCATTGCAGTATCGCCTTTTTATGCATACGCGATTGAGGTGGTGACTTTTGGAGCCGAGATGCTCTATGTATATATCAAAAACTTTTGATAATAAAAGATGTTTTGCAAAAGATTCCAAATTGTTTTCATGGTTATGAATATTGGTTAATAAAATTATCAGAGTGAATCTTGTTTTCAAGAATTATGATGGAATATTTATTTGTTTAAGAAATAAATCTCAAAAATTAAATACTCATAAATCTGATGTACAAAGTTAAGTTGACAAAAATATCATTTTGTCAGAATGATGAGGTGGCGGGCCATGATAGGCAGCCGAATCCTCTTACCGATGATGAAGAGTTAGATCTGGACGTTCATAAAGTCCTACACCGATCCCAACCTGGTTTCTTCAAGGGTGAAGGGGAATAGTTAGGAGAAGTAGTGGAAAAATGGATCGAGGCAATGGAAGAGTATTTTGATATAACCAGTTATAACGAGAAGAGCAAGATAGCTCTCGCCAGATTGAAAATTGTGGAAATGGCTAAGGTCGCATGGAGGAACCATTGCGAGACAAACCGTCTCGACCAAAATACCTAGACCTGGTCAGATCTTAAAGCTTACCTCAGGAAGAGGTTCTGTCCTCCGGGCTTCCTGAAACCAAAATGAATGAGTTCTTGGAATTGAAGCAAGATGATTAAAGAATACCATCAGGCATTTGCCCTTCTCCTCAAATATTCTCCACTTTTGGGGATGAAGAGCAGCTGATGGCCGGATTCATTCGAGGGATGAACGAGCCATTGGACACTTTAGTGAAAAATGCCAAACCAGTCTCAATGGTAGAAGGTGTCAGAATGGCAAAGGACTTTGCCAAAGCATTTGTTGTTAAGATCCCGCCAAAGCTTGCACCCTCAAACTTTAAAAGGTTCCAAACCCCGAGAAGTGCTTCAAACTTTCCACCCCCAAAGAGGCAGCAAGGCCCTAATCAGAATCAAGATGCTGGGAAATTCAGAAGTGAAGGAAGACCCTTCTCAGGAGTCCCACATGTTTCAAGGATTCAGAGGGATGAGCTTAGAAGTGAGAATAGGTGTTTTGGGTGTCAGGGTTTCGGTCACTAGCTTAAAGACTGCCCTACTCCTGCCATGTCAAGAGGACAGGGAAGTCAAGGACCCAAAGTGCAGAGACTAGCCCATTCGTATCAGTCAAATCAAGGTCCGTCTCACCAAAATCAGGGCAATCCCAGGAGGGCTCCAGCTCAACCATTTGCCTCTATTCAAAGTAATCTCAGAACTCCCTCCCAGAATTGGGGTAACCAAAGAGAAAGAGTTCCGCCCCAATCTGCAGAAGCAGCCAGATCAGTTACGATAGAAGAAGTAGTGGAAGAGGAAAGAGGTCATATTTTTGCCGCAATTGAAAACCAAGGGCCAAATCGTCAATTCTATGTCATCCATGCTCTAGCTGAGTAGTATAAGGGTAAGCCATTTAAGCTTTTGATTGATTCAGGCAGTACTCATTCATTTATTTTCCCAAGATGCTTGCATAAGCTAGTCTTAGAACAGAAATCAGGGAAACCTGTGCAAGTTGAATTGGCCAGTGGTGGGAAGATTCTTTTCACTCACCATGAGTCAGATCGTATTTAGTTTCATCTAGATGGAAATGTAACCAACTGCCAGTTCAGAGTCTTACCTTTGGGAGTTTTTGACAGAATCCTTGGAATGGATTGGCTCCACAAAAATCAAGCTGACATTCACTGTCACAATGGAACCCTTTCCTTCTATGACCTTCATGGGAACAACGTTCAAGGAACTGGAATTTTTGGATCCCCAGATCTGCAATTAGTAAAAGCTTCTAGGTTACTGAAAGGACTTAGAAAGAAGTAGCTCATTTATATTGTCAAAATGAATCCGATAGACACAAAGTTAAAGGCTAAAGAACTAGAATGGTTAAGTGAGTATGATGATTTATTCCCAGCAGAGCTCACTGAGATGCCTCCGATTTGGGAAGTAGATTATGAGATAGAATTGACCCCCGAAGCTCAGCCCAATAGCCCAGTGCACGTACAAAATGCCAGTCCCTGAAGCCATTGAACTCAAGGAACTTGGGCTTTCTCTGTCGACCATGTTGAATACTTGGGCTTTGATGGAGAACCGCACAATTAGCGGTACAAAATGAAGCGCCCAAATGTCCTCTTGATCTTTTTAGTTGAGAGCAAGCCACGATTTGGCCTCCAAAAGCTGCTAGAGCTCCTCCATTGTCAGGGGGTTCAGATCCACAAAAAGTGATAGAAGGAGAACTAGCCTACACCACACAATATGAGACCTAATCTACCCAAGCTCTAGATACCATGTTAAGAAAACGTGGTGCTCATGCTAGATTCAAACATGTGGAGGAGAGAGACCCAAAATACAAGAAGAGATCTTGCTTATTAAGTTGCTTAGACATACAACTTGGCTTTTTGCTCTATCAAATGCCTTCTAGCTTTGCCTTTAAATAGGTGAGCTAGTGGACCATAAGTCCATTCACACACACACACACCCTTCTCCTACCCTTTTACATGACCTTAGTCTTTTAATACCCTACCCTGTGGAAGAAGTGCTACTTCCACTGCTAGCACCCTTGAATTTGTTGCGCGGTGGGGACAGGGATCTTTCATAAATGATTAATTTATTCCTCATTGGAATTCGTAACTTATTTAGAAATCAGTTAAGTGAATATTCAAAGAAGGAAATTCAGTAAAATAGTAACTGAATTACCAAAACTTTTCGAGAAAGATAGTTCAAGATAAATCTTATCCGACTCGAACCTTGAATCAGACTATGACCAAGACCAAACTCTTTCGTCAGTTTCGAGGAAAGAAAGTGTGACCAGTTTAGAAAAATACACTCAAAACTCTCGCCAAATCTGAAACTAAGTTTGAGGCCCTTCGAATTGATCTGTGGATCAAGGTTATAGAATTCAAGGAATTCTGGTATGAAATTTTGAATTGTGATCAAGAAGTTTTGGTTATACTGATTCAAGAAATACTCCTTGTATTCAAAAGAAAATCAAACTGAAAACTTGCTTAGAAACCCTGTTTTCTTAAAGGACTGTCTTACGCCAGAATGCTGGAGGGAGCATTTGGTATATGTTTTTCTAAGGGAAGTTTGGTTGTAACAGCTCGAGGGGAGTGTTCAAAGGATGGCTCATGCAGCAAAGTTTGACCAGCCTCAGTATGGTTGAAAAATGGTGTGCTTCTAGTACGATGGGTGAGGGCCGACGAAGTGGTCCCTGAGTGAAGTGCCAGGACACCTAAGTAGGATCTTGGAGGTTTCTGACCAGGAGATGCACGAGCTCGCGGTGCCTATGACACCCATGTGTATGTCGTGGAAGATATATATGATGGACGAAATGATTATTGTAGTCTGTTACTGGATCTTGTTGTTGCTGACCACTTGGTCTCAACGGAGAGTCCAGAGTGATACTGTTTTTTGAGAAACAAGGGATTGGATGAAATTTTTGAGTTATGACATCTGTAACCGATAACTGTTTGCCAATGGATTATTTTATATATTAAAGTTTTAAAGAGGAGTGTGTGCGTATCTGTATTCGAAAGCAAAAGTTAAGAAAGGCATTCAATTATGGGTGGGTGAGTAATTGTCTAGTTCTATCGATTCCAGTGGTCGGATGGGCCGGATGGGGTTAGGTTGGAATTAGTGGAGTTTTAATAATTAATTTG
The DNA here is from genome assembly GCF_041138505.1 of Cibotium barometz. NCBI lineage: Eukaryota > Viridiplantae > Streptophyta > Polypodiopsida > Cyatheales > Cibotiaceae > Cibotium > Cibotium barometz. Next base: position 41,547,667 of record NC_141057.1, on the reverse strand, counting down.
AAATAATAGGAATACACTTAGAATTCAAGTAATTAAATAAAAACCTGAAGAATTTCTCAAATGAGTAGATCAATGGCTGTGCTTGACTTCAGTTAGGAAAAAAGCGTTGATTTCCACAAATGATTAGATCAACGACTATGCTTGATTTCGGTTAGGAAAAAAGCATTGATTTCTTCAAACTAAGTCAGTGATAGTTTTCCTTCTATCTGGTTTAATCAGGTGATAGTTTTCCTTCTATCTGGTTTAATCAGGTGAAGGATAGTTTAGTCTCTTGACCCCGTTAGAAAATTTGTTAAGAAATTAAAAAGGTGGAATCGTCCCCGTTTTTCAGGCAAGGAAAAATTTCTCGGTTTCGGTTTTGGAATCACCACAGATTATTCTCTTTGTCCGGACATTTGAGGGCGAGGCCCCTAGTGGCAAACCATGCCCCGCGCAAGAGGAAGCTACTTCCGCTCTGCTAGCAACTGGGAATCCGGTGTGCGGAGGGGGGCAGAGGGGTCTCACAGCTGGTATTGGACCAGCTGCTGTAATCTTACGAAATAGCAACAGAAATTGCCTAAAACTTTAAAGTAAATCTGGGAAATAATGTTTTCACATGTTAAGATTATGTTTGAAATGAACTTCATAAATTGAAAACTCATAAATTGAACTGGATTTTTAGATGGATACCCCAAATCTGTCTAGCATTCCTGGACTCTCCCAGAGTCAAGATATGACCGCCTTTGCCTTCGAAAATCTCATCAACTGCGCTACAACCCAAGGAAGCAGAGTGAGACTCGCTCGTCACTTTGAGGATCTATACTTTCTTGATCCAGTAGAGCGACGTCAGCATATGTGGTTCTCTAGAGGGCAAAGTATTCGCGTCAATACCAATCAACGAGATAGAGACTCAGATAGAATATCTCACTAGCCATGATCTTGAAGGCTAGGAGTTATTCATTATGTACAACTCTATAATTACTCACCTCGGAATATTAGAATTTCTTGTCATATTTTTAGACTTCTTAGCCCCTTTATTCCTAGGAGAAGAATTACAGCACCATTATCAGTGATGAATCGTGTATATCAAAGCATGTCTCCATCGCAGTATCGCCTTTGTATGCATACGCGATTGAGGTGGTGACTTTTGGAGCCGAGACGCTCTATGTATATATCAAAAACTTTTGATAATAAAAGATGTTTTGCAAAAGATTCCAAATTGTTTTCATGGTTATGAATATTGGTTAATAAAATTATCAGAGTGAATCTTGTTTTCAAGATTTAAGATGGAATATTTATTTGTTTAAGAAATAAATCTCAAAAATTAAATACTCATAAATCTGATGTAAAAAGTTAAGTTGACAAAAATATCATTTTGTCAGAATGATGAGGCGACAGGCCATGGTAGGTAGCCGAATCCTCTTACCGATGATGAAGAGTTAGATCTGGACGTTCGTAAAGCCCTACACCGATCCCAACCTGGTTTCTTCAAGGGTGAAGGGGAATAGTTAGTAGAAGAAGTGGAAAAATGGATCGAGGCAATGGAAGAGTATTTTGATGTAACCAGTTATAACGAGAAGAGCAAGATGGCTCTCGCCAGATTGAAAATTGAGGAAATGGCCAGGGTCGCATGGAGGAACCATTGTGAGACAAACCGTCTCGACCAAAATACCCAGACCTGGTCAGATCTTAAAGCTTACCTCAGGAAGAGGTTCTGTCCTCCGGGCTTCCTTCAAATATTCTCCACTTTTGGGGATGAAGAGAAACTGATGGCCAGATTCATTCGAGGGATGAACGAGCCATTAGACACTTTAGTGAAAAATGCCAAACCAGTCTTAATGGTAGAAGGTGTCAGAATGGCAAAGGACTTTGCTAAAGCATTTGTTGTTAAGATCCCGCCAAAGCTTGCACCCTCAAACTTTAAAAGGTTCCAAACCCCGGGAAGTGCTTCAAACTTTTCACCCCCAAAGAGGCAGCAAGGCCCTAATCAGAATCAAGATGCTGGGAAATTCAGAAGTGAAGGAAGACCCTTGTCAGGAGTCCCAACTCTTTCAAGGATTCAGAGGGATGAGCTTAGAAGTGAGAACAGGTGTTTTGGGTGTCAGGGTTTCGGTCACCAGCTTAAAGACTGCCCGACTCCTGCCATGTCAAGAGGACAGAGAAGTCAAGGACCCAAAGTGTAGAGACTAGCCCCTTCGTATCAGTCAAATCAAGGTCCGTCTCACCAAAATCAAGGCAATCCCAGGAGGACTCCAGCTCAACCATTTGCCTCTATTCAAAGTAATCTCAGAACTCCCTCCCAGAACTGGGTAACCAAAGATAAAGAGTTCCGTCCCAATCTGCAGCAGCCAGATCAGTTACGATAGAAGAAGTAGTGGAAGAGGAAAGAGGTCATATTTATGCCACAATTGAAAACAAAGGGCCAAATCGTCAATTCTATGTCATCCATGCTCTAGCTGAGTAGTATAAGGGTAAGCCATTTAAGCTTTTGATTGATTCAGGCAGTACTCATTCATTTATTTCCCCAGGATGCTTGGGTAAGCTAGTCTTAGAACAGAAATCAAGGAAACCTGTGCAAGTTAAATTGGCCAATGGGTGGGAAGATTCTTTTCACTCACCATGAGACAGATCGTATTTAGTTTAATCTAGATGGAAATGTAATCGACTGCTAGTTCAGAGTCTTACCTTTGGCAGTTTTTGACAGAATCCTTGGAATGGATTGGCTCCACAAAAATCAGGCTGACATTCACTATCACAATGGAACCATTTCCTTCTATGACCTTCATGGGAACAACGTTCAAGGAACTGAAATTTTCGGATCCCCAGATCTGCAAATAGTAAAAGCTTCTAGGTTACTGAAAGGACTTAGAAAGAAGCAGCTCATTTATGTTGTCAAAATGAATCCGATAGACACAAAGTTAAAGGCTAAAGAACCACAATGGTTAAGTGAGTATGATGATTTATTCCCAACAGAGCTAACTGAGATGCCTCCGATTTGGGAAGTAGATTATGAGATAGATTTGACCCCCGAAGCTCAGCCCAATAGCCCAACGCACGTACAAAATGCCAGTCCCTGAAGCCATTGAACTCAAGGAACTTGGGCTTTCTCTGTCGACCATGTTGAATACTTGGGCTTTGAAGGAGAACCGCACAATTAGCGGTACGAAATGAAGCGCCCAGATGTCCTCTTGATCTTTTTATTTGAGAGCAAGCCACGATTTGGCCTCCAAAAGCTGTTAGAGCTCCTCCATTGTCAGGGGGTTGAGATCCACAAAAAGTGATAGAAGGAGAACTAGCCTACACCACACAATATGAGACCTAATCTACCCAAGCTCTAGATACCATGTTAAGAAAACGTGGTGCTCATGCTAGATTCAAACATGTGGAGGAGAGAGACCCAAAATACAAGAAGAGATCTTGCTTATTAAGTTGCTTAGACATACAACTTGGCTTTTTGCTCTGTCAAATGCCTTCTAGCTTTGCCTTTAAACAGGTGAGCTAGTGGACCATAAGTCCATTCACACACACACCCTTCTCCTACCCTTTTACATGACCTTAGTCTTTTAATACCCTGCCCTCTGGAAGAAGTGCTACTTCCACTGCTAGCACCCTTGAATTCGTTGCGCGGTGGGGACAGGGATCTTTCATAAATGATTAATTTATTCCTCATTGGAATTCGTAACTTATTTAGAAATCAGTTAAGTGAATATTCAAAGAAGGAAATTCAGTAAAATAGTAACTGAATTACCAAAACTTTTCGAGAAAGATAGTTCAAGATAAATCTTATCCGACTCGAACCTTGAATCAGACTATGGCCAAGACCAAACTCTTTCGTTAGTTTCGAGGAAAGAAAGTGTGACCAGTTTAGAAAAATACACTCAAAACTCCTGCCAAATCTGAAACTAAGTTTGAGGCCCTTCGAATTGATCTGTGGATCAAGGTTATAGAATTCAAGGAATTCTGGTATGAAATTTTGAATTGTGATCAAGAAGTTTTGGTTATACTGATTCAAGAAATACTCCTTGTATTCAAAAGAAAATCAAACTGAAAACTTGCTTAGAAACCCTGTTTTCTTAAAGGACTGTCTTACGCCAGAATGCTGGAGGGAGCATTTGGTATATGTTTTTCTAAGGGAAGTTTGGTTGTAACAGCTCGAGGGGAGTGTTCAAAGGATAGCTCATGCAGCAAAGTTTGACCAGCCTCAGTATGGTTGAAAAATGGTGCGCTTCTAGTACGATGGGTGAGGGCCGACGAAGTGGTCCCTGAGTGAAGTGCCAGGACATTTAAGTAGGATCTTGGAGGGTTCTGACCAGGAGATGCACAAGCTCGCGGTGCCTATGACACCCATGTGTATGTCGTGGAAGATATATATGATGGACGAAATGATTATTGTAATCTGTTACTGGATCTTGTTGTTGCTGACCACTTGGTCTCAACGGAGAGTCCAGAGTGATACTGTTTTTTGAGAAACAAGGGATTGGATGAAATTTTTGAGTTATGACATCTGTAACCGATAACTGTTTGTCAATGGATTATTTTATATATTAAAGTTTTAAAGAGGAGTGTGTGCGTATCTGTATTCGAAAGCAAAAGTTAAGAAAGGCATTCAATTATGGGTGGGTGAGTAATTGTCTAGTTCTATCGATTCCAGTGGTCGGATGGGCCGGATGGGGTTAGGTTGGAATCAGTGGAGTTTTAATAATTAATTTGAAATAATAGGAATACGCTTAGAATTAAAGTAATTAAATAAAAACCTGAAGAATTTCTCAAATGAGTAGATCAATGGCTGTGCTTGACTTCAGTTAGGAAAAAAGCGTTGATGTCCTCAAATGATTAGATCAACGACTGTGCTTGATTTTGGTTAGGAAAAAAGCGTTGATTTCTTCAAACTAAGTCAGTGATAGTTTTCCTTCTATCTGGTTTAATCAGGTGATAGTTTTCCTTCTATCTGGTTTAATCAGGTGAAGGATAGTTTAGTCTCTTGACCCCGTTAGAAAGTTTGTTAAGAAATTAAAAAGGTGGAATCGTCCCCGTTTTTCGGGCAAGGAAAATTTTCTCGGTTTCGGTTTTGGAATCACCACAAATTATTCTCTTTGTCCGGACATTTGAGGGCGAGGCCCCTAGTGGGAAACCATGCCCCGCGCAAGAGGAAGCTACTTCCGCTCTGCTAGCAGCTGGGAATCCGGTGTGCGGAGGGGGCAGAGGGGTCTCACAGCTGGTATTAGACCAGCTGCTGTAATCTTACAAAATAGCAACAGAAATTGCCTAAAACTTTAAAGTAAATCTGGGAAATAATGTTTTCACATGTTAAGATTTTGTTTGAAATGAACTTCATAAATTGAAAACTTATAAATTGAACTGGATTTTTAGATGGATACCCCAAATCTGTCTAGCATTCTTGGACTCTCCCAGGTTCAAGATATGATCGCCTTTGCCTTCGAAAATCTCATCAACTACGCTACAACCCAAGGAAGCAGAGTGAGACTCGCTCGTCACTTTGAGGATCTATACTTTCTTGATCCAGTAGAGCGACGTCAGCATATGTGGTTCTCTAGAGAGCAAAGTATTCGCGTCAATACCAATCAACGAGATAGAGACTCAGATAGAATATCTCACTAGCCATGATCTTGAAGGCTAGGAGATATTCATTATGTACAACTCTATAATTACTCACCTCCGAATTTTAGAATTTCTTGTCATATTTTTAGACTTCTTAGCCGCTTTATTCCTAGGAGAAGAATTACAGCACAATTATCAGTGATGAATCGTGTATATCAAAGCATGTCTCCATCGCAGTATCGCCTTTTTATGCATACCCGATTGAGGTGGTGACTTTTGGAGCCGAGACGCTCTATGTATATATCAAAAACTTTTGATAATAAAAGATGTTTTGCAAAAGATTCCAAATTGTTTTCATGGTTATGAATATTGGTTAATAAAATTATCAAAGTGAATCTTGTTTTCAAGATTTATGATGGAATATTTATTTGTTTAAGAAATAAATCTCAAAAATTAAATACTCATAAATCTGATGTACAAAGTTAAGTTGACAAAAATATCATTTTGTCAGAATGATGAGGCGGCAGGCCATGGTAGGCAGCCGAATCCTCTTACCGATGATGAAGAGTTAGATCTGGACGTTCGTAAAGCCCTACACCGATCCCAACCTGGTTTCTTCAAGGGTGAAGGGGAATAGTTAGTAGAAGTAGTGGAAAAATGGATCGAGGCAATGGAAGAGTATTTTGATGTAACCAGTTATAACGAGAAGAGCAAGATGGCTCTCGTGAGATTGAAAATTGTGGAAATGGCCAGGGTCGCATGGAGGAACCATTGCGAGACAAACCGTCTCGACCAAAATACCCAGACCTGGTCAGATCTTAAAGCTTACTTCAGGAAGAGGTTCTGTCCTCCGGCTTCCTTCAAATATTCTCCACTTTTGGGGATGAAGAGCAGCTGATGGCCAGATTCATTCGAGGGATGAACGAGCCATTGGACACTTTAGTGAAAAATGCCAAACCAGTCTTAATGGTAGAAGGTGTCAGAATGGCAAAGGACTTTGCCAAAGCATTTGTTGTTAAGATCCCGCCAAAGCTTGCACCCTAAAACTTTAAAAGGTTCCAAACCCCGGGAAGTGCTTCAAACTTTTCACCCCCAAAGAGGCAGCAAGGCCCTAATCAGAATCAAGATGCTGGGAAATTCAGAAGTCAAGGAAGACCCTTCTCAGGAGTCCCACCTCTTTCATAGATTCAGAGGGATGAGCTTAGAAGTGACAACAGGTGTTTTGGGTGTCAGGGTTTCGGTCACCAGCTTAAAGACTGCCCGACTCCTGCCATGTCAAGAGGACAGAGAAGTCAAGGACCCAAAGTGTAGAGACTAGCCCCTTCGTATCAGTCAAATCAAGGTCCGTCTCACCAAAATCAGGGCAATCCCAGGAGAACTCCAGCTCAACCATTTGCCTCTATTCAAAGTAATCTCAGAACTCCCTCCCAGAACTGGGTAACCAAAGAGAAAGAGTTCCGTCCCAATCTGCAGCAGCAGCCAGATCAGTTACGATAGAAGAAGTAGTGGAAGAGGAAAGAGGTCATATTTATGCCGCAATTGAAAACCAAGGGCCAAATCATCAATTCTATGTCATCCATGCTCTAGCTGAGTAGTATAAGGGTAAGCCATTTAAGCTTTTGATTGAGTCAGGCAGTACTCATTCATTTATTTCCCCAGGATGCTTGGGTAAGCTAGTCTTAGAACAGAAATCAGGGAAACCTATGCAAGTTAAATTGGCCAGTGGTGGGAAGATTCTTTTTATTCACCATGAGACAGATCGTATTTAGTTTAATCTAGATGGAAATGTAATCGACTACCAGTTCAGAGTCTTACCTTTGGCAGTTTTCGACAGAATCCTTGGTATGGATTGGCTCCACAAAAATCAAGCTGACATTCACTGTCACAATGGAACCATTTCCTTCTATGACCTTCATGGGAAAAAAGTTCAAGGAACTAGAATTTTTGGATCCCCAGATCTGCAATTAGTAAAAGCTTCTAGGTTACTGAAAGGACTTAGAAAGAAGTAGCTCATTTATGTTGTCAAAATGAATCCGATAGACACAAAGTTAAAGGCTAAAGAACTAGAATGGTTAAGTGAGTATGATGATTTATTCCCAGCAGAGCTAACTGAGATGCCTCCGATTTGGGAAGTAGATTATGAGATAGATTTGACCCCCGAAGCTCAGCCCAATAGCCCAACGCACGTACAAAATGCCAGTCCCTGAAGCCATTGAACTCAAGGAACTTGGGCTTTCTCTGTCGACCATGTTGAATACTTGGGCTTTGAAGGAGAACCGCACAATTAGCCGTATGAAATGAAGCGCCCAGATGTCCTCTTGATCTTTTTATTTCAGAGCAAGCCACGATTTGGCCTCCAAGAGCTGCTAGAGCTCCTCCATTGTCAGGGGGTTCAGATCCACAAAATGTGATAGAAGGAGAACTAGCCTACACCACACAATATGAGACCTAATCTACCCAAGCTCTAGATACCATGTTAAGAAAACGTGGTGCTCATGCTAGATTCAAACATGTGGAGGAGAGAGACCCAAAATACAAGAAGAGATCTTGCTTATTAAGTTGCTTAGACATACAACTTGGCTTTTTGCTCTATCAAATGCCTTCTAGCTTTGCCTTTAAATAGGTGAGCTAGTGGACCATAAGTCCATTCACACACACACCCTTCTCCTACCCTTTTACATAACCTTAGTCTTTTGATACCCTGCCCTGCGGAAGAAGTGCTACTTCCACTGCTAGCACCCTTGAATTCGTTGCACGGTGGGGACAGGGATCTTTCATAAATGATTAATTTATTCCTCATTGGAATTCGTTACTTATTTAAAAATCAGTTAAGTGAATATTCAAAGAAGGAAATCCAGTAAAATAGTAACTGAATTACCAAGACTTTTCGAGAAAGATAGTTCAAGATAAATCTTATCCGACTCGAACCTTGAATAAAACTATGACCAAGACCAAACTCTTTCGTTAGTTTCGAGGAAAGAAAGTGTGACTAGTTTAGAAAAATACACTCAAAACTCCCGCCAAATCTGAAACTAAGTTTGAGGCCCTTCGAATTGATCTGTGGATCAAGGTTATAGAATTTGAGGAATTCTGGTATGAAATTTTGAATTCTGATCAAGAAGTTTTGGGGATACTGATTGAAGAAATACTCCTTGTATTTAAAAGAAAATCAAACTGAAAACTTTCTTAGAAACCTTGTTTTCTTAAAGGACTGTCTTATGCTAGAATGCTGGAGGGAGCATTTGGTATATGTTTTTCTAAGGGAAGTTTGGTTGCAACAGCTCGAGGGGAGTGTTCAAAGGATGGCTCATGCAGCAAAGTTTGACCAGCCTCAGTATGGTTGAAAAATGGTGCGCTTCTGGTACGATGGGTGAGGGCCGACGAAGTGGTCCCAGAGTGAAGTACCAGGACACCTAAGTAGGATCTTGGAGGGTTCTGACCAGGAGATGCACGAGCTCGCAGTGCCTATGACACCCATGTGTATGTCGTGGAAGATATATATGATGGACGAAATGATTATTGTAATCTGTTTACTGGATCTCGTTGTTGCTGACCACTTGGTCTCAACGGAGAGTCCAGAGTGATACTGTTTTTTGAGAAACAAGGGATTGGATAAAATTTTTGAGTTATGACCTCTGTAACCGATAACTATTTGCCAATGGATTATTTTATATATTTAAGTTTTAAAGAGGAGTGTGTGCGTATCTGTATTCGAAAGCAAAAGTTAAGAAAGGCATTCAATTATGGGTGGGTGAGTAATTGTCTAGTTCTATCGATTCCAGTGGTCGGATGGGCCGGATGGGGTTAGGTCGGAATCAGTGGAGTTTTAATAATTAATTTGAAATAATAGGAATACGCTTAAAATTCAAGTAATTAAATAAAAACCTGAAGAATCTCTCAATTGAGTAGATCAATGGCTATGCTTGACTTCAATTAGGAAAAAAGCGTTGATTTTCTCAAATGATTAGATCAACAACTGTGATTGATTTCGGTTAGGAAAAAAGCGTTGATTTCTTCAAACTAAGTCAGTGATAGTTTTCCTTCTATCTGGTTTAATCAGGTGAAGGATAGTTTAGTCTCTTGATCCTGTTAGAAAATTTGTTAAGAAATTAAAAAGGTGGAATCGTCCTCGTTTTTCGGGCAAGGAAAATTTTCTCGGTTTCGGTTTTGGAATGACCACCAGATTATTCGCGTGTCCGGACATTCGAGGGCGAGGCCCCGAGTGGGAAACCATGCCCCGCGCAAGAGGAAGGTACTTCCGCTCTGCTAGCAACTGGGAATCCGCAGTGCGGAGGGGGCAGAGGGGTCTCACAACTGGTATTAGACCAGCTGCTGCAATCTTACGAAATAGCAACAGAAATTGCCTAAAATTTTAAAGTAAGTCTGGGAAATAATGTTTTCACATGTTAAGATTATGTTTGAAATGAACTTCATAAATTGAAAACTCATAAATTGAACTAGATTTTTAGATGGATACCCCAAATCTGTCTAGCATTCCTGGACTCTCCCAGAGTCAAGATATGATTGCCTTTGCCTTCGAAAATCTCATCAACTCCGCTACAACCTAAGGAAGCTGAGTGAGACTCGCTCGTCACTTTGAGGATCTATACTTTCTTGATCTAATAGAGCGACGTTAGCATATGTGGTTCTCTGGAGGGCGAAGTATTCGCGTCAATACCAATCAACGAGACAGAGACTCAGACAAAATATCTCACTAGCCATGATCTTGAAGGCTAGGAGTTATTCATTATGTACAACTCTATAATTACTCACCTCGGAATTTTAGAATTTCTTGTCATATTTTTAGACTTCTTAGCTGCTTTATTCCTAGGAGAAGAATTACAGCACCATTATCAGTGATGAATTGTGTATATCAAAGCATGTCTCCATCGCAGTATTGCCTTTTTATGCATACGCGATTGAGGCAGTGACTTTTGGAGCCGAGACGCTCTAAATATATATCAAAAACTTTTGATAATAAAAGATGTTTTGCAAAAGATTCCAAATTGTTTTCATGGTTATGAATATTGGTTAATAAAATTATCAGAGTGAATCTTGTTTTCAAGAATTATGATGGAATATTTATTTGTTTAAGAAATAAATCTCAAAAATTAAATACTTATAAATCTGATGTACAAAGTTAAGTTGACAAAAATATCATTTTGTCAGAATGATGAGGCGGCGGGCCATGGTAGGCAGCCGAATCCTCTTACCGATGATGAAGAGTTAGATCCGGACGTTCGTAAAGCCCTACACGGATCCCAACTTGGTTTCTTTAAGGGTGAAGGGGAATAGTTTGGAGAAGTAGTGGAAAAATGGATCGATGCAATGGAAGAGTATTTTGATGTAACCAGTTATAACGAGAAGACCAAGATGGCTTTGGCCAGATTGAAAATTGTGGAAACGGCCAAGGTCGCATGGAGGAACCATTGCAAGACAAACCATCTCGACCAAAATACCCAGACTTGGTCAGATCTTAAAGCTTACCTCAGGAAGAGGTTCTGTCCTCCGGGCTTCCTGAAACCAAAATGAATGAGTTCTTGGAACTGAAGGAGGATAGCCAGACGATTGAAGAATACCATCAGGCATTTGCCCTTCTCCTCAAATATTCTCCACTTTTGGGGATGAAGAGCAGCTCATGGCCAGATTCATTCGAGGGATGAACGAGCCATTGGACACTTTAGTGAAAAATGCCAAACTAGTCTTAATGGTAGAAGGTGTCAGAATGGCAAAGGACTTTGCCAAAGCATTTGTTGTTAAGATCCCGCCGAAGCTTGCACCCTCAAACTTTAAAAGGTTCCAAACCTCGGGAAGTGCTTCAAACTTTCCACCCCCAAAGAGGCAGCAAGGCCCTTATCAGAATCAAGAGTTGGGAAATTCAGAAGTGAAGGAAGACCCTTCTCAGGAGTCCCACCTCTTTCAAGGATTCAGAGGGATGAGCTTATAAGTGAGAACAGGTGTTTTGGGTGTCAGTGTTTCGGTCACCAGCTTAGCACCGCAAGCTCGTGCATCTCCTGGTTAGAACCCTCCAAGATCCTACTTAGGTATCCTGGCACTTCACTCAGGGACCACTTCATTGGCCCTCGCCCATCGTACCAAAAGCGCACCATTTTTCAACCATACTGAGGCTGGTCAAACTTTGCTGCATGAGCCATCCTTTGAACACTCCCCTTGAGCTGTTACAACCAAACTTCCCTTAGAAAAACATATACCAAATGCTCCCTCCAACATTCTGGCGTAAGACAGTCCTTTAAGAAAACAGGGTTTCTAAGCAAGTTTTCAGTTTGATTTTCTTTTGAATACAAGGAGTATTTCTTGAATCAGTATCCCCAAAACTTCTTGATCGAAATTCAAAATTTCATACCAGTATTCCTCGAATTCGATAACCGTGATCCACAGATCAATTCGAAGGGCCTTAAACTTAGTTTCAGATTTGGCGAGAGTTTTGAGTGTATTTTTCTAAACTGGTCACACTTTCTTTCCTCGAAACTGACGAAAGAGTTTGGTCTTGGTCATGGTCTGATTCAAGGTTCGAGTCGGATAAGATTTATCTTGAACTATCTTTCTCGAAAAGTTTTGGTAATTCAGTTACTATTTTACTAAATTTTCTTCTTTGAATATTCACTTAGCTGATTTCTAAATAAGTTACGAATTCCAATGAGGAATAAATTAATCATTTATGAAAGATCCCTGTCCCCACCGCGCAACGAATTCAAGGGTGCTAGCAGTGGAAGTAGCACTTCTTTCGCAGGGCAGGGTATTAAAAGACTAAGGTCATGTAAAAGGGTAGGAGAAGGGTGTGTGTGTGAATGGACTTATGGTCCACTAGCTCACCTATTTAAAGGCAAAGCTAGAAGGCATTTGATAGAGCAAAAAGCCAAGTTGTATGTCTAAGCAACTTAATAAGCAAGATCTCTTCTTGTATTTTGGGTCTCTCTCCTCCACATGTTTGAATCTAGCATGAGCACCACGTTTTCTTAACATGGTATCTAGAGCTTGGGTAGATTAGGTCTCATATTGTGTGGTGTAGGCTAGTTCTCCTTCTATCACTTTTTGTGGATCTGAACCCCCTGACAATGGACTCTTCAATCATCCGGCTATCCTGCTTTAGTTCCAAGAACTCATTCATTTTGGTTTCAAGAAGCCCGGAGTTCTCATGTCTGGACATTCGAGGGCGAGGCCCCGAGTGGGAAACCCTACGCCGCGCAAGAGGAAGCTACTTCCGCTCTGCTAGCAACTGGAAACCGGTGTGCGGAGGGGGCAGAGGGGTCTCACAGCTGGTATTAGACCAGCTGCTGTAATCTTACGAAATAGCAACAGAAATTGCCTAAAATTTTAAAGTAAATCTGGGAAATAATGTTTTCACATGTTAAGATTATGTTTGAAATGAACTTCATAAATTGAAAACTCATAAATTGAACTGGATTTTTAGATGGATACCCCAAATCTGTCTAGCATTCCTGGACTCTCCCAAAGTCAAGATATGATCGCCTTTGCCTTCAAAAATCTCATCAACTCCGCTACAACCCAAGGAAGCAAAGTGAGACTCGCTCGTCACTTTGAGGATCTATACTTTCCTGATCCAGTAGAGCGACATCAGCATATGTGGTTCTCTGGAGGGCAAAGTATTCGCGTCAATACCAATCAACGAGACAGAGACTCAGACAGAATATCTCACTAGCCATGATCTTGAAGGCTAGGAGTTATTCATTATGTACAACTCTATAATTACTCACCTCGAAATTTTAGAATTTCTTGTCATATTTTTAGACTTCTTAGCCGCTTTATTCCTAGGAGAAGAATTACAGCACCATTATCAGTGATGAATCGTGTATATCAAAGCATGTCTCCATCGCAGTATCGCCTTTTTATGCATACGCGATTGAGGCGGTGACTTTTGGAGCCGAGATGCTCTAAATATATATCAAAAACTTTTGATAATAAAAGATGTTTTGCAAAAGATTCCAAATTATTTTCATGGTTATGAATATTGGTTAATAAAATTATCAGAGTGAATCTTGTTTTCAAGAATTATGATGGAATATTTATTTGTTTAAGAAATAAATCTCAAAAATTAAATACTCATAAATCTGATGTACAAAGTTAAGTTGACAAAAATATCATTTTGTCAGAATGATGAGGCGTCGCGCCATGGTAGTCAGCCGAATCCTCTTACCGATGATGAAGAGTTAGATCCGGACGTTCGTAAAGCCCTACACCGATCCCAACCTGGTTTCTTCAAGGGTGAAGGGGAATAGTTAGGAGAAGTAGTGGAAAAATGGATCGAGGCAATGGAAGAGTATTTTGATGTAACCAGTTATAACGAGAAGAGCAAGATGGCTCTCGCCAGATTGAAAATTCTGGAAACGACCAGGGTCGCATCGAGGAACCATTGCAAGACAAATTGTCTCGACCAAAATACCCAGACCTGGTCAGATCTTAAAGCTTACCTCAGGAAGAGGTTCTGTCCTCCGGGCTTCTTGAAACCAAAATGAATGAGTTCTTGGAACTAAAGCAGGATAGCCGGATGATTGAAGAGTCCATTGTCAGGGGGTTCAGATCCACAAAAAGTGATAGAAGGAGAACTAGCCTACGCCACACAATATGAGACCTAATCTACCCAAGCTCTAGATACCATGTTAAGAAAACGTGGTGCTCATGCTAGATTCAAACATGTGGAGGAGAGAGACCCAAAATACAAGAAGAGATCTTGCTTATTAAGTTGCTTAGACATACAACTTGGCTTTTTGCTCTATCAAATGCCTTCTAGCTTTGCCTTTAAATAGGTGAGCTAGTGGACCATAAGTCCATTCACACACACACCCTTCTCCTACCCTTTTACATGACCTTAGTCTTTTAATACCCTGCCCTGCGAAAGAAGTGCTACTTCCACTGCTAGCACCCTTGAATTCGTTGCGCGATGGGGACAGGGATCTTTCATAAATGATTAATTTATTCCTCATTGGAATTCGTAACTTATTTAGAAATCAGTTAAGTGAATATTCAAAGAAGGAAATTCAGTAAAATAGTAACTGAATTACCAAAACTTTTCGAGAAAGATAGTTCAAGATAAATCTTATCCGACTCGAACCTTGAATCAGACTATGACCAAGACCAAACTCTTTCGTCAGTTTCGAGGAAAGAAAGTGTGACCAGTTTAGAAAAATACACTCAAAACTCTCGCCAAATCTGAAACTAAGTTTAAGGCCCTTCGAATTGATCTGTGGATCAAGGTTATCGAATTCGAGGAATTCTGGTATGAAATTTTGAATTTCGATCAAGAAGTTTTGGGGATACTGATTCAAGAAATACTCCTTGTATTCAAAAGAAAATCAAACTGAAAACTTACTTAGAAACCCTGTTTTCTTAAAGGACTGTCTTATGCCAGAATGCTGGAGGGAGCATTTGGTATATGTTTTTCTAAGGGAAGTTTGGTTGTAACAGCTCAAGGGGAGTGTTCAAAGGATGGCTCACGCAGCAAAGTTTGACCAGCCTCAGTATGGTTGAAAAATGGTGCACTTCTGGTACGATGGGCGAGGGCCAATGAAGTGGTCCCTGAGTGAAGTGCCAAGACACCTAAGTAGGATCTTGGAGGGTTCTGACCAGGAGATGCACGAGCTCGCGGTGCCTATGACACCCATGCGTATGTCGTGGAAGATATGTATAATGGACGAAATGATTATTGTAATCTGTTACTGGATCTCGTTGTTGCTGACCACTTGGTCTCAACGGAGAGTCCAGAGTGATACTGTTTTTTGAGAAACAAGGGATTGGATGAAATTTTTGAGTTATGACATCTATAACCGATAACTGTTTGCCAATGGATTATTTTATATATTAAAGTTTTAAAGAGGAGTGTGTGCGTATCTGTATTGGAAAGCAAAAGTTAAGAAAGGCATTCAATTATGGGTGGGTGAGTAATTGTCTAGTTCTATCGATTCCAGTGGTCGGATGGGCCGGATGGGGTTAGGTTGGAATCAGTGAAGTTTTAATAATTAATTTGAAATAATAGGAATACGCTAGAATTCAAGTAATTAAATAAAAACCTGAAGAATTTCTCAAATGAGTAGATCAATGGCTGTGCTTGACTTCAGTTAGGAAAAAAGCGTTGATTTCCTCAAATGATTAGATCAATGACTGTGCTTGATTTCGGTTAGGAAAAAAGCGTTGATTTCTTCAAACTAAGTCAGTGATAGTTTTCCTTCTATCTGGTTTAATCAGGTGAAGGATAGTTTAGTCTCTTGACCCCGTTAGAAAATTTGTTAAGAAATTAAAAAGGTGGAATCGTCCCCGTTTTTCGGGCAAGGAAAATTTTCTCGATTTTGGTTTTGGAATGACCACCAGATTATTCTCGTGTCCGGACATTCGAGGGCGAGGCCCCGAGTGGGAAACCCTGCGCCGTGCAAGAGGAAGCTACTTTCGCTCTGCTAGCAACTGGGAATCCGGTGTGCGGAGGGGGAAGAGGGGTCTCATAGCTGGTATTAGACCAGCTGCTGTAATCTTACGAAATAGCAACAGAAATTGCCTAAAATTTTAAAGTAAATATGGGAAATAATGTTTTCACATGTTAAGATTATGTTTGAAATGAACATAAATTGAAAACTCATAAATTGAACTGGATTTTTAGATGGATACCCCAAATCTGTCTAGCATTCCTGGACTCTCCCAAAGTCAAGATATGATCGCCTTTGCCTTCGAAAATCTCATCAACTCCGCTACAACCCAAGGAAGCAGAGTGAGACTCGCTCGTCACTTTGAGGATCTATACTTTCCTGATCCAGTAGAGCGACATCAGCATATGTGGTTCTCTGGAGGGCGAAGTATTCGTGTCAATACCAATCAACGAGACAGAGACTCAGACAGAATATCTCACTAGCCATGATCTTGAAGGCTAGGAGTTATTCATTATGTACAACTCTATAATTACTCACCTCAGAATTTTAGAATTTCTTGTCATATTTTTAGACTTCTTAGCCGCTTTATTCCTAGGAGAAGAATTACAGCACCATTATCAGTGAGGATGAATCGTGTATATCAAAGCATGTCTCCATCGCAGTATCGCCTTTTTATGCATACGCGATTGAGGCGGTGACTTTTGGAGCCGAGACGCTCTATGTATATATCAAAAACTTTTGACAATAAAAGATGTTTTGCAAAAGATTCCAAATTGTTTTCATGGTTATAAATATTGGTTAATAAAATTATTAGAGTGAATCTTGTTTTCAAGAATTATGATGGAATATTTATTTGTTTAAGAAATAAATCTCAAAAATTAAATACTCATAAATCTGATGTACAAAGTTAAGTTGACAAAAATATCATTTTGTAAGAATGATGAGGCGACGGGCCATGGTAGGCAGCCGAATCCACTTACCGATGATGAAGAGTTAGATCTGGACGTTCGTAAAGCCCTACACCGATCCCAACTGGTTTCCTTAAGGGTGAAGGGGAATAGTTAGGAGAAGTAGTGGAAAAATGGATCGAGGCAATGGAAGAGTATTTTGATGTAACCAGTTATAACGAGAAGAGCAAGACGGCTCTCGCTAGATTGAAAATTATGGAAACGGCCAAGGTCACATGGAGGAACCATTGCGAGACAAACCGTCTCGACCAAAATACCCAGACCTGGTCAGATCTTAAAGCTTACCTCAGGAAGAGGTTCTGTCCTTTGTGCTTCCTGAAACCAAAATGAATGAGTTCTTGGAACTGAAGCACGATAGCCGGACGATTGAAGAATACCATCAGGCATTTGCCCTTCTCCTTAAATATTCTCCACTTTTGGGGATGAAGAGCAGCTCATGGCCAAATTCATTCGAGGGATGAACGAGCCATTGGACACTTTAGTGAAAAATGCCAAACCAGTCTCAACAATAGAAGGTGTGAGAATGGCAAGGGACTTTGCCAAAGCATTTGTTGTTAAGATCCCGCCGAAGCTTGCACCCTCAAACTTTAAAAGGTTCCAAACCCCGGGAAGTGCTTCAAAATTTCCACCCCCAAAGAGGCAGCAAGGCCCTAATCAGAATCAAGATGCTAGGAAATTCAGAAGTGAAGGAAGACCCTTCTCAGGAGTCCCACCTCTTTCAAGGATTCAGAGGGATGGGCTTAGAAGTGAGAACAGGTGTTTTGGGTGTCAGGGTTTCGGTCTCACCAGCTTAAAGACTGCCCAACTCCTGCCATGTCAAGAGGACAGGGAAGTCAAGGACCCAAAGTGCAGAGACTAGTCCCTTCGTATCAGTCAGGGTCCGTCTCACCAAAATCAGGGCAATCCCAGGAGGACTCCAGCTCAACCATTTGCCTCTATTCAAAGTAATCTCAGAACTCCCTCCCAGAACTGGGGTAACCAAAGAGAAAGAGTTCCGCCCCAATCTGCAACAAACAGCCAGAGCAGTTACGATAGAAGAAGTAGTGGAAGAGGAAAGAGGTCATATTTATGCCGCAATTGAAAACCAAGGGCCAAATCGTCAATTCTATGTCATCCATGCTCTAGCTGAGTAGTATAAGGGTAAGCCATTTAAGCTTTTGATTGATTCAGGTAGTACTCATTCATTTATTTCCCCAGGATGCTTGCGTAAGCTAGTCTTAGAACAAAAATCAGGGAAACCTGTGCAAGTTGAATTCGCCAGTGGAGGTGGGAAGATTCTTTTCACTCACCATGAGACAGATCGTATTTAGTTTAATCTAGATGGAAATGTAACCGACTGCCAGTTCAGAGTCTTACCTTTGGGAGTGTTCGACGGAATCCTTGGAATGGATTGGCTCCACAAAAATCAGGCTGACATTCACTGTCACAATGGAACCATTTCCTTCTATGACCTTCATGGAAACAAAGTTCAAGGAACTGGAATTTTCGGATCCCCAGATCTGCAATTAGTAAAAGCTTCTAGGTTACTGAAAGGACTTAGAAAGAAGCAGCTCATTTATGTTGTCAAAATGAATCCGATAGACACAAAGTTAAAGGCTAAAGAACTAGAATGGTTAAAACACCATATTGGGGAATATGGGAATTTCCCACAAATTTAGGACACGTGGTCAAAAGTTTGGATTAACCATAACTTGATTACCACTAATCCAAAATGAGCGCTTTATAGCTCTTTAGATTCCATTTTTCAAGCGCTTTCCAACGATAGGTCATATGATAGGGTTTTGAGAAACTTACAAACATGTTATCCATGTCTCCTTTTTTAAGTATTCAAAAATGGGAATTGGGAAATTCCCAAATTCACTAATATGGTGTTTTAAGTGAGTATGATGATTTATTCCCAGTAGAGCTAACTGAGATGCCTCCGCTTTGGGAAGTAGATTATGAGATAGAATTGACCCCCGGAGCTCAGCCCAATAGCCCAACGCATGTACAAAATGCCAGTCCCTGAAGCCATTGAACTCAAGGAAATTGGGCTTTCTCTAACGACCATGTTGAATACTTGGGCTTTCTGGTACCAAAGAATGCAGTTGACCATGAAGCTCACGTCCCTGAATTCAACTGACCATGAAGCTCACGTCCGAAAAGTTCTTGAGATTCTAAGGAAGCACCAACTCTTTGCAAAAAAGAGCAAATGCACTTTCTCTGTCGACCATGTTGAATACTTGGGCTTTCTGGTATCCAAAGACGAAATTTCTCCAGATTTCGCAAAAGTCCAAGCAATCATAGATTGGCTTGAACCAAATACAGTGAAAGAAGTCAGGGGATTCTTGGGATTAACTGGTTGGTAAAGAATTTTTATACCTAAGTATGCTCTCATAGCTTCCCCCTGACTAATCTTCTCAAGAAGAATACCCCGTTTCAATGGGGTATTCTTCTTGTATGCTCTCATAGCTTCCCCCTGACTAATCTTCTCAAGAAGAATACCCCGTTTCAATGGTCTGCCAGGTGTCAGAGCGCTTTTGATAAGCTGAAGACTGCCTTGGTAACCAATCCCGTTCTAAAGTTGCCAAATTTCTCTCTACCCTTTGAGGTAGTAAACTGATGCCAGTGGTTTTGCCCTGGGAGGTGCGCTCATGCAGGAAGGTCATGCAGTGGCCTATGAATCCCGAAAAATCAGAACGCATAAGAGAAATTATGTTGTCCATGACCTGGGGGCTACTTTTAGTAGTCTATGCCCTGAAGTTGTGGAGACATTACCTACTAGGTCAAAGATTCACTTTGATGATGACAGATCATCAGAGCTTAAAGTGGATCTTCACTCAGAAGGATCTCAACATGTGCCAAAGATGCAGACCCTATAGGAATTTGATTTTGAAATCAAGTACCACCCAGGCAAAGAAAATGTGGTAGCAGATGCCCTCAGTAGAAAAGCCTCCTTGCTTGCGATCGCAGTGGTGTCAAATCCATTGATTAATGAAGCAAGAGAGAAGATCATGTAGGATAGATTATTTGGCCCTATTGCTACCCTACTTATGCAGGAAAGCAAAACTCCTCAGTTGAACCAAGTTCAAGGGTAGAGCCTGGATGAAGGAATTATGTATTATAATAGCAGGCTATGCATTCCCAATGATGAGGGAACTAAGGGTCAAATTCGGAATGAAGCCCATGATAGCCTTATATAGCAGGACATTCACGTTTCATCAAGATCTACATGTCTGTAAAGAAAAGCTTCAGTTTGCGAGATGAGGACATCTCACGTTTTTCAAGTGGGCGAGGATGTAAGATTCCTCCCCAACCCCTCAACATGTCTAGTTTCTTCCCCTATAATCAATCCCCTTTTCAGAATAATAAAAAATCTTGTTTCTACCTGTTTTGGCCTAGAGAGAGAAAATGTTCTAGAGAGTGGTAATTCAGTTTTTAGATATCTTTGGATGAAAAATTA
The DNA here is from genome assembly GCF_041138505.1 of Cibotium barometz. Classification (NCBI taxonomy): domain Eukaryota; kingdom Viridiplantae; phylum Streptophyta; class Polypodiopsida; order Cyatheales; family Cibotiaceae; genus Cibotium; species Cibotium barometz. The sequence continues at coordinate 41,527,325 of NC_141057.1, read as the reverse complement.
TCCCCTCTTATTAAAATAAATTCCCCCGAAACAGAAGTTTAAAAAGAAATTCCTAAGGTGCATTAGAAATAAATTATAATGTGCACAAAAGACCTTAGCCTAAGGGCCCTTGTTTTCAGAAAATTTTGGATTAAGGTCTAGACAAAGGTTTGATATGCCAATGAGATTAATCCAAATGTAGGGAGGAGATAAATTGAAGAATATAAGAAAAACCCCCCAAAAATGAGTAAATACTCACATAAGATGAAGAGTGGACTAAGGACCACATAGAAGAATTAAAAAACTGAATTTTGATACCTCAGTGTGAGGATCTCCCCTCATGAAGTAGGTGCCTTTTTCTCATCATTACCCCCAATTTTTAATCAATAAAATGAGATATTTTCTCCTCTCCTCTCTCCTGTTTCAAATCTAGATCCAAAAACTAAGCTAAACTTACCCAAAAAGGGTCAAAATTTGACCAAATGGATCTAGAAAATTCTAGAATCAGTTTGCTTGGTTAGAGGCTCACTTTTTCCTATAAATAGAAGCCTCCCCCTTTTGTAAAATCTTAATGGTGTTTATGCACTATTACTCTTCTCCTGTCCTGAGCCATCTATATTGAATTTTTTAATAATTCAATTGTTTTTGGCCTAATCCTCTCCAAAGTGAATTGGTGGCAACTATTGCTTCAAACAAGAGTAGAACCCTCAAACCCTCAAGCCAGAGGAGAGCTTACAAGTTCCATGTAAGCTAATTTTCTTACTTTTTTAATGAAAAATCTATGGTTTTCTTGATTTTTATGTTTTGCAAATGATTTAATTAAATTCAAATGCTATGCCTTTGATGAAAAGGCCACCCCCTTCTCTTCTTTACTTCCAACCTTTCTTAATCCTAGAAAGATTAACTAAGTGATTAATTAAACTCTTCTTATTATCTACTCTCTTGAATTTAGAAAATTGTGTAGATTAGAGTTCTATGATTCTAAATTGGGTAAATTAAGTACTTCTTCCAAAAATGCAAGACTTCTAGACGCGATTCAAGTGGCAGGGAATTGATATATCCCCGATCTCATTCAAGCTTGTTACCCCCGGAAAGGGACCCTCTTTGCCTTCCACCTAAGCTATGCAAGAAGGTGTCCAGAACACACCGGGCAAATGTCATCAAGTGAAGAAAGATAAAAATGAGAAATGGTCAGCCATACAAAGGAGGTTATGGCAAAATTTTCTAGAATTTTGTGAAAAAGAAAGTTTGTTTTTATGTTATTCCAAAAGAGTAATTCCCACCATTTTTACATCTAAAAGAAATATTCTAATTACTCCATGTACATATTCACCTATGAATATGCATGGATATCACTGATATTAATTATTAAATTTGATTTCTATGCATAGAAAGATGCATAAAGGGAATTTTTTATTATAAAAGTGTTATTCTTATTAAAATTGATTTCTATGCATAGAAAGATGCATAAAGGAAATTTTTTATTATAAAAGTGTTATTTTTATTAAAATTGATTTCTATGCATAGAAAGATACATAAAGGAATTTTTTTTATTACAAAAGTGTTATTCTTATTAAAATTGATTTCTATGCATAGAAAGATGCATAAAGGAATTTTTGTATTACAAAAGTGTTATTCTTATTAAAATTGATTTCTATGCATAGAAAGCTGCATAAAAGAATTTTTTTTATTACAAAAGTGTTATTCTTATTACATTTGATTTCTATGCATAGAAATATGCATAAAAGAATTTTTTTTATTACAAAAGTGTTTTTCTTATTAAATTTGATTTCTATGCATAGAAAGATGCATAAAAGAATTCTTTTATTACAAAAGTGTTATTCTTATTAAAATTGATTTCTATGCATAGAAAGATGCATAAAGGAATTTTTTTATTACAAAAGTGTTATTCTTATTAAATTTGTTTTGATGAAATATTCATTGAATTGCGGAAGTGTCTCTATAGTGGTGATGTCTTCTTTGTTGATCTCTCCTTCCATATCTTCTTTGTATCTTTTTGAAGAAGTCTCTCTCCTAACATTATGGAGGCCTAAGCGGTTTTTCTTGACTACAGTTTTACCATCCAAGGAATGCTCTCACTTTTTGGGTAGCTTAGTTGGGTCACAACCTATAGCTCTAATACCAATGTACCATGCAATATGTGAGACCCCTCTGCCCCTCCGCACACCGGATTCCCGGTTTCTAATAGTGGAAGTAGCTTCCTCTTGCGTAAGGCAAGGTTTTCCACTCGAGGCCTCGCCCTCGAATGTCCAGAGATGAGACTAATCTGGATCATTCTGAAACCGAAATCGAGAAAATTTTCCTTGCCCGAAAAACGGGGACGATTCCACCTTTTTGATTTTCTCAACGAATTTTCTAACGGGGTTAAGAGACTAAACTATCCTTCACCTAATTAAACCAGATAGAAGGAAAACTATCACTGACTTAGTTTGAAGAAATCAACTCTTTTTTTTTAATCGATTGAGGAAAATCAACACTTTTTTTCTAATTGAAGTCAGGCACAGCCATTGATCTACTCATTTGAGAAATTCTTTAGGTTGTTATTTAACGACTCGAGTTCTAAGCGTATTCTTATTATTTTAATTTAATTATTAAAACTCCACTAATTCCAACCTAACCCCATCCGGCCCATGGGTTAGCCACCCATTGGAATCAGTAGAACCAGACAATTACTCACCCACCCATAATTGAATGCCTTTCTTAACTTTTACTTTCAAATACAAATACGCACACACTTCTCTTTAAAACTTTAACATATAAAATAATCCATTGGCAAACAGTTATTGGTTACAGATGTCATAACTCAAAAATTCCATCCAATCCCTTGTTTCGCAAAAAACAGTATCACTCTGGACTCTTCGTTGAGACCAACTGGTTATTGGTTTTACAGATGTCACAGTTATTGGTTACAGATGTCATAACTCAAAAATTCCATCCAGTCCCTTGTTTCGCAAAAAACAGTATCACTCTGGACTCTCCGTTGAGACCAACTGGTTAGCAACGAGATCCAGTAACAGATCACAATAATCTTTTCGTCCATCATACATATCTTCCATGACATACGCATGGGTGTCATAGGCACATGGAGCCCGTGCATCTCCTGGTGAGAACCCGCCAGGATCCTCCTTAGGTGTCCATCATACATATCTTCCATGACATACGCATGGGTGTCATAGGCACCTGGAGCCCGTGCATCTCCTGGTGAGAACCCGCCAGGATCCTCCTTAGGTGTCCTGGCACTTCACTCAGGGACCGCTTCGTTGGCCCTCGCCCATCGTACCAAAAGCGCACCATTTTTCAACCATACCAAGGCTGGTCAAGGCTTTACCACATGAGCCGTCCTTTGAACACTCCCCGCCCCAGCACAGCTGTTGCAACCGAACTTCCTTTAGAAAAACATATACCAAATGCTCCCTCCAGCATTTTGGCGTAAGACAGTCCTTTAAGAAAACAGGGTTTCTAAGCAAGTTTTCAGTTTGATTTTCTTTTGAATATAAGGAGTATTTCTTGAATCAGTATCCCCAAAACTTCTTGATCGGAATTCAAAATTTCATACCAGAATTCCTCGAATTCTATAACCTTGATCCACATATCAATTTGAAGGGCCTTAAACTTAGTTTCAGATTTGGAGGGAGTTTTGAGTGTATTTTTCTAAACTGGTCACACTTTCTTTCCTCGAAACTGACGAAAGAGTTTGGTCTTGGTCATAGTCTGATTCAAGGTTCGAGTCGAATAAAATTTTTCTTGAACTATCTTTCTCGAAAAGGTTTGGTAATTCAGTTACTATTTTACTGAATTTCTTTCTTTAAATATTCACTTAACCAATTTCTAAATTAGTTACGAATTCCAATGAGGAATAAATTAATCATTTATCTGAATATTTTGATCTTGATAGATTTCTTGAATTTTCTTTTTTACAATCCGTGTGAATATAAAACGATAAAAATTTCTCTCTTAGAGTATTTAATTATTCATTTATCAAATACTCATAGAATTTAAGAGAATTCTTATTTTGATTTCAAAATTCATTATGCATCTATTTATGTATAAAAATTAACTTCAATGGGAATAATACTTTTATTTAAAAAAATCCTTTTATGCATAAAATCAAATTTAATAGGAATAACACTTTTAAAGTAAAAAAATTTCTTTATGCATTTATTTATGCATAAAAATCAATTTTTATAAGAATAACGCTTTTATAATAAAAAAATCATTTGCTTAGGTAACAGATTGAGGCTAAAAAAGAAGAACCAACCAAAGGAAAAAATCTCAAAAGGAGGCTAAAAAAGCCAATGAAGCAGTTGAAAAGCTAAAAGAACTCACACACCTAGAAATATTGTTTCGCATCATGGAACAATAAAGGCAAAAAGGTAGAAGAATGAAGGCCAAAGAAGCCTAACATGAGGTTGAACGAAGGGCCGAGGATGCCAAATGCAAGGCTGAAGACGACCAAAGACACGTAGACACCGTGCAACTCGGGAAAGGCTTGATTGTGACACTATGCAACTCTAGATCTAGCAGTTGTTTGATAGCCGCTATGCAAGCAAACATGCTATCACTTCTCCCTACCCTAGCACAACAAGGTCCAACTTCCTCTATCGTCCTCCCAACCACCACCATTATACGAGCTCAACCAAATTCTAATAAATATGATAATGGTAAGTGTGATCATGCTGTAGTTATGCAAGCAGGTACCTAGTGGCAACATTGGTCAAATCTACATGTGGAACTGATTGTAGGGGCTCCTTAGTATGTATCGAAAACTTTTATGTCTCACCTCAAAAAACGGTTTCTACCTCCCCAATACATTAGGATGTACGAGACACCTTCATGTCTGACCTCAAAACGGTTTCTACTTCCCCAACATTGAGGATGAGTTCTATCGACTCTCCCAATCTGGGTCTCTAGTACTGACATACTCTAAGAAAGTTATCACATCAACGCACAGTAGTTGGGGATATCTGAGGAGGATAAATTAAAACAATCCATTTTATGGTTAAAATTTCCCCTCTATTGTGTTTTGTAATTTGTATTTAGTTTTAAAATTTGTCATTGAAAAAACACAAATCTACATTTAAAAATAGCATATTTTAATTTTATTTGATTTTTTTAGAAAAAAACATTTTACAAAAATAGGGTGTATCTAGCTCGTACTTGTTTGAGTTCACATCAATTCTAATGTACGTGAGGTATGACACGTGAGGCTTTTGCCACATTCAATAATTTGAAAGCACCCCAATTTCAAAAATAAAATTATTCTAAAATAAAAAATTAATTTTAAAATTAATCATCTCCATTTGCAAAAGGATGTCTTGTCACTTTGTAGCATTTTTATTATACCAATGCAAATATTATACTTGTTGTAGTGTCTTTATTGTTCTTGTTTTTCTTATACATAAGAAGAAGAGAATAATAGAAGATATAATAGTACGATTTTCTTCTTCCTCCTCCTTTTTCTTTTGTTTTTCTTCTTATATGAAGAAGAAGAAGAAGAAGTCCTTATATATTACAAGAAGAAGAGGAAGAAGAAGAAGAAGTCCTTATATATTACAAGAAGAAGAAGTCCTTATATATTACAAGAAGAAGAGGAAGAAGTTTATTTTCTTCTTCTTCTTATACATAAGAGGACAAAGAAGAGGAAGTTCCTTCTTCCTCTTCTTCTTATACTTCTTCTTTTCCTTTTTCTCCTCTGCTTCTTCTTATACATAAGACAAAGAAGAAGAAGAAAAATAATAATAACTTCTTTCTCTTCTTCTTTTATTGTATAAGAGGAAGAAGGAGAGGAACTTCTCATTTTTCTCCTCCTCTTCCTCTTCTTATTCTTCTTATACATAAGCAAAAGAAGGAGAAGAAGAAGAGGAGCTCCTTATACATAAGACACAGAAGAAGAAGAAGAATAACTTCTTTCTCTTCTTCTTATATTGTATAAGAGGAAGAAAAAGAGGAACTTTGAGATCCTATTTCTCCTCCTCCTCTTCTTCTTCTTGTACATTAGAAGAATAAGAAGAAGAGCATATTCTTCCTCCTCTTCTCTTAAGAAGAAGAAGAAGAAAAAGGTGAAGCTCCATTTCTTCTTCTTCTTGTAAAAAATAATTAGAGGAGGAACTTCTTCTTATTATACATAAGAAGGAGAAGCATAAGAAGAATCTCTTCAACTCCTTTGTGTAATGTATAAGAGGATAAAGAATAAAAGGAATTTCTTCTTCCTCTTCCTCTTCCTCTTCTTTTTTTTGAAAAAAATATATTATATTATATTATGACATATATCTATAAAGAGACCTCAAACATCACTAATATCCCAATCAATGCACTCCCTCAATGTCCATCGTGTGTTTAGTACTTTTATTCAAGTTAAGATCTTACTAAAACAAATGTGGTCTAGAACTTTTGTTCAATTCAAGAGCTTACCTTAGCCTTTAATAAAACAAGCATGGTTTGGTACTTTACCATAGAGTCACAAATGCAACTTCCCTTGTGGTGGGTACACCAGCCCTCCATTGCATTCACTCCATTGTCACACCATAATGCTTCCATGGCTATGGGATGTGAAGGTAGAGCTACTTTAATCTCTTTGATGGAGGTGAGAAGAAGGTTTCTTACACTATGGATCAATCACAAGACGCTCATCCAAAAGAGAAGAAGGTTGTCTAGATCAATCACCAAAAAGGATGCTCATGCAAGAGAGAAGAAGGTTGCCTAGATTAATCACACAAGAAGCTCATGCAAGAGAGAAGAATGTTTCCTAGATCAATCACACAAGAAGCTCATGCAAGAATGAATAGGGTTTCCTAGATCAATCATGTAAGATGCTCATGCAAAAGAGATCCTAAAATCAAACCTACTAGAAAGATTCAATAGAACACAAGCAAGAGGGTAGGGAAAAGAAGGAGAGATCACAAAAGTATTATGATGTAAGGGAAATAATGTGTATTACTTAATGTCAAAATTAACTTATATACAAATGAACAGCTTTCACACTACTAGGCCAACAAAACTTAAAATAGTCCTAGTGGGCCACTCGTTTTAGTCTTAAGCAAGTATGTACACAAGGTTTGTGACTTGCCTATTTAGCATTAAGCTCAGAGTAAAGCCACTTTATAAAGTTGAACACCATCTTACAAAGGATGGGCTTTCATTATACATGAGTAAGATAGCAAAGCACCTAGTCAAGCAATCAAAACCATGCTAAAGCTTGTAAAGTGGTTTAACTTATATCCCTTCCTAATGGTGACCATGTTCTCTTGTCACACCAAACTTGGGTGGTGAAGATGTTACCATTTCTAGAGAGTTGTGGGTAGTCTCAATGAGGAGACCAATTCACATGATTTGGGACTTATTAGAGATAGGTTTTGGTTGGCCCTTGAGTTAGGAAGCATGCCAAGGCTACATGCGGTGTATTGAGGGGGAAAAAGTCTTGATGTGAAGTTTCATCTCTAGGTTTATGAGTTGGTTAGGGCCAGACAATGACAACAAGAAAACATGGAATGTAGCTTGATTTTTATGAATTCATACACTAGGACCTTCTTCATTTGATTTTTATGAATTCATACACTAGGACCTTCTTCATTTGATTGGAAAATGATCAATGATGGTCCTAATTATTTGGAATGATAAGGTATGATACCCAAATGATTGGTCTACTTTGTTATTGTTAATTGCTCTTTAAGGGATGATGTTACGCTACAGTAGCAGTAACACATCCACATGATGATAGAGGAGGAGAGCTATGGATCACCACCCAGCATAGAGGGAATAGGGATAAGTTTCCCCATTGCCGGATATATATGGTGGCCTGCCTCCCACACATACTTGACTACCCATGGAACTATGCTTGGGCACCCTCTCCCCTAAAGCTTGGATTGCTCGCCGCCCACGCTCTAATGGGTGGTCTAAGAGTCCGGTCAAACTCCCCATAGCCGCTATGAGCTACACAACATTACTACCCCCTTACGAAGCATTTTTGTCCACGAAAACAAACTCCAAAAATTTCTTGGTTAGTGTACTCAAGTGCTCACACGTGGACGCCACATCCTCGTGATCCCTCCACTTAACAAGTGCCTCTCAGTACATAGTGTGCCTCATGTTCCAATCTCCAAATCCGAGAATCCTCTTGGGTTCATATGGAAAAGACGGTGGTTCTATCAACGCAACATATTGACACAAAAAACATGATAAACTTGAGAGCTCTCCGACAACTCAAGTTTGTACGTTAATTGTGAGACCCCTGCACCCCCTCCGCAATGCCCCCTCCGAGGGCGCTGGCAGGGCAGAAGCAGCATCAGCCTCTCGTGCGGGGCGGGGATCCACACTCGGGGCCTCGCCCGCCGCCACAGATGTCCGGATAAGAGACTAGCCCAGTAGTTCCTCCGAAACTGAGCCCGTAAAACCTTCCCTCGCTCGGAAGGCACAGGCGATTCCGCCATGGAAAAATCTTCTAACAGGGGAATTAATCTAGCGAGTCAAAGTCTTAACTACTTAAACTAATCCGACCGAACCTGAAGTCACATGGTCAGATCAAAGAAGTGACTTGCAATTGGTGAAGAAAGCTAAACTGATGGAAATGAACCTAGGACCAGAAGTCAACCCGAAGATGGTCAGAGTCAGTGCCTCCATAGAATCACCACTTTTTTCCTCATTTAACCAAGCAAAGCCGCTGATTCCCTCCCACATAACAAGGGTCTTCTTCTCAGGACTTAGTCTAACTAACGTAACTAATCGTATCTTAATTGTTTTGTAAGAATCCCCCGATCCAGCCTAACCCCGGCTAACCCCAACGGCCCATGGGTTAGCCAACCACCCGCCGCCGACGACCACTGTATTGGTGGGATTCCTTTAAAGATTTGGTTATGTTTTGCCCAAGTACCGAGGAAAAGAGTTCCCAAGCCCCTAGCCAGCTTTCAAGCAAAACTAAAAGTAGGCATACCACATACACACCCGATATGAAATTGCCAATTGCCATTTATAACAAATTCGACTGTCTTTAAAACAATCCTTCAATGAAAGTCATAATATTACTGATCATTATCCTCCAAAATTTTGAGTCCATTGTATTACAAAATGTGTCCTCTAGACTCTCCGTTGAAGACTAGCTGACCAACCAACGAGATCCAATATCAAAATTTGATCCACAAAAGTCATTCTTCTTAGTCCATCCGAATCTTCCTTGACGCACGCATGGGTGTCCTAGCAACTGTGAGCCCGTGCATCACCTGGTCAGAACCCTCTAGGATCCTACTTAGGTGTCCTACTACTTCACTCAGGGACCGCTTCGTCGGTCCTCACCCATCGTACCGGAAGCGTACCATTTTAACCGTACTGACGTTGGTCAAGACCTCGGCACGCTTTGTCGCGAGCGACGTCCCTCGACGACTCCCCGCCAGCTGTTGCAACAACGAACCTCCTCTCAGTAAAACACATGCCAAATGCTTCCTCCAGCATTCTAGATTAAAACAGTCCTTTAAATGAAAACAGAGGTTCTATGCAAGTAGAATTCTTGATTTGAGATTGGTTCCACGAAACCCCTTTTTCCATAATTCCCAGTTTCATAATGAGAATCCTTGATCTCTCATCAAGGTAATCTACCCATCATTTGACTGATTGTCCAACTAGATTCTTGGTGATTTCGGTCAAAGGAAAACTAGTTTAATTCAACGGTAGTCTATTCTTTGTATTTAGGAACTGGAATTGGTCACGAAGTTTTTGCTTGATTCAGATCGAGAGATGGACAAGTAGGTTTACTGTCCATCCCTCTCGTAGTCTAACCAAAATCATTCGGTTTAGTTCTAACAAGGATTTTCATCATATAAACATCTATTTTTGGGTAAATACCAATTTAGTGATTTAACCAAATAAAATATCTAAAGATATTCTTTCTATCACTTAACTTCTCAACCTTAATTCCCTAGGTAGAATTATGGTGAAATTTCATCTTTTGACACCAAAAATTAATTCAAATCTTTCTTTTCTTAAATATCATAAAAAGTTTCTTTTAACTAAATGCCAATATCCATTTTTTTTTAATAAGCTTAAAATTCCTCTTTTTCTCATTTAATGAGTGCAATCTAAATGTCATGGAAATTCCTCTTTTATCATAAAATAAATCTATCTAAAATTTCTCTTTAAATTAAATAAAATATTCAATATTCCAAATATACCAAGAATTTCACTTTTACCATTTAAATGATTGAATTCCAAATATGATGGAAATTCCTCTTTTATCATTTAAACTTTTCCTACGCATAAAAATAAATTTACCTAAAATTTCTCTTAAAATTAAATAAAAATATCCATTAATTTCATTATACTAAGAATTTCACTTTTCTCATTTAAATGATTGAATTCCAAATATGATGGGAATTCCTCTTTCATCATTTAAATTTATTCATGCATAAAAATAAATTTAACTAAAATTTCTCTTTAATTTTAAATAAACATATTCATCATTTTGATATACCTATTTTTCTCTTTGTCCATTGAAATACACGGATCTCCATTATCATGGGAATTCCTCTTTCATCATAAAAATGAAATTACTAAAAAATTCTCTTTTTCTCTAATTAACTATTTATGCATAAACATTAAAAATCGATTTTCCATGGATATGATAAGAATTATTCTTTTAACATAGGATGACTAATCCTAGAATATGGTAGGAAGTCCTCTTTTCACATTATGCATAAAAATGATTTATGTATTAATTTCTAAAAAAATTTACCATAGCTCCGTTGCTATTACTGATAATTTTTAATAAATTATGAAAGAATAAAATGTAGTAATACAATTATAATAGATTAACTATCAATAGATCTAAATCCAATTTGTGGATCTAAATCATAAGTTCATCATAGTTTATGTAACATAAAAGCATTAAAAAGCCATTTCTTTAGCCTCTAGCTTAACTAGCATAGAGTTTAATTTTAGAATTAAGAATTGCTCCATGAGAAGCATCATCTAAATAGAGAATTGGTCATAGGAATGACCATTCTTTGGGGGAGAGAGAGATATATACTTAAAAAACATCCAAAATTAAGCATAAAGATAATCTTTTTGTGATTAATCATTAGAATTCATTAGAGAGCTTCATTTGCATTGAAAAACCATTCATTTGAATACTTCTCAAGCTTGAGAGGGGTTGAGAAGTGAAAACATTTAGAATATGAGAGAAAAAACCATAAAATCACATCTTACCTCTTGATTTGCTTGATTCTCTATTCTTAGAAGAAGCTCCCAACCAATCAATTGGTTAGTATGTTGAGAAAAAAGCTCCAAGGAAGGTTTAAGAGAGAGAGATAATCTCCAATCTCTCCAAATTTTAGAGGATTTTTTGGGGATAATAGAAAATATCCTTATTCTAATGTAATACTAGAATGGTCTAGTTCACAGATGAGAATACAAAAGAATGAGGGTCTATTTATAGGTGAGGGAGGCCACTAACTGAGTCCAACTAAGTTCTAGAATTTTTCAGCTTCAGTTTGGCTGAATTTGGACAAGATTTGGACCAGTTTAGCTCCCTTTTTTATTTGGTTTGATCCAGGAGAGAGGAGAGATAAAAAATATCTTAATATTTTGAAATTAAAAACTCATTCACATGTGTGAAATAGGCACCTCCTTGAGGTCTCCCCCCCTCCTTACCAAGGTGTCAAAAATGTATCATTATACTAAAATAGTTACTCATTTTTTTAGTAATATCTCATAGTTTTTAACTAATAAACATTATACTCTTTCAACTCTTCATCTTATGTGAGCATTTACTCATTTTTTGGGTATTTTCTTTTATTTATTAGATTTATCTTATCTCAACACTTGGATTAATCTTATTGGCCCATAGGAACCTTAATTTGACCACAATCTAAAATTTTCAGAAAATCTTGACCCTTAGGCTAAGGACTTTAAAATCATTTTTAATTGATTCCTAATGCACCTTGGAGAATTTATTTTGAACTTTGTTTCAGGGAAACATATTTTAGATATTAGGAGAATTTGTTTATCCAAAAATATCTCAATATTGAATTACCGCTCTCTAGAATTTTTTATCTCTCTAGACAAAAACAAGGAAAAATAATATTTTCTTGTATTCAGAAATAGGGAATGATTACAGGGGATTGAAGTAAAGCTTATTCATTATTTAGGCTGAGGAGGAATCTTACATCCTCTCTCATTTGAAAATCGCGAGATGTCCTCATCTCACAAAGTGGGGGTAATCTTTCGCCAACTCTTCTTCTTTCTTCGAGGTAGCGTCTTCTAGAGGGAAGAACTTCCACTTTACTAAGGACTCTGCTGCTAAGAATCTTCTCCCAAACATCAAGGATTTCCTCAGGTTGGAGTACCATCTGGCCTAGAGTCGGAGAGATCAATTGTTCATCACATCAAGCAAGTGACTCGAGCTGTGGGTACATATTTCTTGAGCAAACTGACATGGAATACATTATGTAACTTGAGATGGGGAGGTAGAAGAAGTTTGTAGGCTAGATCGCCCACTTTCTTTATAACAATGCACATCATATCTCATTCATACACATCTCATCTCATTCATCCACATCCATCCAATCGTTCACATGTACGACTTCTCACATCTATCCATATACATTCATATCTATCACTTCACATCCACATATATTCATGTCATATCACATCTCTTTACATCACATCACATTCTTTCACATACACAACTATATCCATTCTTTCACATACACATCTATATCCATTCTTTCACATACATCCACATCCATTCTTTCACATCCTCATTCACATCCATTCTTCACATACACATTTGCACCCATTTTCATCACATACATTCACTTGTATTCTTTCACATACTCATTCACATTCATTCTTCATATATACATTCACATCCATTCTTTTACATACAACCACTCACATCCATTCTTCATATATACATTCACATCCATTCTTTTACATACAACCACTCACATTCCATATCATTCATTTACATCCTGATTCACATGACGTCACATCTCATCCATTCATTCACATCTATCTGATTCACATCACATCTATTCACCTCACATCTCATCATCTCTATTCACATCACATCCATCCATCCATCCATTCACATCACATCTATTCACCTCACATCTTATCACCTCTCTTCACATCACATCCATCCATCCATTCATTCACATCCATCTGATTCACATCCATCTGATTTACATCCATCTGATTCACATCACATCTAATCACATCTATTCACCTCACATCTCATCACCTCTATTCACATCACATCCATCCATCCATTCATTCACATCCATTTGATTCACATCACCTCTCATCACATCTATTCACCTCACATCTCATCACCTCTCATCACATCTATTCACCTCACATCTCATCACCTCTATTCACATCACATCCATCCATCCATTCATTCACATCTATCTGATTCACATCACATCTCATCACATGTATTCAACTCACATCTCATCACCTCTATTCACATAACATCCATCCATCCATTCATTTACATCTATCTGATTCACATCACATCTATTCACCTCACATCTCATCACCTCTATTCACCTCACATCCATCCATCCATTCATTCACATCTACCTGATTCACATCACATCTCATCACATCTATTCACCTCACATCTCATCACCTCTTATTCTCATCACATCCATCCATTCATTCATTCACACCTATTTGATTCTCATCACATCTCATTACATCTATTCATAGAATTTAAACATAGAATTTAGACATAGAATTTAAGAGAATTCTAATTATGATATAAAGATTCCTTACGGATCTATTTATGCATAAAAATCAACTTCAGTGGGAATAACACTTTTATAAAATTCCTTTTATGCATCTATTTATGCATAAAAATCAACTTCAATGGGAATAACACTTTTCAAAAAATCCTTTTATGCATCTATTTATGCATAAAAATCAACTTTAATGAGAATAACACTTTTGAAATAAAAATAAATCCTTTATGCATCTTTCTATGCATAAAATCAATTTTAATGAGAATAACACTTTTGAAATAAAAAGAAATCCTTTATGCATCTTTCTATGCATAAAATCAATTTTAATGAGAATAACACTTTTGAAATAAAAATAAATCCTTTATGCATATTTCTATGCATAAAATCAATTTAAATGAAAATAACACTTTTATAATTAAAAACATTTCCATTATGCATCTTTCTATGCATAGAAATTAAATTTGATAAAAATAACACTTTTATAACAAAACAATTTCCATTATGCATCTTTCTATGCATAGAAATCAATTTTAATAATTAATATCAGTGATATCCATGCATATTCATAGGTGAATATGTACATGGAGTAATTAGAATATTTCTTTTAGAATGCACAAACGGTGGGAATTACTCTTTTGGAATAACATTAAAATAAACTTTCTTTTTCATAAATTTTTAGAAAATTTTGCCATAACCTCCTTTGTATGGCTGACCATTTCTCATTTTTCTCATTCTTATTTCAACTTAAATTAACCCAATCTAGATGTATATGACTCTAATCTACTCAATTTTCAGAATCAAGAGAGTAGATAATAAGAAAAGTTTAATTAATCATTTAACTAATCTTTCTAGGATTAAGAAAGGCTTAATTGTAAAGAAGAGAAGGGGTGTCCTTTTCATCAAGGCATAGCATTAGAATTTACTTCAATCACTATAAAACAAGAAAATCAAGAAAAACCATAGATTTAAATTCAAAAAGTAAGAAAATTTAGCTTACATGGAGTTGTAAGCTTTCCTTTGGCTTGAGGGATTCAGGGTTCTACTCTTGTTTGAAGCAAGAGTGGCAACCAATTACTTTGGAGAGGATTAAGCCAAAAACAATTGAATTATCAAGAAAATTCAATGGCTCTTGGTAGGAGTAGAGTAACAGTGCATAAACACCATTAAGCTTTTACAAAAGGGAGAGGCTTCTATTTATAGGAAAAAGTGAGCCTCTAACCAAGCAAACTGATTCTAGAATTATCCAGATCAGTTTTGTCAATTTTTTGACCATTTTTGGGTCAGTTTAGCTTACTTTTTGGATCTAGTTAAAATAGGAGAGATGAAAATATCTCATTATTTTTTAGTTTAAAACTCCTCCACATGTGAAATAGGTGCCTCATTCATGAGGGGAGATCCCCACACTCAGGTGTCAAAAATGCATCATTTCCTCTAAATATCTCTTAATTTTTAACTAGTAAACCTTGTACTCAGTCAACTCTTCATCTTATGTGAGCATCTACTCATTTTTGGGGGTTTTTCTTTTATTCTTCAATTTATCTCCTCCCTACATTTGGATTAATCTTATTGGTCCATAGGAACCTTAATTGGACCATAATCCAAAAATTTCTGAAAATCTGGATCCTTAGGCTAAGGTCCTTTATACCTATTTTTAATTAATTCCAATTGCACATTGGAAAGTTCTTTTTGAATTTCTGTTTCAGGAGAAATCATTTTAGACACTAGGAGGATTTTTATATCCAAAAATATCTCAATTTTGAATTGCCTCCCTCTAGACATTTTCTCTCTCTAGGCCAAAATAGGATAAAACAGGATCTTTCTTTTATTTCTGAGAGGGAATTAATTATAAGATCAGAAGGGGAGGTTCTTACACCTGCACACCTCAAAAGCTGGAGGGAGGAATCTTACATCCTACCCCACTTAAAAAATGCAAGATGTCCTCATCTCGCAAAATAGAGGACAACTCTTTCCTTTAAGATCCAAGTGATTCTGGGGTTCCTTATAGTCTGGTAAACCCAACAGAATCCTGGGATAAAGATCCCTTATATAGAACTTATCATCAGATAACAATTCTTTCAGATCATATCATTCATATCTTTAACACAATAATAGTCCATTAGACCGAAATTTCCATCTGAACAGTTCTCCATGGGAATTTCAATTATACAGATTTTTAATTTGGCATCCCTTAACTTGATCCGCTGGGTCAAGTGTTAACAGTAGCAATCTGTCAAGCACAATCCACTAATCTCTTAGTGATTTGCTGAAGTCATTATCGTCATTCCAGTTACGAACATCATCACAGGGACTCGTCCCATTCATCCTCATTGTGATTTTGCTCTTATCGCTTTTTAACCAAAACTCAAGTATCATCATTTTTCAATCAGAATCCAAATCAACTCATCAGTTCTCAACCAGAGTTTTTAAAATCATATCAACCACATTTGAATTCATCATCTGGATAGCATTTTTGCTTATAATTTCAAGTCTTAGATTTACTTGTATATGTAGTTATACCCTCGGTATATACGGGTAGTCACGGTCCTTGAAATTATAAGGTAAATACCATCATGTCTAGGCCTCAAGCAAGTCAGGGATTCCATGGAATTGTGGTACTTCCATCTGAAGACCCAATTACTAATTTATGAATTTCAATCTGAATATCAAATTGTATGAATTTCATCACACATTTCTAACTTTTTATTATTACTTCATAAATTTTTGACATTTTTGGCTTCTCAATTGATCCACTTTAGCCAATTCGCTCTGATACTAGCTGAAAGATCCATGTCCCCACTACGCAACGAATTCTGAGGTGCTAGCAGCGAAAGTAGCACTTCTTGCGCGAGGCAAGGTCCCTCACTCGGGGCCTCGCCCACGTATCTCCAGACGAGACTAATCTCTCGGTTCTTCCAAAATCGAACCCGAAAAAACTTCCCTCACCCGAAAAAACTTTCCTCATTCCTCCAGGATATTTTTACTCTAACGTAGTCAAAAGCCTTAACTAACTGAATTGATCTGACTGAACCCGTAAGTCCCATAGTCAGATCGAGGAAAATTTTGCTCTTGGATCATAGAGACCAACGCTTTTTTCCTCATTGAGAGGCACAGCTGTTGATTCTTTTTCATAGAACAATTTTTATCTGGGATTTACTTCATCTATCGTACCATAATAGAATTGAGTCTCATTTTAGGGATCCATCAGTCCAGCCTAACCCCATCCAGTCCCATGGGTTAGCCAACTGCCCAACCACTGTAGTGATGGGATCCAATTAAGAATTTGGTTAGGTTTTGTCCCGGGTACCAGGGAAAAGAGTTCCCAGGTCCCCTAGCCAGATATTCATGCAAACTTAGAACTAGTCACACCACTTACACACCCAATATGAAATTCCCTTTTCAAAGATTTAACCGTCTTTAAAACAATATTTTAATGAAACTATAGTATCACTGATCATAAACCTCCAAAATATCCGGTTGAATCCTAATTTCTAATTTTTCCTTCATCGGTGTACCTATGGCATCATTGGCACAACCAGAACGCTCACCACCTGTCCACTCAGGGGCCTTCTCGATAGTTCCTAGCTCATAGTAACCGGTAATATTTTCACTTATAAAAATCAAAATGGAATCTCCGTTGAAGATCAGCAAGATCAACCAATAGATCCATATAAAAGAGCCATGGACTCATCCGTTGTTGAGGACCAGCAAGGTAAATCAACCAGATCCATGCCCGAATTCTAAAAACAACTCTTACTCCTTGTTCCAATATCTTTCACGACGCACATGTAGGTATCTTCGGCGACCTAGAGCGCGAGCATCGTATGGTCAGCACCCTCTAGGATCCTTTGCAAGTCACCTAGCGCTTCACTCATAGGCCGCTTCCTTGGTCCCTCATCCACCGTACCGGAAGCTCACCATTTAAATCGAACTGAGGCTGGTCAAGGACCTCAGTCGACCTTGTTACGCGAGACGTCCTCCATTGACTCTCTGTGAGCTATTGCAACTCTATCAGATTAGGTCTCCACGACCTCATTCACAATATGGTCAAAATACTTCCCAAGCATTCTTGACATAAAACAGTCATTTACAAATAGGTCATAAATACAATTTCTATAACGAACTCTCGTCTTTCCATATTGATCCACATCAATTCTCATTTATTTCATATGGATTCCCATTCTCATCACATCATTTTACATCTCATCATATCTTTTCTCATTTGTCCGCATCAGATCTCATCCACTCGTATCTACCCATATCCACATCTCATCACATCATAATCGTTCACATCACACATCACATCTATCTCCATTTACATCACATCACATTCATTCATATCCATCACATTCATTCGTTCATATCCACCACATACATTCTTATAACATCACACATCACACATCACATCTATCTCCATTTACATCACATCACATTCATTCATATCCATCACATTCATTCGTTCATATCCACCACATACATTCTTATAACATCGCATACATTCTCATAACCATCCCATCGCATACATTCTATCCACATTATATCACATCACTTCTATCTACATCATATCTCATTCATACACATCTCATCTCATTCATCCACATCCATCCAATCGTTCACATGTATGACTTCTCACATCTATCCATACACTCATATCTATCACTTCACATCCACATATATTCATGTCACATCACATCACATTCCTTCACATACACATCTATATCCATTCTTTCACATACATCCACATCCATTCTTTCACATACTCATTCACATCCATTCTTCACATACTCATCCACATCCATTCTTTCACATACTCATTCACATCCATTCTTCACATACACATTCACACCCATTTTCATCACATACATTCACATCTATTCTTTCACATACTCATTCACATCCATTCTTCATATATACATTCACATCCATTCTTTTACATACATCCACTCACATCCCATATCATTCATTTGCATCCTGATTCACATGACATCACATCTCATCCATTCATTCACATCTATCTAATTCACATCACATCTCATCACCTCTATTTACATCACATCCATCCATCCATTCATTCACATCCATCTAATTCACATCACATCTATTCACCTCACGTCTCATCACCTCTATTCACATCACATCCATCCAATCATCTGATTCACATCACATCTTATCACATCTATTCACCTCATGTCCCATCACCTCTATTCACATCACATCACATCCATCCATCTCATCACATCTATTCACCTCATGTCTCATCACATCTATTCACCTCATGTCCCATCACCTCTATTCACATCACATCCATCCATCCATTCATTCACATCCATCTGATTCACATCACATCTATTCACCTTACATCTCATCATCTCTATTCACATCACATCCATCCATCCATTCATCCACATCACCTCTATTCACATCACATCCATCCATCCATTCATTTTCACATCCATCTGATTCACATCACATCTATTCACCTCACATCTCATCACATCACATCCATCCATTCATTCACATCACAACTCATCACATCTATTCACCTCACATCTCATCACCTCTATTTACATCACATCCATCCATCCATTCATTCACATCACATCTATTCACCTCACATCTCATCACCTCTATTCACATCACAACCATCCATCCATTCATTCACATCTATCTGATTCACATCACATCTATTCACCTCACATCTCATCACCTCTATTCACATCACATCCATCCATCCATTCATTCACATCTATCTGATTCACATCACATCTATTCACCTTACATCTCATCACCTCTATTCACCTCACATCCATCCATCACATCACATCTTATCTTATCTATTCACCTCACATCTCATCACCTCTTATTCATCCATCCATTCATTCACACTATCTGTTTCTCATCACATCTCATTACATCTATTCATGGAATTTAAACAGAGAATTTAAGAGATTTCTAATTTTAATATAAATATTCTTTACGCATCGATTTATGCATAAAAATCAACTTCAGTGGGAATAACACTTAACACTTTTGAAATAAAAATAAATCCTTTATGCATCATTCTATGCATAAAATCAATTTTAATGAGAATAACACTTTTGAAATAAAAAATCATTTAACTAATCTTTCTAGAATTAAGAAAGGCTTAATTGTAAACAAGAGAAGGGGTGTCCTTTTCATCAAGGCATAGCATTAGAATTTACTTCAATCACTATAAAACAAGAAAATCAAGAAAAACCATAGATTTAAATTCAAAAAGTAAGAAAAATTAGCTTACATGGAGTTGTAAGCTTTCCTTTGGCTTGAGGGATTGAGGGTTCTACTCTTGTTTGAAGCAAGAGTGGCCACCAATTACTTTGGAGAGAATTAAGCCAAAAACAATTGAATTATCAAGAAAATTCAATGTAAATGGCTCTGGGTAGGAGTAGAGTAACAGTGCATAAATACCATTAAGCTTTTACAAAAGGGAGAGGCTTCTATTTATAGGAAAAAGTGAGCCTCTAACCAAGCAAACTGATTCTAGAATTATCTAGATCAATTTTGTCATTTTTTGACCATTTTTGGGTCAGTTTAGCTTACTTTTTGGATCTAGTTGAAATAGGAGAGATGAAAATATCTCATTATTTTTTAGTTTAAAACTCCTCCACACATGTGAAATAGGTGCCTCATTCATGAGGGGAGATCCCCACACTGAGGTGTCAAAAATGCATCATTTCCTCTAAATATCTCTTAATTTTTAACTAGTAAACCTTGTACTCAGTCAACTCTTCATCTTATGTGAGCATCTACTCATTTTTGGGGGTTTTTTTTTAATTCTTCAATTTATCTCCTCCCTACATTTGGATTAATCTTATTGGTCTATAGGAACCTTAATTGGACCATAATCTAAAAATTTCTAAAAATCTGGACCCTTAGGCTAAGGTCCTTTATATCTATTTTTAATTAATTCCAATTGCACATTGGAAAGTTCTTTTTGAATTTCTATTTCAGGGGAAATCATTTTAGACACTAGGAGGATTTTTATATCCAAAAATATCTCAATTTTGAATTACCTCCCTCTAGACATTTTCTCTCTCCAAGCCAAAATATGGTTAAATAGGATCTTTCTTTTATTTCTGAGAGGGAAATAATTATAAGATCAGAAGGGGAGGTTCTTACACCTGCACACCTCAAAAGCTGGAGGGAGGAATCTTACAACTCATTTGCGTGTTTTTGGTTGTCTTGATTATGCTCTTGTGCCTAAGTAACAACACAGTAAGCTTGATGATAAGGCAGTTAAATGCATATTAATGGGATACAGTTCAGAAAGCAAGGGATATAAACTCTACCATCTGGCCTGGCGGATTTTGGTAAGTAGAGATGTTGTTTTTGTCGAAAACTGAGTTCAGCCTATGCTTTCATACAAAAAAACAAGAGGATGTATGCTCATAGGAAATGTTTGACTTGCTCCTACCTTTGTTTAATGGAGAGCAGCCATATGTAGATCAACTGAATGCTTAACCAAGTGTTGAAATTCAACCTTTGTAGGTGAAAAATTAGTCTGCAAATAAGCCTTTTGATGAGGCAATTATTGAGGATGCAGTGGATGAGAAGAGAGTAGCCATCGAAGAATCTAGGCGTATGCCAAAATGGCTTGTGCAAACATTGAGGGATAGCAAGTTGGCAGGTCCTTTACATATAGCAAAACTCGTGCAGGTTCCCATCATGCAAATTATTCTCATGTGGATCATGTTCTAATTTCTACTTTATGTAATGAGGAGGAACCTGTTTCCTTTAAGGAAGCACAGGATGATGATCATTGGATGTATGCTATGCAGGATGAGTATAACTCTATACTCAAGAATGACACCTGGTATTTGACAGATCTACCTCATGGCAAGAAGGCCATTGATACTAAGTGGGTTTACAAGTCAAAATGCAAAGCAGATGGTAGAACTGATCGCTTACAAGGCCAGACTTGTTGCAAAGGGGTATGCCCAACAAAAGGGCATTGATTATGATGAAACCTTTGCACCCACATCTCATATGACTACCATTAGGTGTCTCGTTGCTTTGGCAGCACATCATGGGTGGAATGTACATTAGTTGGGTGGACATTAAGACTGCATTCTTGAACGATGATTTTGTTAGTATACACTCAATGCCTGCCTCTCAGCATGTATCTCAATTTGATGTATAATGCACTTTTGTTAGGCCCCCGTTATGAGGAGTAGCCATGGTGTATATGTCTTTAGTGGGAACCCCAACTTAGATGCCGATGGGGTCATTATTGTGACCATTGATGGGGTTAGGAGATGGTCAGGGATATGAGCGTTAACTCCCGAGACGGTATGAGGAATATTCCCTCGGATACCAGGTCCATCATTAGTGGGTAGTGGTCGGTAGGCCGCGTTCTTAATACACGGGCAATGATCGTGTCTATGCAGTGTAACCACCCTCGTTGTATATGCGTCTACCACACCGCCTGCAGTACTATATATGGAAATGGTTGCCATGAGCTAAGACATCCAATGCTTGTGAGTATCCACTCCCTTCTACATTTCGTACATACTCCATCCAGAGTCTGTCTAGATTGCCATCTAAGCTCTACTTGAGAGTGCACGGGTGGACAGCACCATCACTTGTCTTGCTATCTCTTTCTGTTGTGCCATATTCTTTTAGATTTACATGAGGAGATGTATGTATTGCAGCCTCTTGATTTTGTTGTGAAAGGAGAAGAGTCTAAAGTATGCAGGTTGAAAAAGGCTATTTATGGCCTTAAGCAGGCTCTTAGAGCATGGTATGAGAAGATTCATGCATACTTGGTTGCAAATGATTTTTGCAATAGTCTAGCAGAGAGTACTCTCTATGTGAAGAGGAGTAAGGACACATTTTTTATCATCGTTCTGTACGTTGACATGTTGCACGGGACCCGATATAGATCAGATTTCAACCTTTAAGGCTGATTTGCAGTCATTGTTTGAGATGTCATATTTGGGGCCCTTGCATTACTATTTGGGGATTTAGTTTATGCAGTGCAATGATGACATTGTTATGCTGCAGTCTAAATATATATACAGAAGCTATTGAAGAGGTTTAATCTTGAAGACTGTAAACCTGTGTGGCCACACCTATGGAGATAGGTACTCGACTTAGTCTTCACAAGATGCAAGAGACTCTTTTGATGCTACTTTGTATTAGCAAGTTGTTGGATCCCTTCTTTATGTGTGCAACACGAGGCTAGATATATAGTATGCGGTCTCACAGTTGAGCAGATTTATGTGCATAGCCTAGGTATGAAGCATTGGCAGGATGTTAAGCGGGTTTTCCTCAGTATTTTGGATTATTTTATCCAAAGGGGGGTGAGTCACATCTGCATGCTTTCAGTGATTCAGATTGGGCTGGATGTTATGACACATGAGTGTCCATTAGTAGGTTTTTTTTTCACCTTGGTGATTCATGTATATCATGGCTCAACAAGAAGCAGTCTACAGTAGCCACTTCCTAGACATTTCTTGCACCAATGCTAGGCTTCATAGCACATTTAATATCATTAAACATTTTGGTCCTGTATGACTCTATCACTTCTGTATCAAGCAATGGCCACTCAGGACTATCAAGTGCGGGCAACGGAATACGTTCCAACTTTTCATGTCGACTCGATTGAGTGGGCAAGGTATAAAATGAGTCATAGAAATATGTTCTACTTCTTGCGAGATCACTTGGTGCACGACCTTCATATTGAAGTTTCCCCACCTCACCATGTACGACATTCAAGAATCCCGTCAAGCATTGTGCAGGCTCCCACTCCTGAAGATTGGATGGGTACAAATCTATGCAAGGCAAAAAAATGTATATCAATCACCTTATTTGCAACATTGAAATACAAAACACAAGCACTTACAATGTGGTTTGTGTCTTGGAAGTCCTTCCAATGGTCCCACGTTGATCTCTTTTGCATGAATACATGCTGGATCAACACTTCTTTGACAGTTTTCCCTCCTAGTGCCATCTTAAAGTCAAGGATCCTTCCTTTCCAATGTTTGGCCAAGTCTTCAGATGCCTTTCCCTTCACTCGGTAGTGGCCATGTTTTCCTAGCTGCATAGTGACCCAAGAGTACTTCCTGTATACCTGGGGAATCCATTCTTCGTTCTCGTCTTTTATGTTATACAACACAACAGATGAGATACTGCTCCTTGCTCGTTTCAGTCCACTTTCGGGTGCCATGAGAGATTAACAGACGTATGAGAAAGAAGAAGTGGCAGAAAGTGGATGACTGAGCTAACCACTTTTGTGGATCAAGGAGGGAAGAAGAAATGAGGGACGGTGTGTTCTTTTGGGTGCCAAAGATGTTTCAAGATCCAAAAGTGGAACCAAGTTGAGGGAATAACTAGGAGAATGTGTATCTATCTATTCCAAGCATTCAAGCTTCATTAGTTCTAGGGGTGGTGGAAAGAATTTTTTAGTGCTCCACGTCTAACATAGGAATGTGGAAAACATTCTTTTATTGTGTTAGGTGCTGACAAAAAAACGGTTTTAAATATTTTAAGACAAGGTGATGGTTTTTTTTAATATTTCATGAAGATAAGAGTTTCTCGTCTTAGGTGGGTTTGTACAGAGGTCCCACCACCACCGGTGAATATCGTTCGTAGATTTCATGTCACTCAATCTATGTGTCTATTATTATATTATTATTGAAACAACCCTCTTTTGATTCCAGAATTTTCCTAATGAAGGCACTTCCTCGTGAGAAGTTCGAAGCTTTCCGCAAAGCTTTGGGCTTGCTCCCCTTTGTGGACTGAGCTACTTCGGGCATGGCACTTCCCTATACATGAGTGCCAGCTCTCGTTCACACCATCACTCCCAGGGGATATAGGCAGTGATGTGTGAACACACTTAGGACCGTCGGGGCACTTTTTCTCTCTTTAAGAGGTTTTTTCCCCCGGCTTGTATATACGCTCATCATTCAAGGGCTAACTTATTTTTTGTACATTGACACAATCTAATAAATTATGTGTTGTGTGCATTCTTGCTTATTCTTCTCCAAGCTTTGTGTGCTTTCCTGCAACCCTAATTCCAACAATTTCATAATCCTGATTACTAAAGGATGGTGAGCTTAGTCAAAGAAAAGGGATCTTCAAAGAGAGAAAAAACTAATCAAGGGTTACTTCACCCATCATGGGTGCCTCTACTTCAATCATCATAGGCTATATATTCCTAAGGACCCTTCCCTAAAGAAGCTAATCCTCCATGAATCTCATGATACCCCCGCCTGTAGTAGGGGACCTGGGCTATGCAAAGACCTTAAATGATCTAAGGAGGAGCTATCATTAGGCAGGGTTGAAAAATGATGTCCTGCGATACTTAAAGCAATGTCTCTCATGCTAAAGAATCAAAGCTAAAAGAGTCAAGATGCTAGGAAAGATTCAACCCTTGGGTATTCCTCAAATGAAGTGGGCATGCATTAGTATGGACTTTGTCACAAGTCTCTCCACTATACAAGGAGGATATGATTCCTTTTTTGTAGTGGTGGACTTGCTCACCAAAGTAGCTCATCTTATACCGACAAAGAAAACCTTCAAAGCTTCTAATGTTACCTGATTATTCAAATTATAGTGAACGTTCGATCTTAATAAATGCATGTCCGGGTGTCCAATTGACAAACAAATTGCACCCCTACGACCAGGAAAACACCCCGGACAATTTCACCGAAAACAAAATTAACAGCTGCGTTCGCACACATATCGAGACCGATACCCCAAAAAAGGGGTCCTAGCCCCAAAAAGATATGTACATATACCAAGGTGCCCATACAAATTCTCACATACAAACCAAAGATCGGCAACCCTAACGTAAGGTCCTCCCGGCTACCACATGGATACCCATGCGACCACTGACCTAGAAGGTACATGCGTACCCCACCACTCTTTCTATAGACCCATGTAGCCACATGTCAGCGTACTTTTCATGTACACCATCCTTTCCACTCCTCTTTGATCTCTCCTTACCCATACCAGCCCCTATAAAAACCCCACAACACCCCCTCTATGCTAGGCAACCATCTTTGTGTATGTAGGCGACAACTCTCTATAGCCAACCTCTGTCTAGGAGCCCTCTCCAGCCAAGCCCTCTCTAGCCAAGCCCTCTCCAGCCAAGCTCTCACAGCCATCCCTTTTGTTTTATCGAGGTGGTGTCCTACACTGCTCTCCCACTCCCCTGTGTGAATTAGATTGGGGACCTTACATGAGTAAAGTGCTAAATTTTGGTTATGGGTGCGTGCACTAGCTTCCTAGATCTAGTGGGGAGGATGGAAGACTAGATCCATGGGATTGGATGAGGCTAGATTAAGCCTATGGATTTAGACAAAGTAGAAAAAGATTAAACACTGGAAAGTGGGCAATTGGGTGGAGCCGAAAAGCTGCTACTATCCAAACGAAACAAAATTGTGTTATTAGAATGAGAAAAACCTAGGACAAATATTTTAGGTGGCAAATCATAACAAGGATAGAACATTTGTCTTCATAATCAAGGAGTCGGGACAATAGGATAGTTTGTTGAGCCTTGGGGAGCCGCTTTAATGTGACTTGCTTAAGGAGCTGATGTGGCAAATACCTTTCCATAGATACATGTGAGATTATGGAGGACCCCACTATGTACATGCGCATAGTGGGTAGTTTGATCTACAAATCCATTACTAGGTCAAACTTGAGCTATGCTGTTAGACTTGTGAGTCAGTTTATGCAGCCCCCTAGGAAGCTGGATGTGGCTAGACAGATTCTTAGGTACATAAAGTCCACAATTGATTATGGACTTTTCTACAAGGCCGGTCAGAGATACAACTACATGGGTACATAGATGCTATAGACAGGAGATTTACTAGTGGTTTTATGTTTTCATTTGGGAGTGCTGTTGTTGTGAGTTGGAGAAGTAAGAAGCAGCCAACAATTGCCTTATCGAGTACAAAGGTAGTGTACAGGGGTGCTACTATGGCAGCTTGTGAGGTAGCTTGGTTTCAAAAGCTACTTGGTAATATGGGTGAGCCCGTGGAATAGGGTTGTCATTGATTATGACAACATGAGTAGCATACAGTTGTCCAGTAACCCAGTATACCATGCTAGAACGAAGCACATGAGGTGCATTATCACTTTGTGAGAAAGAAGGTAGCAAGTGATGTAGATCGGGTGTCCAGTAACCCATTATACCATGCTAGAACGAAGCACATGAGGTGCATTATCACTTTGTGAGAAAGAAGGTAGCAAGTGATGTAGATCGGGTGTAGATCTGGTTTATGTCAGCATAGGATCAGGTGGTTGACATCTTCACGAAGACATTGAGCACAGAGAAGCTCCACAGGTTTAGGAGCTTACTTGGAGTGCAATGTGTGGAGTTGAGTTTGAGGGAGAGTGTTGAGATATCGAGCTCAACTAGTACTATGTGGGCATTGATGACCCGCCTAGGTGATAGCTTCCACGCTTATTCCACTAGCATGGTTGGTGAGATTTTGATTGATATGCCGCCAGTGGTGGATGACAAATTGTGTGACAGCCACTTTGGAGTACTAAAGTTATCACATAGTTATAGCGCTAGCTCATATAGTCGGGTTCACATTATGGATTGACCATTTTGTATGTTATTGTAGGAGAGTACTTTCCCTTTATGTATGTACTCTTATCTTTTAGTTATATGGTTGTAGAGAAGAGAAGAAGGTAGAAGAAAATTCAGCCATCCATCTTTGTCTTGTGTCTTGCACTCTCTTGTGTGTGTGTGTTTTTGTAGCTCTCCCTCTCCCCCACATTCTCTTTACTTTTAGCTAGACCATTTTTTATACCATATGTTAATTTTTTATTAGCTTCAAGTGGATAGGATTACCTTTAATTCTATCTTGTAAGTTCAAGTCGTATAACTAGACTTGTATGTCTTATAATTGAGGTTTTGAACGCTTAATTTTTGGACAAGTTTTTGAGCTAGTTTTTTTTTGGTTTTAAATGAATCATTCAAGGTCATGTGCACCCTACTAAATACAAATGAAAGTCTAAGCACAATTTGTATGGTTTTTTTATTTATAGGAAAAAAAAAAGAAAATAAAAAATTGGTACAAAAATAGAAAAAAATTGAACCCAGCCTATGCAACAATAACACCCATTGACAAAAGTTTTCCAAAGTTTCCCAATATCAAAACCTTTCATGCAAGGTAAACAACACAAAACAACTTTTTCTTCTTTTAAAAAGCACCTTAACAAACTGTTTCTTCTTCATACACAACAACCATGCTCACATGAGTTATGGTTAAGATTATCTCACTATGGAGCTATACTAGAAATGCAAAAGAGCGGAGTTAACGAGCCTTTCCCTACCAATGATGCTAAAGATTTTACCATCCACCCAAACCTAGGCTAGATTTAATGCAAAGTGTCATAGGGAGCTTGCTTTGTTGCTTCTTGTGTCAAGCTAATACAACTTGTGTTTGGTTCTCTTCTCAACAATTCTCCTTCATTATGTCACTCGTTGCAGTGCTTCACTTCGATAGGCGATCCCTGTCACTCTTACTCTCTCACTCCTCTCTAACACAGATAGAAGTAATCAAGCAAGAGAAATAATGCATAACATAATCACACACACTCTCTCTCTCTAGCTATTCAACCATAGTTATTTCTCATAATGGGGGCCTGACGTTCATGAGCTAACCAAAGCCTAATCATTAATGAGGATGGACTATTAATCTTTGATATTACAAATTTTAGGTTCATGATGGTCACAAATTAAGCTCCTACAACATGATGTGATGAATAGGTAACCAACAACCATAGATCTACCTCCCAAACCCACTCACTTACCTCATAGTTCACCACTAAGTCTTTTGCCCGAACCCGAACCCAAACCCAAATCCAAACCATCCCCCCCCTTCTCTCTCTCTCTCTCTCTCTCTCTCTCTCTTAGCATCATGCCTAATCACATAGGAAACACACATACACACATGCACACACGCACAAACCCACGTGCACTTTACATGGGCTTGCATACACTATCACACCACACAACAATGAAATGCATACACACATGCACACGCACAAACCCGCGTGCACTTTGCATGGGCTTGCATACACTATTACACAGTGGTGTAATGCTTATAAAAATTTATTTTGTAATTTTTTACAAGCATCTCACTACTCTTAAGAGCTAAATTGGGATGAAGATGCTTGTAAATCAAGCTTGTAAGGCATGCTTATCAAAAGAGTACTCACAACAAGTAGGGTCAAAATCCATGCATAATGAGCAATGGGGTTTGGGGTAGCTGTGATGTTGCTTTACAACTAAGTGGTTGCATTGAAAGCGATGAATGGTAGAACTCTAAAAGAACTATAATAATGAGCCTTGATTGTAGGTTGAAGATGGCCTATCTACTTGTTGCTATAAGTTTGATCTTACTAAAAAAAAAGCAGAAGAGACACAATACCCACACCACTCTTACTTACTACATGTTTGAAATAGATAGATGGATACATCTAGAAAGGAAGGTAGATCACTTTATCTATTTAACATGAGTTTGAACTTTGGCCTTACTTTATAAGTGCATTGTATACTATGTGGTGCATAAAGTTCAATTTTGAGCTTTGTGCGTAATGTAAAGAATCACGAGTGTTGTGATGCTTGAGTGCATCAAGTCTAAGGTCATGACTAATGGCTTATGAGTCATGATCTTTATGTGCATTATTGTGGGTAGGAGTACATCAGGGAATAGTTGGAAGTTATGATCATATTTATAAGTGTACAATGGGGCTTGTGATCATTGATGTAATGCTTGCTTAAAGATTCTCTTTTATAATTTAAGATGGATGTTATTTATGGACATATACTATTATATGGTCGATGTTCATGATGCTTGGGAATTGAGAAGAAACATAGTTAAAAAATAGTTTTTGTTCAACGATTAGAAATCTTTATTAAAAAAATGTGAAATTTCTTATAAATCCTAGAAATTTGGATGTGTACTAAAACCCTCAAACATATAGGAATTTTGATACCTTCAAGTGTATAGTTTGTAGGTATTTTTGGAATTCAAGAAATTCAAGTACTTTGAAATTTCTTATAAATCCTAGAAATTTGGCTATGTATATAACTAAACCCCTCAAACATATAGGAATTTTGATACCTTCAAGTGTAGAATTTGTAGGTATTTTTGGAATTCAAGAAATTCAAATACTTTGATCCCTGATTTTGCTTTGAATCAATAGGAACTTGCCTAACTAATGTTGTATTAAAAAAACTTCATTTCAACGGATTAAAACAAGGGCAACTCATTTGATCAACCGGTTTTCATTACAAGGATGTATACACAATACAAGATTTATATCTAAAATGTATGGAAGTTCATATTTCAAAATAAGGGCTAGGAGAAATGTCAGGTTGTTTTCTAGCTAAATTTCAATAGGTGGAAATACACTACTATGATATTCTAGCGGAAAGAAACTCTAATTGCGTTAAAAAAAGAAGGTTGAGGAAGTGTCACAAGAAAAAACCGCCCTTTTAATGTAATTTTCACGGCTCAAATTGAGGAAAACCGGCGGCTGTAATTTTACTTAGCCTTGAATTTAAAGATTCTTTTTTTGAGGTTTTAGTGATAAAACCGATTAATCTATGCATTTTTTAAATAAAAAACGGTTGGTTGTTCTTTTTTTTTTTCACAGGTGAGAAAAAAAGTTTATTTCTGAAAAAGGTTGGAACCTTGGTCTTGCTGTCTTATTATGTTAGAACTAAGGGGCAACTAAGGGGCGTGTGTGTGAAAAGGACATGCCACTTGGAAGTTGGCGCCGGGCGGTCCCTCTTGTCCTCTCGCTTGCTTTGAATGCGGTCATTTAATGCCTGCCTGGCTCAGCCTGACCAGGAGGAGACATATAGTTTTTATAATAATAATAATATGTCTACTTTATAATATAATACTAATATTAATTAATATCCACCAAAGACTTCGCCAGACTTTTGGGATTAAAAAAAGAGGGCAGTTATATTTTACGGATTAGAAATAAGAGCATTTTGTTAATTGGACTTTCGTTATGGATGGACCTGCAATATTTTTTTTATTATAAAAATGCCAGCATAATTTTCTCAATACTTAAAAACCTACAACCTGCATTTTTTTAAAAGAATGTCTTGCATAAAATATTCTCAATGGGTCATAAAGTTTTTTTTTTAAATTCCTTAGAATTTCTACACTATAACTCACATTATTTCCATAGACACTATAACTTACTATAACTCACATTATTTCCATAGGTGCAGATGCTATAACTCACATTATTTCCATAGGTGCATATGCTATAACTCACATTATTTAGCTGCACCCAGGTGGTAGAAAACTATATCTCCTCTCTCTAGCCACATGGCAGAAGTGTAAGGGTTGAAGGTGGTGCCGCAGTAGCACATGGGTACAAAACTAGTCTATTTTTCATTTTCACTATTCTCATGCCTTTTTTTTTTGTGAAAAGGGGGTAGGATTTTACAAAAAGCTTTTTATAAAGAAGCTTAACTTGTTACAGAGATACAAGCTACTATTCTCGTAGAGCTACAAATTACTATTCTCATGTCTTTCAAGTGACAGGTTCGAGAGAAGAAGAATTACACATGGTAGGTTCGGGGAAAGAAGAATTACATGTGACAGAACAAGTTCGGGGGAAAAAGAATTGCACGTGGCAAGTTCGGGAGAGGAAAAAAGAGCCTTGGCATAGGTTTTAGGAAAGAGGGAAAACAAGTCATTTTCTAGTATAACTAGAAAATCTTAAATTTTACTTATTTTTCAAAATGGAAAACTTTTTCAGGTGGAAAACAAAAATGTTGCAGAATGCAGATGCAATGTAACAATGTATCTAGATCGTTTGCAAACATTTTCCTGAGCTGGTCAAAATAAGGAGACATAAAAAAAAGGCTTGGTTAGTTTTTTTTGGTTCAAAATTCTTAAAAGTCTTAAAGTACCGTATCTTTTACCGTTAAACACAAATTTCAACCGGATTTTTCCGAATTATGACTTGAATTTTTATAAATTTTAAATTTTGTGTGACTAGGACTACTTTTGCAGTGGAGGCTCTCACCACAAGATTCGATAAATAAATAAATATTTTTTTTATTTTAAAAATTACTATGTTGACAAGGGTGTGTGCCTACCTGCGCCGCCGCCTTCTTCTTCTTCTTCCTCTTGACAAGTCCACAATTATCTGCCAAAAAAAAAACCTCAAATTGTAGAATTCCAAAAAAAAATAAAAATAAAATCCCCCTCTCAATTCGATCGATGATAAAATGCCTGTGAAAAGATCGTGTACAGCAAATGCGAGATTTCCACACCACGTCAGGTCCGGCTCTCAAGGTATTCATGTGAATCGTATTTGTCAAATTTTATATGCTGTGTAGTGTGTACACAGAGTACCAGCTTCATCAAATGGCGTGCAATCCCCCCCCCCCCCATTAAGTGAGCGTGGCGATAGAGGACCAGACCGGACATAAACCAGCCACCAGCACTCCTTAATCTACCTTCCTGTAAGCTTTTCATGTCTCGATTTTTTTTTTCATTCCTCACCCCAAACCTTAATCTAAACCTTACTTTAGTATATGAGACGCCCTTTCGTTTCTCAGCCGCTGCACGCCCCTTACCTTCCTCAGTCTGTTGAAAATTCCGTCCTCGCAGGTCCTCCCTGCTCAGCTCCTTTAGTATAGTTCCTTCCTGCGATGCCTTATTCAGCGCCATCCCCCTAGATCAACAACGCTTTGCGCTTCCCGTTTTTTTACCTCACACGAGCTGCATCGTTACGCCCCTAGAATGGGTTCTTGCCTTTCGATCGATAAAAAGTGTACGGAAAACGGCTATGGCGGCCGTCGTCCGCTCAAGCGCCGGAAGCAGAGGAAACGGCAGGCAACGGAGTTTTTGGCGGCAGAGGCCAAAACCAACGAGATTCTGTACCGTTTGCCGGGCCGAATGTGTGCTAACGGAGCTGGCAGCAACGCCTGTATTTTCACGCAGCAGGGAAGAAAAGGAACGAATCAAGACGCCATGGTGGTCTGGGAGGTGAGCTGAGCTTCCGTCTCATATATCCGGCATTCCGTTGATGTTTGGCATGTAATCGTCTGTATCTCCGAAAATAGCACGGAGTCTGGCATGATTGTTTCAGTTTTGGCATTTGTTTGTAGAATTTCGCATCTCAGGTGGATACAACTTTCTGCGGCGTATTTGACGGACACGGTCCGTTCGGGCACCTTGTAGCAAGAAAAGTTCGAGACTCGCTGCCGTTGAAGCTGTTGGAGCTTTGGAAATCACTGACAACCGGCGAGAAAGCCTCCGTTGGGGAAGCAAGAAGTGCTAAATCACCAAGAAATGTTAAGTCGGAGCAGTGTAAAGTGGTAGCAGCAGCCTGGAAGGAATGCATCCCGAAGGCCTTCAACGCCATGGACAAAGAGCTCAAAACGCATCCCACGATTGATTGCTTCTGTAGCGGCACCACTGCTGTAACAATGCTGCTGCAGGTACTGCCGGAACTGTCTGCCATGTAGGAGAAAATGTGGCCTTTTTCCGTCGCCTTTGGATTTATGGCATCAGTTTATACTGTGGTTATCAGGATAAACAATTGGTGATCGGAAATGTCGGAGATTCGCGAGCCGTGTTGGGAACCTTATCGGAGAAAACTACGGATATCGAGGCCATCCAACTGACCGTGGATTTGAAGCCAAATCTACCAGGTAATCAGGTTGTTTTGATCGAAGATTTGTCCTTGCACGCGGCGATGCGTGACGGAGAAATTGCCGTCTATTGTCGGGGGTTCTCCGCCGGCGTCTGCCAGCGCGTTTTTTGCTGAACGTTTTCCGAAGCTCAAAGAGGGAGTTCTTCTGCAGTGGAAGCGGAAAGGATTAAACGATGCAAAGGGCGAGTTTTTGCTCTGGACGATGAGCCGGATGTGGCGCGGCTATGGCTGCCGCATGACGATTCGCCGGGGCTTGCCATGGCCAGGGCCTTCGGCGACTTCTGCCTTAAAGACTTCGGCTTGATAGCGGTACCGGAGATAACCAGCCGGCAGCTGACGGAGAAAGACCAGTTTGTTGTCCTAGCCAGCGACGGGGTAGAAAATTCCCAGCATTATCTCTGTTAGTCCTTGTCGGCATTTTTTATCGTGGAGCTTTCTCTGTAATAATATTATAACCGTAAGAGCTTTCGTTCTGTGTGAATCTGCCCTGAGGGTTTTGTGTGTGCCGTAGGTCTGGGATGTGCTGAGCAACAAGGAAGTTGTGGAGGCGATTTGGGCGGCGCCTACAAGAACTACGGCGGCCAGGTCGCTGGTGGAGACGGCCGTAAGAGCGTGGCGGCTCAAATACCCTACATCCAAGGTAGACGATTGTGCCGTGGTTTGCCTCTATCTGCACCCACAACGCCGCCCTACAACAGCTCCTTCCGACTTGGTCACCAACTTAGTGTCGGAGGAAATCTCGGGTGGCAGCAACAATACGATAACTTCAGAGGAGCATTCCGGTAGCATTTCCTCCAGCGACGCCGACTCGTCATGTACGTCTGTCTCAAGCGATTATGGAACTCAAGCTCCCGTTCCTGCGGTCATCGAAGAGGCGGCTCCGTCGGAGATCACCGTCGTCTCTGCAACAACAGAGGAAGGGGAGGGTGTGGCCAACTTTAGCGCCGTCCAGCGGACGGCCTCCCGCCGTAGTCTGGCCGAATGCCTGTCCACAGCGGACGACGACGAGTGGTCCGCCTTAGAGGGGGTCGCCCGTGTGAATTCTCTCCTCAAGCTGCCCCGCTTCCTCCTTGGCGGCGACGCAAGGCGCTCTTCCGTTGCGCCACCAGCCTCTAAAGTGCCAAACTTAAAGCGCGGCCGTTAAACCCACCGACCACCACCATTACCTCATGAGTCTTGACTCTCGACTCTTTGTACAGGCAATCTCGTGTTCCTTGGTTTTCTTTTATGAATGACGGTTGTCCCTTCCGTTAGGTAAACGACTAGTGCCCTCCATAGTAGATATAATTTTTTCTTCTTCTAGGAATTAGCCATGGAAGGTAGCATAGAGGTTTTTTTAAGGGATAAACTTATAAAAGGTAGCAGGGGCGTGAGCAGTAAATATAACAATTGTTTTGCTGGGGATTGATTCTAGAACTTCAGGTTAAGTTATGGTACTGGTGTTTTTATTTTCACCTTGCTGAGGATTAATTATGTAGGGTTTGAGGGATGAATTTTGGAAGGCCTCACAGACGTTTTTTCTTGCTTGGGATCAATTCTGGAAGGAAGCACATAGAAGTTTTCTTGGTTAGGATCAATTATGGAAGGCAGCATTTAGTCTTTTTTGGTCGAGGGTTCAATTTCTGGTTGAGGGATTAATTATGCAAGGTTGCATAGAGGTTTTCTTGCTCATGGGTTTAATTTATGGAAGGGATTATGCAAGGTTGCTTGAGGGTTTAATTTTTGGTTGAGGGATTAATTATGCAAGGTTGCATAGAGGCTTTCTTGCTTGAGGGATTATGGAAGGGATTATGCAAGGTTGCTTGAGGGTTTTCTTGCTTGAGGGATTAACTTCATTAAACCTGAAGTCAAAGTCATTAAGCCTGAATGTTTCTCTGAGTTCAGTTCTGGACATTCACCTATGCCTTTGAAATTCCTACATCCCTTCATGTGGAGATTCCTTTCTTAGACAACTTACAGGCTGAGTGATACACGAAGACTGTAGAAAACCAAATGGAATCCAAATGAAAAATGCATCCTTTAAATCTAATATTGCCAGTGAGGGTCAGTTTTCTGTTCCATGCTTTCTAGATACCTTTCACTAATTCACTACCCTTTGGTTTGATCCATGTCTTGTTGAAGAAAATTGTCATAAAGGGCAACTTTCTCTATGAGAATAGCCCCACACAGAAAACAAGGCTGCATCCCTATGTAGCAATTGAGCCCAGTCCTCCCGAGGGTAGGCCAGGCTTCTGATCATCCGTTTAACCACCATCCTGTCAGCAAGCTCCCATAAATCAGAGAGCCCAAGTCCGCCCTCTTTTTGTCATAGTACAGTACTTCAATCCACTCTCTGAAGCCTGAAGGAGTCTACATTTCCTCCCCAAAGTTTCAGTTCAGCATTGGAAGGTCTCAAACAGGAGAAGAAGTAAATGGTGGAGGGGACTAGAATGTGCTAGGCACCATAAGTCTGCATGCCATACCATGTTCCATCCCCATCTTTCAAACTTTTGTTTTACTTTTTCATAACCCACTGCCATCTTTGGTGCTGACCATCTCCAAAGCCCATTGGTATTCCTAGCAGTCTGAAAACTGTCCTCAGGAATGATTTGGTGCCCTAGCCATTAGGGAAGACCTGCAGCATGAATCTAATACATGGCTTAGTGTGATTAATCTTAGACCCGGAAGCCAGACAGAACAGACAGTTGAAGACATTCGCAAAATGTTTGGGTAACTTGGTTGAAATTATGAACCATACTGTTTGTGTCATCTGTGAACTCTAGACACATCTGTTTCTGGCCATGAGGAAGCTTCATACCTCTAAGCTTTTGTTTTTGCATGGCGTCTTTTATTAAACAGCCCAGTGCATCTAAAAATATTGCACACGAGATAGGAGATAAAAGGGCAGCCCTGTCTGAACGATCGGATAGTGACAGGGCTGATATGGCCAAGATTCCGTATGCTTCAGCTTGTGGCAGTCTCAAGTATGCCATGGTTGCTACTAGGCCGGACATTGCATTTGCAGTGGGAGTGGTTTCTAGATACATGGCCAAACCTGGCAAGAAGCATTGGGAAGCAGTATCTATGGCATCATTGGCAACTAGAACGCTCACCACCTGTCCACTCAAGGGCCTTTTCAATAGTTCCTAACCCATAATACTCAGCAATATAATCACTTATAAAAATCAAGATGGACTCTCATTGAAGATCAGCAAGATCAACCAACAGATCTATAAAAAGAGCCATGGACTCATCCATTGAAGACTAGCAAGGTCAATCAACCAGATCCATGCCCGATTTCAGAAAACAACTCTTACTCCTTGTTCCAATATCTTCCTCGACGCACATGTGGGTATCCTAGTCGACCGAGAGCCCGAGCTGTAGTTATACCCTCGGTATATACGGGTCGTCATAATACTTGGAACTATAAGGTAAATACCATCATGTCTAGGCCTCAAGCAAGTCAGGGATTCTATATAATTGGGGTACTTCCACCTGAAGACCCAATTACCAAATTACGAATTTCAGTTTGAATATCAAATTGTATGAATTATATCACACAATTACAATCTTTTTGTACTTCTTGATAAATTTTTGACATATTTGGCTGCTCAGTTAATCTTTATTAGCCAATTGGCTCTGATCCCAATGTGAGATCCATATTCCCACCACGTAATGGATTCTCCTGAGAACAAATGGGGCTGATAGCTGGCCATTTATTGCAACCTTAGCCCTTGCATGTCTAAAAACGGTGTGAAGATATTATATGAACTTTGGACGAATTCCTATATCCTGCAGAGACTGTAAAATGAAGTCCAACTCAAGCCCTGTCATAGGCTTTGTCAAAGTCTATTTTGGAAAAAAAAATGAAGTCTTAGTTAGATGTTTGGGCATGCTCAACCTTTCGACAACATAGCTTTTACTGCATCAAGAATAAATCTCCCATCTATAAATTAAGTTTAGGCGTTCAGATGGCTAGTTAGCCTTTCCGTAGCAAAAAATTTGTGAGCTGATGAGAGCACGGTATTGGGTCTCCTGTTACCCTGGTTATCGTTGGCATTCCTTTTATGAATCAATTTGATAATTCTTACATTGATAGTCAAGGGGAGGAATCTGTGCTGCAGGGTTTCCTAATAATAGCGGAGATATCGGAAGCACTTCACTTGGAAGGCCATCCAATGCCTGGGTCTTTGCCATTTTTAAGTGAGTCTATATCTCCCTCTACTTCATCGCTAGTGAGATCCCTTTCCAACTTTGCTGCTAGGGAACGGGGGATTGCTCTTAACCTGCAAAGAGCAAATTTGGCACAGGCTTCCAATCTTTCAGGAGATTGTGGAGGGGGTGAACTGAAAATGGCCTCAAAATGAGAGCTGGTGATCTGTAAGTTTTCTTCCTTGGAGGTGGCTAGATGACCAAGATTGTTGCTCAGCATAGGAGTAGTACCTTTTTCTTTTTTCTTCTTTAAATTAGTAAAGGTCTCTTTTGTTGGCCTGTCTGAAGTCTCCCTTTCGTGCCCACCATTCCCCAAGGAAAAGCTAGATTTGCTTGCTCTTGATTACTTCCTCCATTCATGTAGCAGCGTCCAGTGTAGCCTTTCTAATGTGGGAGTTAGATCTACCATTGGACCCCCAAGTAAACTCAGAGTTGGTGGCCAAGTCCACTAGGTCATGAAAAGCTTTGCATTGCATTCAGGATCTCAATTCTTGTCTTTTGAGGGTGAGCCCAAGACCTTGCAACCTGTGTTGTTGGGACTCAACCATGTTATAATCCCCAATTAAAATTACGGAAAGATCCAGGTGAAGAAGAGGTCTCCAAAGTTCAGGCAAGGAACTGGCCTTCCACCCTAGATCATATAGTCTCCAAAGTTCAGGCCTAGAACTGGCCTTCCACCCTAGATCATATATGTTATACCTTCCTCAAGAAGAACATATTTAAACCTTCCTCAAGAAGAACATATTTAAACTCTTAAATCTAAGAGCCCATAGCTGAATTTGCTTTGCATTTTGGAAAGTAAGTTTTTAGATTTTGTTTCCAAGTTGCATTAGTAGCCTCACTAACATCTGCCATATGTTTGTGGTATAACTAGAATGGCAAGTCAGAGTTGAGACATTGTCTGCCAGATTTTGCTTCCAAGTTGCATTAGTAGTCTCACTAACATCTACCATATGTTTGTGGTATAACTAGAATGCCAAATCAGAGCTAAGACATAATCCTTGAGATTATGTAAGAAGAGACAGTGTGTGGTGTATGTAGGAGAATATTCACAAGTAGGATCTTTCTTCACAATAAAATATTGTAAACTCACTAATGGAGACGGAAGAATCGTATAGCTGATGATGGAGTACAACAGATGATGGAAAAGCTCCACACCTTTGTGCTCCCGTCTTGAAGGGAGATTCTACGACTATTCTATAAGTGCTGAGACAATATTTTAACTATTCCCTGCTCTAAGGTTGCTCTAAGGTTACTCAATGACTCCCGTCATCATAATAAATACTGCCGCTATACAGATTTCTCTCACAATGAAGTTCATGGCTTCAACCCCAAGCTCAAATCTGAATGCTGAATGGTTTTGTCATAAGATCTGCAATCTAATCATGTGTATTGCAATCTAATCATGTGTATTGATGTAGATTACATTAATTTCTTTTACCGATACTTTCTTCTGTACATAATGATTTGGTAGTTCCACATGTTTAGTTCTCGCATGAAATATTGGATTGTTAGTCAATTGAATCGAGCGAACATTATCACAAAACACATATTGGCTTCTCCACTTTAAAACCAAACCTGTAAAGAAAACATCTATGAAACCTCACATGAAGCTTGAGCCAATGCCTTGTATTCAGCTTTTGTACTGTTTGAAGCCAATATTGGTTGTTTCTTAGAAAGCCAAGAAACAAATCCGTTTTCAAGTGAACATGCTATATATGTCACGCTTCACTTCGTATTGGGATCTCTTGCCCAATCTGAATCATTGTACACGTGTAGTCTCAAATGCTTGTCACTCTCGTAAAAAAAAACCATGATTCATCATAGTCTTAACATACCTTGTGATTTTGTTCACTACATAATAATAAATGAGGTTTTTGGGATCCCACATAAACTGACTTAACTACACAAATACTATATGCAATATCGGGTCTCATGATAGTTTGACAAATAAGCTTGCTCTCTAGCATACGATATAAGGTAACATCTCCGAATAAATATTTGGAGACTCTTTTGATTCACATCCATTGGTGTGGCTATTGGCTTGCAGTCTTACATACCAAACTCTTCCAACAAATGCAACATTATTGCCTATGGCTTAAACACATACCATCTTCTATCTTGACAATCTTTATTCCCGAAAGGGCTTTAACTCACCAACCAAAACCTTTCATTTCAAATCCATCATTGTCTCTTCACTGTTTTTCTTCCATTATTTCTTATCACTATGATATCATCTACATAGATGCCTACGAGTGTAAGACTCCCATTCACTTCTCTTACAAACCAGTAGTGATTGGCAGGGTTGATATGAAACCCTATTTGTCGCAAATACATAGCCAATCGTCGAAACCAAGATCTTGGAGCTTACTTTAATCTATATAATGCTTTCCTCAACTTGCATACTGGTCTTTTTTGCCGTGTCCGTAAAACCCTTTGGTTGAACCATACAAACTTATTCTTGCAAGTATCTATTCAACAAAGCATTCTTTACATCCAACTGGTGTAGAGTCCATCTCTAAATCGATGCTATGGCAATCACACTACATATTGTACCCATCTTAGCTATTGAAGTAAACGTCTCTTCATAATCTATGCCATATGTTTGTGCATAGCTCCTAGTGACCAATCTAGTTTTGAAATGACTTATGCTTTCATCAAGCACATTGTGCTTGATGTGATACATCCATTTACATCCTATGACCGGCTTGCTTGTTGGAAGTGGGACAAGCTCCAATGTCTGATTCTTATACGATGCATCCATTTTTTCCTTCATAGCAATTTGCCACTCCTTATTCTTATTTGCATCTTCAAAATACCTTGGTTCAATGCATTCATTTACCTTTGTCGTATACATGTAGTGATGATTGACATAATGGCCATATGTAAGCCACTCTACTAGATATTAGATGTGTACTTTGCAAGTACGGTGACTTCCTTGGTGAACTCATGGACATAGTCTTATGGGCTGGTAGAACATTATATAAAGTTACTTTGATGGCTTTCATTCGACTCAATTTGACCTCTAGATCATGTAGAAACCTCCCTCCAAGACCGCCGTGTAAGCCGTCAAAACTGTCCTGTTTTTGAGACTTTTTTGAGGTTTGTCGTGCTTGTTTTGATCAAAACTATGAACTCACCCATGTTTGGCCACATCTAAATACATCATTTGCATTATGTTTTACATCTTTGTAAGGCTGCACCACATCATTCACATCCTCTTTGAGCATGCTTTCATCATAGCTTGACTTTGCAACCATAGTTTTTTTAAGAAGGGTTCATAACAACTGCAAAAAAAATTAAAAGAAAGAAATTGGTCTTGCATGCCATGCTTGTCTTATATATAGGTTCTTTTGCATCGGATTATATGTCCGAAAGGATTTTCTCTCCTCGCTCACACCAATGAATATGCATTTCATAGCTTTGGCTTGTAGCTTCGACTTCACCTCTTTAAGTACATGTGCAAAATGTACACAACCACAAGTTGCTCACATTCGGTTTCTGTCTTGTGTACATCTCCTTTGGTGTTACATCTCCAAGCATATAAGCTAGAGCTTGATTAATTAGAAACATAGCATATGTGCATGCCTCATCCAAATAGAAGTTAGGCATATTCATCTCATTCAGCATGGCTTGAATTGTTTATGCAATATGGCTATTCTTTCTTTTGGAAACCCCATTCATTTGCGATGTATATCTTGTAGTCAATTGTCATTGTATGCCATGCTCTCGCAAATAAGCATCAAACTTAAGTGATATATACTCGCCAACCACCATTTGTTCTTAGACACTATCCTCTCAAACTTGTTTGATTCTCAGCAAAAGCACGAAGCTATTGAACTTATCCAACACTTTTGATTTTTGCTTGATGAAATATATCAATGTTTTCCATGTACAATCATCAACAAAGATTATATAATATTTGAATCCCCATGCTAGCCTCTTTTGTTAGACCCCATATATTAGAATGTAATCTCCAAAGGCATTTACTTCAAGTGACCTTCTTTACTAAATGGCAATGCAGAAGACTTTCCAAATTCACATGATTCGCATGTAAGTGTCAATTCACATGTTTTGAAAGATGATAAACCTATCACTATTTCTTGACTTGCATATCTCTCAACCGATTTGCATTCACATGTCCAAGCCTTCGGTGGCATACATCAAACTCTTTCATACTCTTTGCTTGTGCATACATATTCTCATATCAGTTTGTATTGCATGCATTCAAAGCAAACATCTGACCTTCTCTTCTTCCTTTTTCTATGAGCATATTTTTAGCTTTGCAATAAAAAAAATAGCCCCATTGGATCAAATATCACTCTTATATCTTGCCCAACTATTTATCCAATTGATAGCAAGTTCTTTATAATACCTAGACCACATAATACATTATCCAAGTGCTTTTCGTCTTCGGTGTTTATAATCTTTATCGGTATGTCACCCATATAAGTAGTGGGATGAGTTGTGTCATCGTAGGTAGTCGCATATGAAGGCACTTCCACTTCTTACTTTCTTATTCATCATGGTTGGTCACATGATTACTACAACTCGAGTGAATTTCTTCATCGAAAGCAGATGTATAGTTATCGTGATTGTATGTTCCTTTCTGACTTCCTGTTCTACCTCTTTGATCTCTTCCTCTTTTTTGCCTTCTCCCTCTACTTGTGTAGGAGGCCAATTCTTAGTATCCTCCTATATTTGATGAAGTTCTTTCTTGTAAGTGATTCTCTTCCTGTATCAACTTTGGCACCAGCTCTTCAAATGATGGTAACTCATCTCTAGTCCATATACTGGTAGCAAACACTCTATAATCTTTGCCCAAACATTCCAAGCATGCATTCACTTTGTCATCCTCTTTAACCACTTAACTAGTCAAGGCTAATAAGTCTACAAGACTCTGGATCTTACCCACATAATCTATAATGCTCATATTGTTCCGTTTCACATTATTGAGATTTGTTTTCAACTATAGCTTTCTTGCCCATGATGCATTCTCATATAAATTTGTTGAACCATCCCATAGCTCCTTGGTTGTTGCATAATCCTCAATATGTGGAATAATTGAAGAAGAAAGAGTCGTAGTTTTGAGATAAATTACCTTTTTATTCTTCAATTGCCATTGCTATAAGTAGGCATCATAATAGACACTTGGTCTTGTGTCTATGGGGGGTCTAAAACTCTCGAGGGTCTTGGTTCTACATCATCTCCGTCGATTAGATCCCATAAGTCCATTGACTCAAAATATAGCTTCATTTTATATGACTATGTGCGGTATCTGCATTTGTCCAGCTACTCCATTGTAATAAGATTTGTATCTTCAAATTGCAAACTTTGCTTGTGACTTTTGTCATGTTTAAAACCTATATATCTCACCTCTCTTCTATCACTAACCCAAAGAATCTCTCAACTTCTCAACTCACTCTTCTCACACAAAATCAAAATTTTATCACAAAGACAATCTCTCAACACAAGGAAGTTATAGGCTATGTTCTGATACCATGAAGAGAATTTGTAGCAAACCCACACTCTCACACAAGCCTTGATCACTTGAGAAAAAACAATGTTTTTAGACTCCAAAAAAAGAGCAAAAATCACCAAAAATTGATAGAATTGTGAAGAATTAATCTATAAATTCATAGGATATACCATTGATAGCTGATATTAGTGATTAATGATAATAATTAACACAAATAATGAGCAATTAGTGAAAGAATGTTGAAATCTATGATTGAGAAAGAAAATGCAGCTTGTAGAGTGAGAAAATGTGTAGAAAACATAAATTTTGAATCCAAATTGAACTCTATTCCTTGTAGCATATTACATTGATGATTACTAAGCTATTTTGCACTCCAAATCTTTGATTCTTTTCACTTTACAATCTTCCCCAAACTCCACACGTGCTTCTTCTCTTTTTCTCTATACCATTTTATTATTTACCACTCCTTTGTCCATAAACTTTGGCTTTCCACTAAGCATGTATTTTGGCCCACTCAAATTACTTTATTTTACTTTAAATCTACACTCACTCTATGTTCTACCCAAAGATCTATTACAAATATTTTAACTATTCCTTACTCTAAGGTTACCCAATGACTCCCATCATTATAATAAACCTTGCCAGTATGCATATGTCTACCATCACATGAAATTGATTCTGCTTCTCCAACATTAAAGTCTTCTTTCTCTACTAATTAAAGTATTCTCTCTCTTCTAACTAAAACTAAATGAAAATGTGATTGCATAAGAGAATTGGTTGGTGTAAACTTGGTTGGGCCATTTTCTTCACATTTTTCTAAGATAACTAATAAAGAATCTTGGTTTAGACCCTAGACTTTAAGTGTGGAAAAATATAATTTGTAAACACAATAAACATCATTAATGAATTTACACACAAATTATGCAAGATTACACAAGAAATGAAAAGAATGACACTTCCTTTGTTATCTAATCGAATACAAAAGATGGTGCCTTCCTTTATAGATGCCTTCTTGAAAAGGGAACTTGAATAATGATAGTCAAGACTACTTTAGGAAAGAGAAGATAAGTCTTCGTGTGATGAATAAATATGACACTATATGGCCTTTACATAGAATCCTTTGTGGTCTAACTGATATATCAGCCCCAGCAATTGGATTATGGAGTTGTTCCATATGATTAACTCACTAATAATTCCCATTAGAACAAGAAATGGTCGATATAAATTTCCATCCAAGATTGTGTGGGCTCTTAAATGGGCCTCATAATATGTAAA
Source organism: Cibotium barometz (assembly GCF_041138505.1). Taxonomy (NCBI): domain Eukaryota; kingdom Viridiplantae; phylum Streptophyta; class Polypodiopsida; order Cyatheales; family Cibotiaceae; genus Cibotium; species Cibotium barometz. Next base: position 41,482,949 of record NC_141057.1, on the reverse strand, counting down.
CAAAGTGTCTAAGCTTGCATCTTTCTAGTCCCAAACGTATCACAAGGGTGGACCAACAATGTATGCTATGCATTTGGTGGTACACTAGATGTCAACAATGCCATTATTATAATCTTGATCATGTACGACCTAATTTAGTGTCAAAGTCCAAGAAGATGTGAGGAGCCCACTTACTTAAACATGGATACTCCTCGTAAAAGGGGCCTCATAAACTAGAGCAATTCAAGGATCAAATTATAAAAAATGGTGAGAGTGGAGCAATAGTGTCTACCTCACATCTTGAGTTTTTCTAGTCCTAAACATATCGTGAGTGTGGAACTTTGGCCCAACAATGTATACTATGAATTTGGTGGTAGATTAGTTGTCCACAATGCCAATACTATAATCTTAATCACCTATGATCTAGTTTAGTGTAAAACTCCAAGATGTGAGGCACCCAGTTGAAACATGGCTATTCCTCATAAAGGGGACCTCACAACTTAAAGGTTCAAATAATGATGAGATGAGCAATAATTTCTAGCATAGGGTCTTTAGCTACTTTAAAAGATGATTACCATGAAATAACAAATATAAAGTATAAGGAGGTAGTTGTATGAACGAATACGTTACAATAAAAATAGTATCATCATATAATTGGTATGCAGCATTTTAGGATGCTTCATTTTTTGTTAGCTTTAAATCTATCTAATAGAATATATCAACGACCGTATTACGAGAAACAAACCACACAAAATTAGAATGTGTAATTTTTACCAACATGAATGTGTTTATAATTTTTCTTTATGCCTTTCCTCTTCCATTGTTTGATTATCAAAGGAAATCACAAAAGAGAAAACAAATTAACAATGTTAACATAAAAAAAGGTTGATGACATTGTAGTTTTCTAATATTATTAGAAGGTAAAAATGTCTAAAAGTCTTGCGCACATGGATTCTTTCTCTTCATTTTGTTTTTTTCCCTTTACAAGGGTAATGTGTTTCTACATGCTTTCTTCTTCTTTGTATGTAAAACACAAGTTATGCAATGTCTCCTCTTTTTGTGACTTTCTCTACTACATAACATGACTTTCTCTACATATAACATGACAAATAGTTATTCTTTTTCGAAGGAAAACATACATGCACTTTCCAAATATAAGAAAATATAAAATGAGAACTTTGGTTCCATGAGTTAGGTCAATTGACTAAGATTCCGTATCTTAGTGTGTGAAAGATAGTTAGTGCATGCATTTAAAATATGCTCTAATATGTATAAGGTCAATTCCATCAATTGTGCTTCTTCCCCTTAATAAATCTTTGCATGAAGGGAGTGTCCTTGTTTAATCTAATGTTGTTTATGCAAACACCATATGAATATTACTGTTTATGCACTTGAAAGCTACATACAATAATCCAATATGTTCACATTTCATGTGACATGATCTTAAAGTTATAGAATCTTTTTCGCTTGTATTAAACTTCCTTCAATAAAGTGGTTAAATTTGACCAATGATAAGAACAGAAAACCAGGATAATATTCCAAATCTCTCATACGGATATGTTCTTTCTTGGCACACTTGCAAATTGTCAAGTAAGATACTTGTCATTTGACCAAATTTTCATTTAAAGTAACATTTTCCATAACATATAGAAAAGTTTGCCTAAAAGAGTATTTGAATCAAAATGAAATGGCCCTCTCCCTTTTCAAGTCAAGAGAGTATGAATATTTTTCAAGATAAAAAAGACCCTTTAAATGCAATTTGCTATATAACTATAGGTTTACTCAATGTGCATAGGTAATGGGAAAGATATTTCAATGACTTTTAAGATTTTGGCATGATCACTTAGTTGATCATTAAGAAAACGTACTTTTCTTCCTCATCAAAACCTTGCATAGGTTACAAAATTTTAGGTATAATAAAACATGGAGTACATGAAACAAACCAAAAAATATCACATGTTCATTGGCATACTAAGATATCTTTCAAATATTTGGCCTCCTTCCTTCCTTAACCCTCTTGCCCATGAGGTTACCACTTAGTGCTAATGGATCTTACGGGAAACCACAAAAGGAAAAGTAGCTTACTTTAAGGGTGTAAAAGGTGATATCGGCACATGGGTATATAGTTTTCATTACAAGGACTTAGCTTCTTTATTGGATTATTACTAATCAAGAAGACTTAAGGGAGTTTGTGGAATAGGTAGCTTACCTTACAAAATCTTATAGGTGAGATATCTAACGTGCAAGTTTAGTGACATGGCTGTTCTTGTGTGCACTTGCAACAACCTATTATGGTGAAAGCATGTAAAGGTAGGGAGAGTAGGGTACATGATAGATATCTAGAAAACAATCCCTTTGTGACACTTTGTGCGCCAGATACCTATCTTTAAAGTTATGCATTGAGTCCTATGGCCATATACTCACTGTGGTTTTGGAGGCATTTGATTGAGTTAAAATTATTATTTTGGAATCATTAATGTATATTCATGCAAAATTAATGCAATGTTCATGATTACTTTGTGTGATACTTGGGTGATAGAATTGTAATGAATCCAAGAGAACCCAAATGACCACACAAAAAAATTGTTTAATAAAGCAATAAGAAAGGTCATGAGTGTGACGATGGAAGGGGAAAGGCCCTCTGATCAAGTAGGAAAGGATACTTAGACATTTTGGAAAGGGAATAAGTCTATGAATAATTCTTGCAATGAGTATGGGAGGGTCTAAATGATCAAGGGAAAAAAGGACTTTGACTTCTAGACCTTAATCCCCAAACAATAATGCATAATATGAAGATCACCCATCTCAAACTCTAGGCTATCATAAGATTATTTTAGAGACCAATAGGGAAAGTCTTGCACCATAATGGGGAATATCTTGTGACTATGTGAGAAGACCTCAAATGACCAAAAGGAAAATTTCCTTTAAAACACCCTTTTTATTAAAGTAAAAGGCTTGTACCATAACAAGGAATATCTTATGACTAGTTGAGAAAACCCCGAATGACCAAAAGGAAAAGGCCCTTTGAAACACCCTTCTTATCAAAGGGAAAAGGCCCTTTGACAAGAAGGGAAACACCCTTTGATCAGAAGGGAAAGGCCCTGTGGCCATGTAGGAAAGATTGTAAATAATTGGTGTGGAGAGATTACATCAAAACTATGACTTTAAGAAGGATAGTCAATGCAAACCATGGTGGCCCAATAAAAAAAAACCCAAGCTAAAAAGGGTAACCAAAATTTGGAACAAACCATGAAGGAGGGTTTGCTAACTTGGAGTAGCCTAGAAATTTATTTTTATTAATATTATGTGGATCTAAGATTTTTTTGATGATGTTCATAACCACTTTGGTTAACATGGAGCACTTTGCTAACACGATTCTATAATTAATAATAATATATTTATCTTTCTTAAATTAAAGTACATGTATATCTTCTCCCCACCTTAATGCTATCCTCATTCTTGTGCTTGTGTAGCTGGGCGATGATGTTAGCGAGGCCTGGAGTTGTCGGCACCAAGGTATCCCTCATACCATTGGGAAGTTGGAACTCGCCGGTTTGGTGAGAGTTATGGATGCTCCTAGTTCTGTAGGCCCAAGCTAGTGCGGTGAATAAGCCCACCCTAGTGCGTAGACATCCCTCTGAGGGAAGCGGGGGATCAAGGGACAGAGCTTAAGAGGGTGACAAGCCGGCTTGAGTCGTCCCCTGAGCCACCGACGAGGTGTATGGTCTTGTAGAGGGATTGCCTAGTCTATGGAGACTGGAAGGCCGAATCCTATATTATCGACGGAATAAAACATGGAATAAGAGAGCTTGGATCTGGCTATAGTTGGATTTTAACATTTGTAATTATTTTTTAATTAAGTCTCTTCTTTTCTAGTATTGTTGTATCATTGTTTTTAAGTTAAGTGGTTGTTTTAATGAAAACTGTGTGTAAGATCCCTAATTATTGAAATTGTTCATATATGTCACACACTTGTTGAAATATACAAGTGAATAGGGTGTGTACGGGAACAAGCCCTTGGCTAGAGGCTGTAAAAGAGAATGTGTAAATGTGAGAGAACCTGTGAAAAGGTGAGAAGAATCTACTAGGAGAGAATAAAGGGTAGCATGAGAAGATTTAGGAGGTGTGGAGATATTCTGGGAGAGATGGAGAGAATCAAGCAAAAGAGGTGGAGTGAATCAAGGAGAAATCAGTGGGATTAGATGCTTGGATATGTAAACTCTATAAATTGAGGCATTGGCCTAATAAGAATTTGCTGGTTTTTGATTATCCATGCCTACATTAAGCTATTAGTTAATTACTCACTAATCATATCTTAATTATTATCTAATCACTTTGTTAATGATGTTGATTCTAGCATTTGATCCACCATAGCTCATCACATTATTGTAATTTTAATATGGTATTACAGCCTAGCCTAGAATCCATCAAGTTTATGAGCCCATTATCTAGTTAATTAGGATTAGTAGATAATTAGAAAATAATCAATTTTTTAGTTATTTTCACAAGAAGCTTTCTGTACCCCCAGCCAGTGGAGAAGCTCTCTCTCCTTGTAGGCTCAACATTAGCCCAAACCCTTCTAGCCCAACATAGCTACCTCATTGTTGCTCCAACTCATCAAATCAGAAGAGCAAACCACCAAGAAACACAATCGATTTTCGCTGATTAGTGGGCGCCGTTTTTCTATAGCAAATCAAAGATTTCTACTTCATCCAATGCAATTGGTCTAATTCCACCTTGCCCCCCAGGGGTTTTCAAGCATGCTCTACAAGCTGGTGAAGTCAGAATATTTGATTTGATCAAGTCTACAGTGAGATCCAAGCTCTTCACATCAAATCTGCAGGTGACTTTGGTAAAACAGAGCATTCAATGTTTGGTCAAATCTTGTGTTTCTTGGCTTAATCCTCTACTAGACTAATTGCTATTGATGGCATTGAAAGGATTTGAGCTCATTTGAACTCTAAGGCCTCAGATCTGGGCTCCCCGCATACTCTGTTTTTTGCACACAAAACAGAGGATTAATTTACTAATCAATGATTAATCAATGCTAACCGCTATATTTTAGTACAATTGAGGGTTCAAATTAACCATTAGGTATCTGATATAGATCCCTATAACTTTAGATTGCAATTCAGAGATGGTTTGATACTCCAACCATTCCGTACAAATTGGTTACCCTTGATTTAATGTAATTTTTGGTAAAATTATGCTGATAAATTACATTTAACACTTGGTTAATGCCTGCAAATCACACTAAAATTCAAGATTATTCACAGCCAGAGTTGCATTTGGGAATGTGCATAAGAATGAATGCTATATGCATTATGTATTGGGCACATTATATCAGTGTAAAAATGGGATCAGACACTGCCCTTGTCCTCCAGAATAAGGCAAGAGGTAAGACCTCCCACATAGATTTGGGTTTGCATTGCATAATGATACAAGATGAACATCAAAAGTTCAAAAGAACTGTCAACAAAACATTTAAATATGTTGCTCACATGGAGCAAGAAGAACTGACGGACAAGCTCATGGCCCCAGCCATGAAAGAAGAAGAACATCTCTTTCCAAGAAGAGGATCCACACCGAGAAGAAGATCTAGAGGAAGCATTGAAGGAAGACATGGACACGAGAAGAGAAGCTGCCACAACAAGAAGACTGAAAGAAGAGGAAGACATGGACGCGTGAAGAGAAGCTACCATGACAAGAAGATTGAAGACAAGAGAGGATGTGAGGCTCCAAAGAGTGAGGAGCCATGTGAAAATATCTGAGAGAGAGAGAGAGAGAGACCCCACAACCCAATGTAACCTACCCCAACAGAGTAAAACCACCTCTGAGCCACACCAATGATGTAGGCCACGTGGTAGATGTATGTGTGAGCACTTTAGTCAAGGTCGCGGGCACTTGTAGTAGCCTTGGACACATAGAGATAGAGAGTGTCAAGGACTATAAGTTTAGGGACTTGAGGCACTGGTCCCGGACTATCAAGTAAGAGAGAAACTTAGTATAGAGTCCAGGTGTGCTAAGATTGTTCACTTGAGGGGAGGTGTGCTAGGCACAGGTCGCAGACTATCAAGTAAGAGGGAAACTTGGTATAGGGTCCAGGTGTGCTAGGAGTATTCACTTGAGGGGAGGTGTTGAAGTATACAAGTGAATAGGGTGTGTGCGGGAACAAGTCCTTGGCTACTAGAGGCTATAAAAGAGAATGTGTAAATGTGAGAGAACCTGTGAAAAGGTGAGAAGAATCTACTGGGAGAGAATAAAGGGTAACATGAGAAAATTTAGGCAGTGCGGAGATATTCTCGGAGAGGTGGAGAGAATCAAGCAAAAGAGGTGGAGTGAATCAAGGAGAAATCAGTGGGATTAGATGCTTGGATGTAAACTCTATAAATTGAGGCATTGGCCTAATGAGAATTTGCTGGTTTTTGATTATCCATGCCTACATTAAGCTATTAGTTAATTACTCACTAATCACATCTTAATTATTATCTAATCACTTTGTTAATGATGTTGATTCTAGCATTTGATCCACAATAGCTCATCACATTGCTGTAATTTTAACAACATTGTGGTAGGATTAATTAGAAAACAAAAATGATAGCTAAGTTGGGTGGAAAGTGGGGTGGAGTGCCCTAATGACACCATGCTATGAATAGACCGATTAGTCGGGTAACTTTCCAACAAAACTAATCAATTGCACTATGCTAGGTAAAGAAGTCCCTGGGAAATTCTATTCTAGAGGACTAGGTTAGCAGCATGCTTCGCAAGATGCGAAAAAAGGCATTGCTTCTAGAAATCAAGGATAGAGGATGCCCACGATAGGTTGGTCACTATATGGGTGGTTCGATTTTTAGAACCATTTAGGAGACCACGCTCCCCCTACGAGATAGGGCTAGGTCTTACCTAGTTTTCATATCCTCGTAAGTCTACATGGTCGAGGTGTTGATGACTAGGAAATTCTTTCAAAGGCTTAGTAGACTATCTTAAGGCTGGGGACCTTACACTAATATTTATAAATAATCAATTTCTAGGCCACTCCAAGATAGGAGACCCTCCTTCATGGTTTGTTCCAAATTTTAGTAACCCTTTTTGTCTTAGGTTTGTTTTATTGGGGCATCTTTGTTTGAATTGACTATCCTTTCTTAATGTCATAGGATTGATGTAATCTCTCCACCAAGAATTACAATATTTCCTACATGGCCATAGGGTCTTTCACTTCTAATCAAAGGGTGTTTCATGTCTTGTCAAAGGGCCTTTACCTTTTGGTCATTTGGGGTCTTCTCAACTAGTTATAAGATATTTCCCCTTATTATGTAATCTCTCCCTTTAATAAGAAGGGTGTTTTAAGGGACTTTTCCTTTTGGTCATTTGGAGTCTTCTCAAGTAGTCACAAGATATTCCCTGTCATGGTGCAAGAATTTTCCTATTGGTATCTAATATACTTCTATGATACCCTAGAGTTTGAGATGGCTGATCTATGGATTATGCATTATTGTTTTGGGATTAAGGTCTAGAAGTCAAAGTCCTTTTTCCCCTCAATCATTCAAATCCTCCCATACTCATTGTGCAAGAATTCTTCATATACTTATTCCCTTTCCAAAATGGCTAAGTATCCTTTCCTACTTGATCAGATGGCCTTTCCCCTTCCATTGTCATGACCTTTCTTGCTTGATTAAACAATTTTTTTGTGTGTGAAGTCATTTGGGTTCTCTTGGATTCATTATGCATAATCCAAAGGAATTTGACTTCTAGACATTAATCCCCAAACAATAATGCACAATCCAACAACTCTAAGTGATCATGGTTGATATTTGGATTATGCATTATTGTTTGGGGATTAAGGTGTAGAAGTTCTCTTGGATCCAATAAAGAAGCTAAGTCCTTGTAATGAAAACTATATACCCATGTGCATGGCCTTTAAAACCCTTAAAGAAATCTACTTTTCCTTTTATGATTTCCCATGACATCCATTAGCACGAAGTGGTAACCTCATGTGGCAAGAGGGTTAAGGAAGGAAGGAGGCCAAATAATTGAACGATATCTTATTATTCCAATGAACATGTGATATTTTTTGGTTTGTTTCATACAATCCATGTTTTATCGTACCTAAAATTTTATAACCTCATGTGGCAAGAGGGTTAAGGAAGGAAGGAGGCCAAATAATTGAAAGATAACTTATTATTCCAATGAACATGTGATATTTTTTGGTTTGTTTCATACACTCCATGTTTTATTGTACCTAAAATTTTATAACCTATGCAAGGTTTTGATGAGGAAGAAAAGTACATTTTGTTAATGATCAACTAAGTGATCATGTCAAAATCTTAAAAGTCATTGAAATATCTTTCCCATTACCTATGCACATTGAGTAAACCTATAGTTATATAGCAAATTTCATTTAAAGAGGCTTTTTTATCATAAAAAATATTGATAGTCTCTTGACTTGAAAAGGGAGAGGGCCATTTCATTTTGAGATTCAAACACTGTTGTAGGAAAACTTTTCTATATGTTATGGAAAAGGTTACTTTAAATGAAAATTTGGTCAAATGACTAGTATCTTACTTGAAAATTCATAAGTGAAAATTCATGCCAAGAAAGAACACATCCATATGAGAGATTTGGAATTTTATCATAGTTTTTCTTATCATTGGTCAAATTTAACCACTTTATTGAAGGAAATTTAATACAAGTGAAAGAGATTCTATAACTTTAAGATCATGTCACATGAAATGCGAACTTATTGTATTATTATATGTAACTTTCAAGTGCATAAAACAACAATAGTTGTATGGTGTTTTTATGTGTTTTTTATAACAAAATTAGATTAAACAAGGACACTCCCTTCATTCTAAGATTTATTAAGGGGAAGCACAAGTGATAGAATCGACCTTATACATGTTAGAGCATATTTTAAATGCATGCACTAACTATCTTTCACACACTAAGACATGGAATCTCAATCAATTGACCTAAGTCATGGAAACACTCCAAAGTGATTATTTTATATTTTATTTATGTGGAAAGTGTATGTATGTTTTCCTTTGAAAAAGAATAACCATTTGTCATGTTATGTAGAGAAAGTCACAAAAAGAGGAGACATTGCATAACTTGTGTTTTACATATAGAGAAGAAGAAAACATGTAGAAACTCATTACCCTTGTAAGGGAAAAAAACCATGTGAAGAGAAAGAATCCATGTGCGCAAGTCTTTTAGACTTTTCTACTTCTAATACTATTAGAAAACTAGAATGTCATTAACCTTTTTTGATGTTAAAATTGTTAATTTCTTTTCTCTTTTGTGATTTCCTTTGATAATCAAACAATGGAAGAGGAAAGGAATAAAGAATAATTATAAACACATTCATGTTGGTAAAAATTACACATTCTATTTTTGTGTGGTTTCTTTCTCTTAATGAGGTCGTTGATATATTCGATTAGATAGATTTAAAGCTAACAAATAAAGCATCCTAAATTTCTACATACCAATGATATGATGATACTAGTGTTTTTGTAACGTATTTATTCATATAACTACCTCATTATAGGCTTTGTATTTGCTATTTCATGGTAATCATCTTTTAAAGTAGCTAAAGACCCTATGCTAGAAATTATTGCTCCTCTCATCATTTTTTGTAGCTTTAAGTTGTGAGGTCCCCTTTATGAGGAGTAGCCATGTTTTAACAAGTGGGTGCCTTGCATCTTGGAGTTTTACACTAAACTAGGTCATAGGAGGTGATTAAGATTATAGTATTAGCATTGTGGACATCTAGTCTACCACCAAATGCATAGCATGATATGTTTAGAACTAGAAAGACTCAAGATGTGAGCTAGACATTACTGCTCTACTCTCACCATTTTTTGTAATTTGATCCTTGACTTGCTCTAGTTTATGAAGCCCCTTTTATGAGGAGTAGCCATGTTTGAGAAAGTGGGTTCCTCACATCTTCTTGGATTTTGACAATATATTAATTGGGTCATACATGATCACGATTATAGTACTGGCATTGTTGACATCTAGTCTACCACTAAATGCATAGCATACATTGTTAGTACACCCTTATGATATGTAACAGGCTTGGACACTTTGTTTACATATTGTGAGGCCCATTTAAGAGCCTGAAAAATCTTGGATAGGATTTTATATCCACCATTTCCTCTTCAAATGGGAATTATTAGTGAGTTAATCATATGGAACAACTCCATAATCTAGAGGCTAGTGTTGATATATCAATTAGACCACAAAGAATTCTATATAAAGGCCATATATTGTCATATTTATTCATCATGAAGAAAACTTATCTTCTCTTTCCTAAGTAGTCTTGAGCCTTTGTCACATTCTTCTATCATCATTCAAGTTCCCTTTTCAAGAAGGCATCCATAAAGGAAGGCACCATCTTTTTTATTCGATTATATAACAAAGGAAGTGTCATTCTTCTCATTTATTATGTAATCTTGTGTAATTTGTGCATAAATGCATTAGTGATGTTTATTGTGTTTACAAATTAGGTTTTTCCACACTTAAAGTCTAGGTTCTAAACCAAGTCTTTATTAGTTATCCTAGAAAATGTGAAGAAAATGGCCCAACCAAGTTCTTGGGTGATTACATTAACCAATTCTCTTATGGAATCACATTTTCATTTAGTTTTAGTTAGAAGAGATAGAATACTTTAATTAGTAGAGAGAAAAGACTTTAGTGTTGGAGAAGCAAAAGCAATTTCATGTGATGGTGGACATATGCATACCGGCAATGTTTATCATAAAGACATGAGTCATTGAGTAACCTTGGAGTGGGGAATAGTATATTTTTTGTAATAAATCATTGGGTAGATCATAGAGTGAGTGTATCTCTAGAGTAAAATAAAGTGAGTGGGCCAAAATACATGCATAGTGGGGGCCAACCAAAATTTAAGGGCAAAGGAGTGGTAAAATATAGAGAAAAAAGAGAAGAAGCAAGTGTAGAGTTTGTGGAAAATTCTAGAGTGCAAAGAATCATCAATGTTATATGATCTAAGGAATAGAGTTCAATTTGGATCCATAATTTGTGTTTTCTACAGACTTTCTCCCTCTACAGGGGGCTACATTTTCTCTCTCAATCACAGATTTCAACATTTTTTGACTAATTGCTCATTCTTTGTGTTAATTATCATCATTAATCAAAAATATAGAGAAAAAAGAGAAGGAGCAAGTGTAGAGTTTGTGGAAAATTCTAGAGTGCAAAGAATCATCAATGTTATATGATCTAAGGAATAGAGTTCAATTTGGATCCATAATTTGTGTTTTCTACAGACTTTTTCCCTCTACAGGGGGCTACATTTTCTCTCTCAATCACAGATTTCAACATTTTTTAACTAATTGCTCATTCTTTGTGTTAATTATCATCATTAATCGCTTATATTAGCTATCGATTTCTATGTATTTAGAGATTAATTCTTCACAATTCTATCAATTTTCAATGATTTTGCTCTTTCTTGAGAGTCTACAGACATTGTTTTTTCTCAAGTGATCAAGGCCTATGAGAGTGTGGGTTTGCTACAAATTCTTTTCATCGTATTATAGCATAGCATGTAGCTTCCTTGTGCGAGAGATTGTAGCATAGCATGTAGCTTCCTTGTGTTGAGAGATTGTCTTTGTGTGAAAATTTCAATTTTGTGTGAGAAGATTGAGTTGAGAAGTTGAGAGATTTTTTGAAGCGAGGTGAGATATATAGGTTTTAAACATGACAAAAGTCATAAGAAAAGTTTGTAACTTGGAGATACAAATCTTATTGCAATGGAGAAACTGGACAAATGAAATTACCACACATTGCAGTATAAAATGAAGCTGTATTTGGAGTCAAAGAACTTATGGGAACTAATCGATGGGAGATGATCTAGAACTAAGACTCTCAAGATATTTAGACCTCCCATAGTAGACACAAGACCAAGAGTTTACTATGATGGCTTCTTATCAAGCCTTTCTCAAGCAATGGCAATTGAAGAATAAAAAGGTAATTTATCTAATGACTATGACTCTTTCTTCTTCAATTATTCCACATATTGAGGATTATGCAACAACCAAGGAGCTATGGGATGGTTTAGCAAATTTATATGGGAGTGCATCATGAGCAAGAAAGCTACAATTGAAAAAAGAGCTCAACAATGTGAAACAGAACAATATGAGCATTATGGATTATGTGGGTAAGATCCAGAGTCTTCTAGACTCATTCTCCTTAATTAGTTATGTCGTTAAAGAGGATGACAAAGTGAATGCATGCTTGAAAGGTTTGGGAAGATATATTAGAATGTTTGCTACTAGTATATGGACTAGAGATGAGTTACCATCATTTGAAGTGTTGGCGCCAAAGTTGATACAGGAAGAGAATCACTTACAAGGAAGAGCTTCATTAAATATAGGAAGAGAATCACTTACAAGGAAGAGCTTCATTAAATATAGGAAGATACTAAGAATCAAACTACTACACAAGTAGAGGGAAAAGCCAACAAAGAGGAAGAGGTAGAACAAGAAGTCAAAAAGGAATGTACAATCAAGGCAATTATACATCTACTTTTGATGAAGAAAGAGACAAGAAAGAAGAACATCAATTATTTTGTATGAATCATGAACACAAAATGTTGAGTATCAATGTATGTAAAGACAAATGGTACATTGAATCAAGCTATAGTAATCATGTGACTAGCCATGATGAATGGTTTAAAGGAAAGCAAGAAGTGGAAGGGCCTTTATACGTGACTACCGGGGATGACACAACTCATCCCATTACTCATGTGGGTGACATACCGATATAGATTATAGACACCGAAGAGGAAAAACACTTGCATAATGTATTATGTGGTCTAGGTATTATAAAGAACTTGCTATTAGTTGGATAAATGGTTGAGAAAGATATGAGAGTGATATTTGATCTTGTGGGCTGATTTTTTTATGATTGCATAGCTGAAAATAAGGATGACACAACTCATCCCATTACTCATGTGGGTGACATACCGATATAGATTATAGACACCGAAGAGGAAAAACACTTGCATAATGTATTATGTGGTCTAGGTATTATAAAGAACTTGCTATTAGTTGGATAAATGGTTGAGCAAGATATGAGAGTGATATTTGATCTTGTGGGCTGATTTTTTTATGATTGCATAGCTGAAAATAAGCTCATAGAAAAAGTAAGAAGAGAAGGTTGGATGTTTGCTTTTGAATGCATGCAATACAAAGTGGTATGAGAATATGCAAAGAGTATGACAAAGTTTGATGTATAGAATTGAAGGCTTGGACATGTGAATGCAAATTGGTAGAGAGATATTCAAGTCAAGGGAATAGTGATAGGTTTGTCATCTTTCAAAACATGTGAATTGACACATGTATGTGAATCATGTGAATTTGGGAAGTCTTCTAAATTACCATTTAGGAAGAGTTTGCATTATGATATATGGGGTCTAACAAAAGAGGCTAGCATAGGTGGAGCTAAATATTATATAATCTTTTTTGATGATTGTACACGAAAAACCTGGATATATTTCATCAAGCACAAATCAAAAAAGCGTTGGATAAGTTCAATAGCTTCGAGCTTTGGTTGAGAATCAAACACGTTTGAGAGTAAAGTGTCTAGGGACAAATGGTGTTGGAAAATATTGTTTGATGCTTATTTGCAAGAGCATGGCATACACTGACAATTGACTACAAGATATACATCACAAATGAATGGGGTTGTCGAAAGAAAGAATAGCCATATTTCAAAAACAGTTCAGGCCATTCTTAATAAAATGAATATGCCCAACTTCTATTGGGATGAGGCATGTGCATATTCTATGTTTCTAATTAATCGATATCTAGCTCATATGCTTGGAGATGCAACACCATAGGAGATGTACACTGGACATAAATCGGATGTGAAGAACTTGTGGTTGTGTACATTACACACATGTGTCTGAAGAGGTGAGGTCAAAGCTACGAGCCAAAGCTATGAAATGCATATTCATTGGTGTGAGTGAGGATAGAAAATCCATTTAAATATATAATCCGATGCAAAAGAACCTATATATAAGTCAAGATGTGAGGTTTGATGAAGGATTAGCACGGTATGCGAGACCGAAAGTTAAGCTATGATGAAAGAATTCTTGAAGAGGATGTGAATGATGTGGTACAGACATAAAGAGATGTAAAACATGATGCCAAGTATTTATTTTGATGTGGCCAAACATGGGAGAGTTCATAGTTTTGATGGTATAGCAAAACAAGCAAGACAAACCTCAAAAAAGTCTCAAAAATAGGACAATTTTGACAGCTTACAAGGCAATTTTGGAGGGAGGTTTCTACATGATCTGGAGGTCAAATTGAGTCAAATGAAAGCCTTCAAAGTAACTTAATATGATTATATACCAGCCCATAGGGCTTTGTCCACCATGAGGGGAGCTCTAGATTTTGCACAACAATCAGCCCAAAATCAGCAAAAGTCGCGGGCTAGGTAAAAACAGGGTCATATCTTCACATATGCATACACCAATTGTTGGGGCACATCGAGATGATTTTGTACATGTATTTGAGGATCCAAATGAATTTCAAAACATGGCCTAGAGATCAACTTATACACATCCATCATCAATTTTAAATGGGGCATATGGACAATCGACAGGGTTCATGACATCACCACCCTCAAGAGATAGTGACGTAGATAGACTGGAGTAGTCTTCCCCATCAAAAAGTGGTAAGAATGGGATGAAAACACACAAAGAAGATATGGAAATTGTAGAGATACCTAAGAATGTGAGTTCATTAAGGGAGTCACCATACTTGCAAAGTACACGGATCCAGTTTCTAGTAGAGCGGCTTACACGGCAAAGGTAAATGAATGCATTAAACCAAGGTGTTTTGAAGATGCAAATAAGGATAAGGAGTGGCAAATAGTTATGAAGGAAGAAATGGATGCATTGTATAAGAATCAGACATTGGATCTTGTCTCACTTCCAACAAGCAAGCCAGTCATAGGATGCAAATGGATATATCGCATCAAGCACAATGCGGCAAGCACAATGCGGATGGAAGCATAAGTCATTTGGGTGCCCAAAATTAACCCTAAACTATTAAGCTTTTTCATTTTCTAACTTTTCTCATAATATATACAATGTTTAGAATGCCTTTTACATAACACTTAGTTTGCTACTTCGTTTGTATAGTAGGGAGTGCCTTTGTTAGGCCCAAAATGGGGTTAACATCCCCCTACCTGATGCATGTTTTATCCTCAAAACATTTTCAAGGCTTGATGGCCCTGTCATTGAGCTTGAATATGTAATGGTTTTTTGTTATTGTAGCTTGCATAATGTGCATCTAAAGTATTGATGGGTTGTCCATAATGATGTAGAAATCATGTCTTCATAGGTGATGTGCATGTATCCTTGCAAAAACACCTGAGATGATGATGTTTCCATAATGATGTAGCAATCATGTCTTCAAAGGTGATGTGCATGTATCTCGAAAAGCACCTAAGATAATGATAATAATATAAAATTTGATGCTCATCTGGACCCCTATTCATGTTGAAACATAGCACTTCTTTGTCAAAATTCTCCACAACCTCCTTTCTTTGGTCCATCAACACCATAAAATGTTTCATGAAGTACCCGCCTTATTTTCCATGAGATGTTCCTTCTTCCAATGCTTGTAATTGTAGGTGATCATGTAAGTGACTAAACAAATCTAAAGCAAATCCTGTAATTAAGGATTTGCGAGCTATAAGGAAAAAGCCACATTCTCCCACAAAGTACCTTCCCCTCCCATTGGCATCAATTCTTCCCATTCCGCCTAATCGAATACAGTGTGTATGGGAAGCTTTGTGGGGCTACACTATAAGCCTTAGGATATAATCTTGTTATGGGATTAAAAGGTGTCACTTGCATGAGTACCTTAAAAAAAAATTTGACCATAGTATCGGTTACCCATTTTGATGAGATCTTCATATTCTGTGGCAAAAAGTTGTGCCAAAACATCTTCATTAGTGTTGTATATAGTTAAGATAATAGGTGGTGGTGTTACCGTAGTTTAGTTGGCTGTTATCGACTTCAATGTCGATAACTCCTTAGGGGAAAGATTATCAGTGTGGGAAAGTCAAAGTGAAGAGAAGATGAAGCTACATTAGTAGGTGGCTCTATGATAGTTATGTCAGGGGATGGCTCACGAGAGGGGACTCTTGCGGGAGAGCCCTCACTGAGGAAGCGTTGATGGTCATCTCTACCAGCTTCGAGAATCTATGGAACAAATGGCATACAATAATGAGCATTCTCTCCCTGCCTATCCTCCTCAGATGTCAAGGGTTCATGGGGCTTAGTGCTATTAATGAACATATCTAGATCCAATTGATCTTCAAGTGTAATGATTATTGGGCATTCATTGTTCAATAGCCAAATCATATACTAAAGATACTAGAATGTGCTCTAGATGTTTATATATTCTTTAATAGAGTTTTAGTAAGCCGCAAGGGTGATAAATGTTAAAAAATATAGCAAACACCTTCACTAAAATGATGTGTAGGGCACATACCTTGTAACTAGCACTATGCACTAAAGTCATAGATTATGGGCAAATGGATACAAAGGTTATTATGCAACCTTACCATGATGTAAAAGAGTCATTTAGGAGCTCAACATCAGCCAAAGGGGTCGTGATCCCTTGATTAGGTAGCATTGGTGTGATTAGCAAGATTCTAGGGTTGGTGGTCACTTTTAGGTGCTTGAATCTAGGAGGGAAGGTGGAGATGATTTAGATGATGATTAACACCTAATCTTGAGCTTAATCCTCATGTACTTCAGCCTATATAAAAAGGCTCTCATCTATTGAAATCAACACATTTTATTGCCCCTCACTTATGTTGTCATTATGCTCATCATTATGCTAATTACTTCTTGATTAGTAGCTTAACTTCATCTTCTTCATTTCTATTCAACTATGCAATGGAGCTAGTGTTTGATCCTCCTTAGAATGGTTTTTAACATGGTATCAGAGCTAGTACTAGCCCATTCATCTAGAATCAAGCCCCATCTTATTTTCTTAGCAAGAGATTAGTGAAAATTAGGGTTTCATTAGCTTTTATGGGTTTCCTAGAAAATAGGATCTAGAATAGCAGCTGAGTGGAGGCCTTGGTGCTCACAAACCACGTAACCATTGCCAAAATCCTTTTGTGGGCACTTCACCAGCAATATTGCTAAGGGGCATGGCACCTCAATTGCACCATTCATAGCTCCACGTCGCCGGCAACTTCGTTTTCCCCAAAACAGGCACGTTTTTGATAGGCGACCACCAAAAGTATTGCTGCAGCTCACACACATCAAATTGGTCTAATTCCTCTGAGGTGTGGCTTAATTGGAACCTAAACTTACTCCTCCTAAGAGGGTTTTGCAAATGATTGAGTGTGCTTCACACACCAAGCAAAAAACCAGGGTGCTGTCCAGAACTGCCATAGCCAGAAAAGGTACTTTGGTAAATTTGAGATTACTCATTGATTAAGTTGCTTAAGCAAGTGTTTGTGGGCTCTAAAATTATCTAGACATACTGCTATTCAATGCCCTAGAAGATTTTTAGCTTATTCTTTGTGCAACTCCTTCAAATATTGACTCCAAGTGAGCTCATTTCTCTGCATAGTGAGCAGAATATTCAACTCCACTAATCAATGATTAATCTATCATAATCCTTATCATTTGGTGCAATAAGTGGTTCATAAATGTCATTAGGGACTTGCTACTCCCCTTATTACTTCACACTTAATTTTCCCCTTGATTAGGTGTCTCCCTTGCTTCCCACAAATCAATATATTTTCTGGTTTTATCTTTTGGAAAGCATATGCTAAATAACTTGATTTAGCACTATTCTTTGGTCTTAATCTCTCTTGTAAAAGGGTAGACACTGCCTCAATCATCAGAGGTAAGACCCCCTTCATTCCATATCATAATGGCTACCAAGGATTCTCCATCAATGCGCTTTAAAGGTCATGGTTTTCACACATGGCAACCAAGGACTCTTGCTGATGTTCCTTGTTGGGAAGTAAGAGATGACAAAGCTCGTGCCATCATCACATTGGAGCTTGATGACACTTACATTCATCATGTGGATGGATGCGAAACTTCCAAGGAAGTTTGGGACCAACTCACAACTCTATTTGGGGCTCGATCTAAAAGTTCAAAGTTTGGTTTGCTCATTGAATTTTTTAAGCTAGAAATGAAGTCTGGCACATCCCTAGCCTCACATTTGAACTACATGAAAGGCCTATTAACACAACTTGCAGGAATAGGTCTTAAGATGGATGAAGATGTCTCCATTGGTGTATTACTTAAATCTTTACCTGAAGAATATGACCATGTGGTCACAACCTTGACCAATATGCCAATATCAAAGCTTGTGGACATTGAAGCATCTCTTCTTGAGGAGGAGAGAAAACTAAAGACCAAGCAAATGGAGTCTCCATCGTCATCAACCTTGTCTACTGAAAATGCTTATTATGCAGGATCTAGTAGGTATGGCAAGAACAAAGGCAACTACAACAAGGGCTACAACAAAGGCAACTACAACAAGGGCTACAACAACAACAATCTCATTTGTGACTTTTGTCACAAACCTGGTCATGTAGAGAAGAATTGTTTTGCCAAGAAGAAGATGCAACGAGTCTACATCATGGAAGAAGTGCAGCAGGAAGAAGACCAAGAAGAAGAAAAAGATGAAGACAAGGGCCACCATCATGAGGCCCTATCTATGATTAGATCAAATCATTTATTCTAAAGTGCTAAAAGCAAGGGCATGCCCTATACACATGGGTGTCCTCTTCACTCATACATGTAGCCACGTCTTGTCACACTCTTCTAAAGTCATCCCATACCTCTTTTGTACGCATGACTCAAGCCTCTGAGTTCACATTGGCATAACCTATGTATGGCATTGCTAGTCAGACCACGCTCATGCATGCTATCACTGAGCATTGGGTGGTTAATTAGGCTCATGAGAGTCAGCATGACCAACTGCATCATTGAGTGGATTCAGTGTTTGAGGAGGGGTGTTAAAAAATATGGCAAACACCTTCACTAAAATGATGTGTAGGGCACATACCTTGTAACTAGCACTATGCACTAAAGTCATAGATTATGGGCAAATGGATACAAAGGTTATTATGCAACCTTACCATGATGTAAAAGAGTCATTTAGGAGCTCAACATCAGCCAAAGGGGTCGTGATCCCTTGATTAGGTAGCATTGGTGTGATTAGCAAGATTCTAGGGTTGGTGGTCACTTTTAGGTGCTTGAATCTAGGAGGGAAGGTGGAGATGATTTAGATGATGATTAACACCTAATCTTGAGCTTAATCCTCATGTACTTCAGCCTATATAAAAAGGCTCTCATCTATTGAAATCAACACATTTTATTGCCCCTCACTTATGTTGTCATTATGCTCATCATTATGCTAATTACTTCTTGATTAGTAGCTTAACTTCATCTTCTTCATTTCTATTCAACTATGCAATGGAGCTAGTGTTTGATCCTCCTTAGAATGGTTTTTAACAATAAAGGGTACTCTCATGTAGGCTTAAATATTTATAAGCATCATAAACCTCTAGCCAACACTGAATTTAAAACCATGAGTATCATAAACCTCTAGCCAGCCTTGAGTTAGAAACCATTGAAATGAGCTAGTATAAGGGTTTCTAAACTGGCGAGGGTTTGAGGGAAGGTTAGGGGGCATGAATAATTCAAGCTTCCCCATTTTACTGAGGGGTATGCACATGCATGTCAGTTACCTTCTAATCTCATGTTCTCTCAAGAACACATCAAATAGACATGAGGTGTACTCACCTCCACCATTTGTACTTAGGCACATAATCCAATGACCATATTTCTTCTCCACAAGAGCTTTGAACTATTTAAACTTTCCCAAAGCTTCACTCTTCTCTTTGAAGAAGTAGATCCATATCATCTTGCTAAAGTCATGACTGAATATGATGTAGTACTTGCTTCCATCAATTGATTTGGTTTGCATAGGATCCCAAATATCTCTATACACAATCCCCAAAGGTATTCTACTTATTTTACCTTCCATTATAGGAATATGGCAATCTCCTTTACTTCCTCAAATTGACATGCACCACATACATGTGAAGTCCCATCATATTTGAACCTTGGTAAATCACCAAAAATGACTTTTGTTTTCATAGCTTTTAGATTTTGAATGTTCACATTCCTAATTATCTTATGCTATATATCAACGTCTAGCATTGTTAACAACATATTGGTTAACACATTCCTGTTGAAATTTGAGCATTGTGATGAGCTATGGTGGATCAAACACTAGAATCAACATCATTAACAAAGTGATTAGCAAATAATTAAGATGCAATTAGTGGGTGATTAGTAAATAATTAAGATATAATTAGTGGGTAATTAGCAAATAGATTAATGTAGGCATGGATACTCAAAAACCAGCAAATTCTCATTAGGGCGATGCCTCAATTTATAGAGTTTACTAATTAAGATGTAATTAGTGGGTAATAAGCAAATTAATGGATAATTAAGATGTAATTATTAGCAAATAATTAAGATGTAATTAGTGGGTAATTAACAAATAGATTAATGTAGGCATGGATACTCAAAAACCAGCAAATTCTCATTAGGGCAATGCCTCAATTTATAGAGTTTACATCAAGCATCAAATCACACTGATTTCTCCATGATTCACTCCACCTCTTTTCCTTGATTCTTTCCACCTCTTCACTTTTCCCAGAATATCTCCCAGAATATCTCCACACTTTCTAAATCTTCTCTTGCTACCCTTTATTCTCTCCCAGTAGATTCTTCTCACCTTTTCACAGGTTCTTTAACATTTACTCATCTTCTCTTTTACAGCCTCTAACCAAGGGCTTGTTCCCGCACACACCCTATTCACTTGTATTTTCAACACCTCCCCTCAAGTGAATAATTCTAGCACACCTGGACCCTATACCAAGTTTACCTCTTACTTGATAGCCCGCGACCAGTGCCTCAAGTCCCTAAACTCCATAGTCCTTGACACACTCTCTCTCTATGTGTCCAAGGCTACTATAAGTGCCCCTGACCTTGACTAAAGTGCTCACAGATACTCTACCACGTGGCCTACATCATCGGTGGCTCAGAGGTGGTTTTACTTTGTTGGGGCAGGTTACATTGGGTTGTGGGGTCTCTCTCTCTCTCTCTCAGAAAAGATGATCCGACTCTACTTCCTTTGGAGCCTCCATGAAGTTTGCCGATGTCGTTCCTTCTCCATTGGGTTTGCTGTAGCAGTCTCTCGCCATGTGTCCTGGCTTTCCACATTTGTGGCAAGTGAAGGTCCTTCCTCCTACTCTGCCTCTTTCTCGTCCTCGTCCTCGAGAGAATCCTTCACTTGCCACATTTGTGGCAAGTGAAGGTCCTTCCTCCTACTCTGCCTCTTCCTCATCCTCGTCCTCGGAGAGAATTCTCCTTGGGTGAAGAATGCCATTTCTTCTCCTGCTGTTGAGTCGAGCCATTTCTTCTCTTTGCCTCTGCTCTCTTGCTCTAGTAGAGCTGATTCTATCTCGTGTAGCTTCAATTCAGGTACATTCTTTAGCGTTGCTACAATGTTTTCATAATTACCTTTGTCCACACTCTTCAGAAGCACTGCTAGTGCCTCATCATCTTCTACCTTTTTGCCAATAGCTGCCAGCTGTTGCTTAATGCTTTTATATTTGTTCAAGTGTGTGATTAAAGGTTCACTTTCCTTCATGTCCAATTTGTAGAATTGCATTAACAGATTTATCTTTGAATTTTTTGCTTGTGTACCAAATAATTTATTGAGTTTATCCCATGCATCTTTTGCCCATTGTGTATCCCTGTGATGTGATGAATGATTTTATCATTTAAACTGAGTGCAATAAGTCCCAATGCTTTTTCATTCCTGCTCTTCCACTCATTTTTCCCTCTCTCTGGGCATTCATCTCTCCCTTCAACTAATCCCCACAGATTTTTCCTCATGAGCAAATACATGGTTTTTGTCTGCCATGTGTAAAATTGCTCCCCATTAAATTTGTCTATTTCCTGTGCTGTACTCATGGTGATGTGAAGGGGGTCTTACCTCTTGATCCAATTTCAAGATTCAAGGACAGTGTCTACCCTTTTACAACTCAATTTGGTGTTTAAGAGATGATTACAACAAATTTATCAGTATAAAATCACCAGAAATTACATTAAATCAAGGGTAACCAATTTGTACGGAATGGTTGGAGTATCAAACCAACTCCGAATTGAAATATGAAGTTATAGGGATCTGTATCAGATACCTAATGGTTAATTTGAACCCTCAATTGTACCAAAATATAGTGATTAGCACTGATTAATCATTGATTAGTAAATTAATCCACTGTTTTGTGTGCAAAAAACAGAGTATGCGGGGAGTCTAGATCTGGTGCCTTAGACTTCAAATGAGCTCAAATGCTTTCAAAGCCATCAATAGCAATGAGTCTAGTAGAGGATTAAGCCAAGAAACACAAGATTTGACCAAATATTGAAAGCTTAATCTTTGTTTTACCAAAGTCACCTGCCTGCAGATTTGATGAAGAGCTTGGATCTCACTGTAGACTTGATGAAACTGAATTCTATCTTCACCAGCTTGTAGAGCATGCTTGAAAACACCTTGGGCTAGGAGGAATTAGAAACATTTGATTTGTGCAAGCTGTAATGTCAGTTTTACTCAGAAAAAAGGCACCGGTGAATTTCGCGATTTCTCCTAAATGCCTTGGCGGTTTGCTGCGCCGTTTTGATAGGCTTGAAGGCAAGTGGGTTGGCTACCATATGCTAGAAGGATTTGTCCTAATTTTATGTGTGCAAGGTGAATGAGATCCTCCACTGGCTGGGGGTGAAGGGGTGAAGTGAAAAATAACTAAAATTTTGATTATTTTCTAATTATCTACTAATCCTAATTATCTACTAAGGATTTGCCCTAATTTTATGTGTGCAAGGTGAATAAGATCCTCCACTGGCTGGGGGTGAAGGGGTGAAGTGAAAAATAACTAAAATTTTGATTATTTTCTAATTATCTACTAATCTTAATTAATTAGATAATGGACTCATAAATCTGATGGATTCTAGGCATGGCTCTGATACCATGTTGAAATTTGAGCATTGTGATGAGCTATGGTGGATCAAACACTAGAATCAACATCATTAACAAAGTGATTAGCAAATAATTAAGATGTAATTAGTAGGTAATTAGTGGGTAATTAGAAAATAGATTAAGATATAATTAGTGGGTAATTAGTAAATAGATTAAGATGTAATTAGCAAATAGATTAAGATGTAATTAGTGGGTAATTAGCAAATAGATTAATATAGGCATGGATACTCAAAAACCAGCAAATTCTCATTAGGGCAATGCCTCAATTTATATAGTTTACATCAAGCATCAAATCCCACTGATTTCTCCATGATTCACTCCACCTCTTTTCCCTGATTCTCTCCACCTCTTCACTTTTCCAAGAATATCTCCCAGAATATCTCCACACTTCCTAAATCTTCTCTTGCTATCCTTTATTCTCTCCCAGTAGATTCTTCTCACCTTTTCACAGTTTCTTTCACATTTACTCATCTTCTCTTTTACAGCCTCTAACCAAGGGCTTGTTCCCGCACACACCCTATTCACTTGTACTTTCAACAATTCCTACGACAACTATGTCCGCACACTTATGTAAGGGCGCCGGCACTATATATTGTAAATCCCATCATTGGATGAGAGAAATGCCCTAAAGATGCTCCCAAGTATTGAGCTTTGAAGGAAAGACAAGAGGATCTTGGTCAGTTGGCCAAACCATAGAGAATAGCCTTGTAACTATGTTTTGGGCGCCCCGAGCCACTTAATCTTGGGCGGCCTAGTGGGAAAAGTCTTGGAACTATAAAAGCTAATTTCTCTTGTTTTTGTAACTCATTCTCCCATTTGTGCAATAGAAGTGGAGTGTTCTCTCTCTCCCTCTCTCTTGTGCAACTAGCATGTGTGGTGTGCTTAGGGTTAGGGTTTGAGAGTGATTAGTTCTAATCACTTGTTCTCTCATGCTTCCCTCTTGCTTCCTCTCTCTCCCTTTTTGCTTAAGTGATTAGGCTACCAATGCGATCATCTCCCGCGGAGATCCCACATGATCTTTGCGAGAGAAGTTGCATCACATGTTGGAACAACTACCTCAGGGGTGACAAACCAGTGCGGGAGGATGGTGGTTGGCGAGCGGCTACAGCGGAGCTCTTGAGCGCCTAGCTCGAGCTCAGCGGATGGGAAGCTTTCCATGACACGCTATGGTAGGGTTTCGTTAATATCTTTGGCATCGCTATCAAGGAGCGCCAATCCGCTATTTGTCTATGCCATCTTTGATTCGAATCCGACGGAGTCTCCATAGCCCGATGCCAGGTAAGCACTTTGGCATGTAGTTTTTTGATTTTTTGATGTATTTTGATATTTTGCATGGTTTTTGTTGATGTTTCTGTTGTGATTCATGTATAGTTTTGTGTTTAGAGTAGGAGTACTACTTGTTTGAGTGAAAAACTTGAGATTTGGATGATTAGAGAGCCTAATCAAGAGGGTTTTTTCTTAATTTTTAGCTTAATCTTTTTTCTTTTGCTTAACTTCTTTGCATAGTTAGGCTATCATTGTTAAATAGAACCCTAATCCACCAAAAAAGCCAAAATACCATAAATAATCTCTTAAATTTCATTAATTATCACTAACCTATTGGTTAATATGATTAGTGGACTTAAAGAGAGCAAAAAACTAAAAAATTGAGCCTAATTGCTTGTAATTAGACTAATTAAAGTGTCATTAGTGCTCTAAGCACTTGCCTTGACCCAAATCTATGTTTAGTCCACTCCCATTAGGCCTTAATTAGTAAGAATTAGCACTAATTAGGTTTTATTTACCTAATTTTTTTCTCATTTGAATGGGTTAATCAGAGACCTAATTAGTGAGATTATTTTGGGATAATCACATCTTTGGATTTGCCTAAACATTGCTAATCCACCTATCAAATCCTCATGCGTAAGCTCCTCACCAATTAGGAGTAATTAGAGGTCAAAGAAGGGGGTTAAAGAGTGATTAAGAAGATTAATCATTAGTTAAGCTCGAGTGCCTCTAAATTAGTTGAAATTCACTAATTTAGAGGTAGCCTCTAACTTTAGCCTTTTCCCACCTACCTAGTATTAATGAGGGAGTCTTAGTTGTCTCCCACTCAGTTCCCTCAAAATTTGAAATTCACTAATTTAGAGGTAGCATTTAACTTTAGCCTTTTCCCACCTACCTAGTATTAATGAGGGGGTCTTAGTTGTCTCTCCCACTCAGTTCCCTAAAAATTTGAAATTCAAAATTTATTCTCCTACACCTAGTAATGAGGGGGTCTTAGTTGTCTCCCATTCACTTCCCTAAAAATTTAAAATTCAAATTTAAATTTAAAATTCAAATTTAAATTTAAAATTCAAATTTCAAACTTGCCACAGTCGTTCACACCTAAGGCCATGGGTGTACAGTCATATGAACCCGAAAAAAATTTAATTAAAAAAATTACTTATTTTTTGCCATAGCGCATACCATCCTAAAGCATATGCCTGTACCAACCTTAGCCATGGCCGTACCAACCTAAGCATACGAATGTACCATCCAAAAAAAAAATAAAAAATAAAAAAATTTACCAAGGGCTTACCATCCTAAGGGTATGCCCATACCAACCTTTGCCTCCACGGGCATACCAACCTAAGCATACGGCCATACCAACCTAAGCGTACCGCCATACCAACCTAAGCGTATAGACGTACCATTCTCAAATTATTTTTACCACGAGCGTACCATCCTAAGCATATGCTCGTCCAACTTTAACCACGAGCACATCCTAAGCGTAAGCCCGTACCAACCTAAGCATATGGATGTACCATCCCGAAAAAAAAATTTGTTTAAAAAATTTTCCATGAGCGTATCATCCTAAGCATGCGCCCGTACTACCAACCTTAGCCATGGCGTACCAACCTAAGTGTATGGCCGTACCAACCTAGGCGTACATACATATCATCTCGAAAAAAATGTCACGGACGTACCTTCCTAAGCGTACGCTCATAGCAACCTTACCTCGGCTCTAAAGGGCACGATGCCTTTAAGAGGGGGCTCAAGTGGGATCGACGGTGGAGGTGGGCGGAAAGATCTTAGCTATGCGATCAAAAGCGAGAGCCGACAGTAAACTAGGGAGAGTGCGATCGAAAGCGGGAACCAATAGTAAACTAGGGAGAGTGCGATCCAAAGTGGGAGCTGAACCAACCGTAATAAAAAAAGTAAACTAAGGCGAGGCGTTGTGTTTGGATAGCAGGCTGGGCGTTTGTGTTTACTAGATATGGGTTTAAGGGGGATTGCTACCATTCCTAGTCCAGCTATGTCTCTGCTTGCACCTCTCCTCTACTTGTTTGAGGGGGATTCCACAAGTACCCCTTTTTCTTCTTCTTCTTTGCGGCCCCTTCTTGGCACATAATTGCTTTTTGTCTAGATTTCTTGTCCTTGGTGTTTTTACAAATAAATTTCTTGTTTTTAGAGTTAAGATTCACTTAATGCTGTGTATAAAAGGTTTTGAATGTGTGTGTGTGTGTGTGTGTGTGAGAGAGAGAGAGAGAGAGAGAGAGAGAGAGAGAGAGAGAGAGAGAGAGAGAGAGAGAGAGAGAGAGAGAGAGAGAGATGTTTGCATCTTTGTTTTTCTTCCTTGGAAACCCTCAGGCTATTTATTTAGGGTATTATGATGAAACTGCTTCATCTATGGTTTATATTGCCTACACATGCAGTTTGCTTTTTGTCTAAGTTAGGCTATTGATTCTTCATGTTGTTGCTTATTGCATGTATGCCTTATTGCCATGCTAGGGTTCACTTATTTCCATGCTAGGGTTCACTTATTTCCATGCTTAACGCCTTATTGCCATGCAAGTATTTTAGTAATATGTGATTGTGCATGCATGACACACTTAAAGCTTCAGCCTACTTTACTACACAAACCTAGTTTATCCCTAGTTTACTACGCAGACCTAGTTTGAAAATTAGCCTTAGTTTACTATATTTTCTTGGCTAGGTCCTAGTTTAATCCTTGTGCACTAGATATGCATACTTTATCCAAACCCTAGCTTACACATTGTTTACTGACGTTTCCTTGGTTCATTTTACTTCAATGAAAGCAAGTCACGATATTGTAGTCCTTGTAGTCTTTCTTTTTGCTAAAAGTATGTGTGGCACTAATTTGTGTATGTTACTTCTTTATATTGATGGTTCTTTTGTACTCATTGTTATTAGATGGTACCTATAAACCCTCCTTATTTGGAGATTATTCTTCCTTGTGGGAAACTTGCTCGGCATAGATTTCAAGAAGAGAGTGCACTTAGAGAGAGACTATAAGGCTAGAAACATTGAGAAAGTGATAGAGAAAAAATATTAGCTCTATAAATCTGAAAAGAAATAAGAAGACAAGAATAGATCTATTAAGAGATAAATATCTCCAAAAATAGAATTTCGAATTTGGGTGATAGGAGGTCATATTTTTCTCCCCCACTTGAAAGATTCTAGATGTCCTCATCTCACAAGCTAGGATAATCTCTAAGTAAATCTTCCTCTCTCTCCCAAAGTGGTGTCCCCACTAGGTAGAAATCTTCTTTTGTCTAAACATTGTTCCTAAGAGTCCCTTCTTTCATGTGTCTAGCCCATTTTGTTGAGCTCCCAAAATGTCTATTCTAAAGTTAATTGGCCTTATTATCCTAAGTTTATGCATCCATATAGACTCTCATATGATATGAACCAATTCTTTATTATCCCTAATCCTACCTTACAAATTCCTTATTCCATACCCCCATATAATATGGTACCTTACAAATTATCATGGAAAAACGTAAGGGGATCAATCCTTTGTGATCTAACCTATGATTGCAAGATGTATAACCTTAGCATCGTCTCCTAGAATACCTCTATTCATCATGTACATTACTTCACATGAATCTTGCATTAATTATCTTCTATTTACTTATAGAAACACTTGTTAAATTTGGCTATCTTTAACCTATCATATGTATAATCTATATCAAAATTTCTAACTTAATCTCTTGTTAGTAATCTTATCAAAATCTCTATAATACTTCCTAACAAAATCCTATGTTAATCTTTAGCATACTCCCTAACATATTCTTAATTAAACTTTGATTAAAGAATCAATGATTTCTAGCTTGATTTAAAAAATCACAACTTGGGAAACCACTTCCTAGTTTGGATATTCTAGGCTTCATACTAGCCTCATTCTCTCCTCTTGGATTGATATAGGCCCATCCTATTGGGTGTTGAACCCTTTCCATGATTTGGGAAGATAAGGGTCCTTGGTTAGTTAGGGAAATCTTTTCTCATGTGGCCATGTTGTTTACACCTGAAGCATTTGTTCTCATGGAAAAGCTCATGTCATTGTCTCACAGATTCATTCTTGTCAATATATATTTGAGGGAGAGATCTTTCTAATCTTGTTATTTGAAAGATTGGTCTTTCTTCTGATCTGGCCAAGGATGATCTCGATAGGAAAGGGGAAATTTTTCCCTTAATGACCTTGTTGTTGGCATCTAAATCATCTTCTTTCTTGAAAAGTTCTGATGCGATGTTTATGAGTTGGAGATCTGCTCTCTAACCATGTTATCTCTATTTCTTGACCTTGATTTTTCTCTAGCTCACAATTCCTCTTAGCGAGGGATGGGCTTAACCTTTCTCTTGAATTAGGGGACCTCTTCTTGATTAACATGGAAGAACTCACGTCCTTCTAGACACTTTCCGTATAAAAACTTTATCATACTCTCTGGCCATAATTATGGCTTTTGAAATGGAGGATGGCTTGGTAATTCTTGACTAGGTTATTCAAAGGCGGATTAAGCTTCTGAATGAATTGATGGAGAAGAGTTACCTCATCCCTCTCTCGAGCAAATCGGATAAGTTTAGCAAAAGTTTGGTGGTATTCTCCTAGGGTCTTCCCTTCTTGGGTTAGCTCCAAAAATTCATTCATTTTATTCTCCTGAAATCTTGGAGGACAAAAGCTTTCATGAAGGTGTACTTTCAAGGCATCCCATGACAATCAACTGATTTTGGTTCCAATGGTTGGGTTGACAATAGTTCTTCCAACTAATCCTGGCATTCCTCACAATTTTTAGATGAGTGAGGGCAAACTTGCTTCTTTCATTGTATCCAGCTACATCGAAATACTTGCTCATGGACTCTATCCAAGTCCCTACTTCTTCTCCCAAATTCTTTCCTTCACATTTGAATGGTTCCGCTTGGGCTCCATGAAGGACTTCTTTGCCATTATCCAAGCTTTCTTGGTGAGACACTTTCTCTTGCCTAAAAAATATCCAAGAAGTCTATCAGACTCAAACTCTCTTTGTGTAAGGAAAGGTCTTTACTTAGTAGGTCTATATAAATTTCATGGTATTATCTATATGATATAATAAATACAACACTTAACATGGTTAAGTGCTGGGACACTCTCCATCCACTAATAAGTCTATTCATTTAAATCGACTCCTCCATAAAATGTGATCTCATATATTATAAGAAGAGTAATACTCTCCTTAGATTGCTTTAATAAACTGAAGTAATAATTATTTGTTTATCGTTAATGATAGCTGACTAACTTACTTATATCCTTGGTCATGGTGGGTACGTTAATCTAGAATTTCCATCACAATAAAATCATGAAAGGGTAAACTTTCAAGTCTCCCTTGGTAATACTTAAGATTTTTGTTCAACTATTTATTTATTTATTTTTGGTTACTGAGTCACCTTCCTTTCAAGAAACAACCTTCTTAAAATTTTGACCCTCCTATTCTTGTCAAATAATAAAGATAAAAAGAAAATCATACAAACTTTAAAAAGAACTATGTGTCATCAAGAAAACAATTCAAAATTTAATCTTCCCTTACCATCTACCATAAAACTATCATCCATGAAAATTTAAAAACTATCAAATACATAGCATCACATCTAAAGGCACTTAAGATTAAACCCCTGCAAGCTTCATTTTTTCTGGGAATTACACATCTGAAGTTAGACCCATGTTTGTGCAAGATGGGGTCAGAACCGGACGATTGTCCTAGTGTAAAGCATCCAATGATGGCATTCACACGTCAACTATTTAAACCTATGTTGGTACCTTACACAGGTCTTTCCTTAATGGAGTTATAATCTTACTAATTTATAATATACAAATTAATGAGATATATCTTAAAAATTTCTCTAAACAAAGTTTCGGTCTATCCTTCTAGTCTTTCAGTCACACTGATTTCTTAATTAGATCACCCTATGTTTTTCCTCAAAAGGTTTCCTCCCCAATCTTATTTCTCCAATTTATTATACAAATATCTTGTGTGTGCACCCCCAAGATACAAGCACAATTTCATAGGATGATTGTCTCAACATGTGAGGATATTCCAATCACTTATGGCTAGTAGAGATGATTGATTCATCCTTATATAATAAACAATCACTCGTTTTAATCCCTTGATAGTTAATCTATCAATAACAAGCCTAGGAACTAAGATTGGCTCTGATACCACTTGTAAGGTCTCCCACCCCTTCCTAAATAGGGAAAACCATAAGATAGTCTACTAAGTCTAACTCGAGAAAAATTTCCTACTCATCTCGACACCTTGACCATGTAAAGATATAAGGATACG
This sequence comes from Cibotium barometz, assembly GCF_041138505.1. Classification (NCBI taxonomy): domain Eukaryota; kingdom Viridiplantae; phylum Streptophyta; class Polypodiopsida; order Cyatheales; family Cibotiaceae; genus Cibotium; species Cibotium barometz. The sequence goes on along the minus strand of NC_141057.1, from coordinate 41,452,264 downwards.
ATCAATAGGTAAGACCTAGTTCTATCCCGTAGGGGGAGAGTGGTCTTCTAAATGACTCTTAAAATATAATCACCCATAGAGTGGTTGATCTTAATTTGGGCAACCTCTATTCTTGATTTCTAGAGACAATGTGTTTTTTCCCATCTATGTGAGGCATAGTCGCTAACCTAATCCTCTAGAGTAGGGTTTCCCAAGGACCTATTTATCTAGCGTAGAGTTTTCAATTAATTTGTTGTAAAGCTACCTGACTAATCGGGTCCACCCATCCATAGGATGGTGCAGTCACACAGGGCATTCCATCCTCCCTCTTTCCACCCAACTTATGCATCAATTTTGTTTTCTAATTAGTCCTACCATGATGCGTGACATATATAGACAAGTTCTTTAATTAATGATCTTACACATTGTTCATTTAAATAGCCTTTAAGAACAATATTTACATCAAACAATTCTTACAGCAAAATGTTCACAAAAGAGACCCTGAAACTAGGTCAATAGCTAAATCTAGCTTCCATATCCATGTCCATAAACATATCCAAACCAATACCAATCCACCGATGATCTAGAATTCAGTCTTCTAGCCTAAACCAGTTGGGCATAACTCACGGACCATACTCCCTTGTCATGGACCCGTCTGCAAGGGCCAAGCCACAAGCTATCGTCCCCTTAGGTCCTGTCGCTTGTATACCAAACCCTCCCGCTCCTCAGAGGAGACGTCTGCTCATTCATGAGGTGGGCTAATTCACCGCAGGCTATCATCCCCTTAGGTCCTCTTGCTTGTATACCAAAGCCTCCCGCTCCTCAGAGGAGACGTCTACTCATTCATGAGGTGGGCTAATTCACCGCAATAGCTTAGGCCTGCAGAACTATGCAACATCATAATCACATGTCCACCCTCGCGGGGTGGAAATCCAATTACCAGTGGCATATGAGGGGATTACCTTGGGCTGACTCCCAGGCTTGTTATTACCTCCATTGCCGACTATGCAAGCCTAGAGCAGAGTTGGCAAAGTAGGGATAAAGATGTATCTATAGATTAGCAATGAAACCAACGAACATATCCATAGAAATCAAGAAAAAATCTTTTCTTTTCAATAATTCATTATACTATTTCTATAGTAATTCTTTTCTTAATTAAACTTTAACTAGTAAATCAATCAACAGATCACTATTGATAATTAATAGAGAAGTCGAGGCTATACCTCAACCCCCAAGAATGATATATAATTGAAAAACTAAAAAATATATACCTTATAGAAATTATGCAAAAATCTATCGTTTATCCTTATCTTTGCTCGTTAATAACAAGAGCTTTAGAACTTGAAATATGAGAACGGAGAGACTTCTAATACCTTCTCATAGAATTGGAAATATTCGACCATCCCCAAGCTTAATCTCCTCTTACTCGTACTTTGACTCTTCTCTCTTTCGAAGGACTATGGCAAAGTAGCCTTCTCTCACACGGCTACAACATACTATTCTTCCTTAAAACTATGGAGTAGTAGTCTCTTCCTCAGGGATACATACATCTCAAGGTCTAGAATCACCTTGAGGCTACTTGTTGCCTTCTTATAGTTTCCATGTATAGAGACCCTGATAGAACCAGAAAATTGTTTTGGCCCCAACTCTCTGACAAAAACTCATAGTATGGTCATATAACCAGTCAAAAGAACGGGAAGGCATTTGGTCTACAAGCCAACGTGGGTAGAATAGGCAAAAACATATGTACATAGCCACTGTTGAGATATCGAGCTCGTCTAGTGAGGCAGTGGACACTGATGACCCGCCTGGGGGATAGGCCCCACACTTACACCACTGGCATGGTTGGTGAGATCTTGGGTGATATGCGGCTAGTGGGATGACAGGCTGTGTGACAGCCATTCTAGAGACTGGCATAGTTATAGTGCCAGCTCATTTAGTCCGGTTCACACTATAGAGAACCCGTGTATGTATTGGTTGAGTACATTTCATATTATGTGTACTCTTATCTTGTATATGGCGTGAGTAGAGGAGAAGATTTTTAGCCTCTCACCTTGTGTGTTCTCTATTAGGGTTTTGTGAGTGTGTGTGTGTGCTTGCAAGAGCTCAAGCTCTCTTCCCCCCTGCATCTTTTCATGGTATCAGAGCCTGGTTCGTGCTAAGGGATGAGTTGCAAGCAAGAGAACCACAGGAAGCGGTATGAGGGTAAGAGCTGCATTTACTCTTCCCTATTCGTGTTGGTGACTACACCCTTGTCGGGAGCTCTACGGGAGGCACCGGCAAACGATCTCTAATTGAGGAGCTTTCTTCGCGGGAGTAAAGCTATAGGGCAACTATACTGTCCGAAAACGCGTTTCGAGTGCGTCTGGACCTCCGTTTCTCAGAAAGCAGGCGATTTCGAGCACTGCAGGTAAGTCATCGATTCTCTGCAGAACTCTGTTTTAAGAACTGCAGGAAGACAGATTGACTGTGCAGACACTGTGGGTGCTGCAAAGAGGTCTACAGTTGCCATTGGGTGTATGTATGCACATTGAAGTCACTGGTTGTGACATTTGAGAGTACTACAGTACCGCTGCAGAAAATACAGCAGTTGTGCAGAAAAAAAACCAGAGTGCAGTTTCTGGTAAAATTGTGTGTTTGGCAAGATGTCTAATGATGGCATAACACAGATTGTGGCTGAGAAGCTGGATAAGAATAACTTCCATGCTTGGAGGTTCAGGTTGACGAATTTCCTGATGGGAAAAGGCTATTGGGACTACATAGAAGGTGAGCATGAAGAGGCACCGGAGATACCGGATATAAATCCGACTGCTGGCTGCAGATGTGAAAGAGTTTAAAGACTGGAACCAAGGAGCCAGGAAGGTTATGTATTGGCTATCCATTAGTATACAGGACACTATGATTGGGCACATTCAGGATGCCAAGTCCCCCAAGGAGGCGTGGGACACCTTGGTAAAGCTCTATGAAACAAATACCAAGGCACGTAAGATACAGTTGAAGAATGAACTTCATACTGTGGAGAAAAAGAAATGACTATGCGCTGAAGATAAAGGGTATTGTGGAATCCCTTGCATCTATTGGTGTGTCAGTAGATGATGATGACAAGGTGGAAGTCTGTCTACGTGGTCTCGGGCCACAATACAAGGCATTCAAGACGTCCATTCAGACTCGAGAAAACATTCCCAACTTTACAGATTTGGTGTATGCTGATTATCGAAGAGAAGAGCTTGGGTGAAGACCAACAGTCTTCACAAAGCAAAAACAGTTCAGAGCAACAGGCCTTCTACACGAGTTCAGGAAGAGGACGAGGTAGAGGAGGCCATGGACGCGGTCAAGGAGGTGGCCGAACAGGTAATCAGAATTATGGCCAACAGTAGCAGCAATAACAACAGTCCCAGAATCAACAACAACAACAACACGCAGGTGGAAGAGGCAAATTCACAGGCAGGGGGAGTCAAAGAGGCCGTGGAAATTGGCAAAGGCAATATAATGATGCACGTGAATGCTATTATTGTGGTAAGCTTGGACATGTGTAGGCAGAATGTTATAAGAAGCAGGCTGACATGCAAAATGGGAAAGTGCAGCAAAACAACTATGCATCCTCCAGCAGAAATAATGAGGATAATGAAAGGTTGTTTGTTATGTAGCATGTTGTGAATGCCATGTCTGAAAATGTTGATGCAGCATAAAAAGATAATGTATGGTATGTGGATTCAGGCGCTTCAAACCACATGACGAGTCATGGGGAGTGGTTCAAGGAGATGAAAAACCCGAAAAGTCCAGGTTTTGTGGAAACAGGGGATGACACTGCTCATCCAATTGCCCACGTTGGAGATGTTCCATTGTCTATACAGGATGGCAAAGTGAAGTACCTTGCAGATGTACTTCATGTACTGAACATAACAAAGAATCTGGTTTCAGTTGGCCAGATGATTGAGCAGGGTTTGCAGGTTCGGTTTAACCCTGATGGGTGCTATGTTGAAGATTTCAAAGACAAGTGCAGGTTGGTTGCAAAAGGTAACAGAGTGGGCAGAATGTTTACGTTGAATGTAGACATGCCTGAAATGAGTGCTGCGATGTTTGCAAATGGTTCAGGAATTGTTGCAGACACAGACATTTGGCATAAAAGGATTGGACATGTAAATGTGCAGAGATTGAAGTCTATGCAGACAAAAGGAATTGTGACAGGGCTGCCTAAATTTAAAGTGGAAGGTATGCAGAAAATATGTGAAGCATGCCAATTTGGGAAGCAAACAAAGCATGTGTTTCCACGTAACAGATATGTGAGCAGAAATGCACTAAATGTTGTGCATTCAGATGTATGGGGTCCTACGAAGACCATATCTATGGGAGGCTGCAGGTATTATGTGACCTTCATTGATGACCACACAAGGAAAGTGTGGGTCTATTTCATGAAGGAGAAGAGTGAGGTGTTCACTCACTTTCAGAATTTCAGAGTTTTGGTTGAAAAGCAAACAAGAAAATATGTAAAGTGTCGGAGGGGGAGAGTACTTCTCCAATGAGTTCTCTGAATTTTTGAAGAAGAATGGTATTCGGAGACAGTTTACATGCAGATACACTCCGCAGCAAAATGGAGTTGCTGAACGGAAAAACAAGCACATTGCTGAGATTGCGCGAGCATTGATGGAAGAGAAGAATATGCCACATTCCTATTGGACTGAGGCTGTTTCTACAGCAGTATACATCATGAACAGAACTCTAACTGTCTGCAGCCAAACATGATGTAACTCCAGAGGAGAGGTTTACTGGAAGAAAACCAGATTTGTCTCATCTGAAAGTCTTTGGATGCATTGCATATGTGCATGTGCTAGATGAGCTGAGAACTAAGCTGGACCCAAAAGTTGAAAAATGTGTGTTTATTGGATATTCCCTTGAGCAAAAGGGATACAGGTGTTATAACCCTGCTATCTACAGGTGAGTTGAGGGTAAGCAGGGATGTTGTGTTTGATGAGATGAGCAGCTGGTATGTTGCTGAAAAAGAAGCTGTTGGGGCTGATGTGAGTGAAAGTGTGGTTGCACAGAATGCAGGTCAGCAATCACAGTCTTTGAGTGGACCAGGAGAGTCCTCATCTAGTGGGTCTGTTGATAGACCATGGAGTGGCAGGCTGCATCATAATACCAGTCTTGCAAATGTGATTAGTACGTCACGTTAAGGAAAAGAGAAAGTGGTTGAGCCCCTTGGTATGCCTGACATTTCTGCAGGGCATTCTCATGTTGATGGAGAGTCTAGTGGCTCAAATATGAGCCTTGATGAGGAGCTTGGGATCCCAGCTATGAGAACTCCTGGTGTAAAGAAGGCTATGGAAGCCATGGATGAAAAGCTGCGAAGATATGGGAGAGTGAAAAATCCTGTGCAGAGATTTACCTATGATGGTTATGTGGCACATCACTATGCATATATGGCAAAGGTTGTGCAGGTTGTTGAGCCCACATGCATTGATGAGGCTATTGGAAATGTGTGTTGGGAGAAAGCTATGGATGAGGAGATGGATGCACTATATGGAAATGAAACTTGGGATTTAGTGCAATTGCCTGAAGGCAAGAAAGCCATTGGATGTAAGTGGGTGTACAAAGTTAAACATAACAGTGATGGGAGCATAAACAGGTACAAGGCTAGATTGGTAGCCAAAGGATATGCGCAGACATATGGGATTGATTATGAGGAAACTTTCAGCCCAGTTGCCAAGATGGCAATGGTGAGAGTTGTGATAGCAGTGGCTGCATCAAAGCAATGGTCTTTACATCAGATGGATGTAAAGAATGCATTCTTGCATGGGGATTTGCAAGAAGAGGTGTATATGTTGCAGCCACCTGGTTATGAGGATGTGGGTCACCCCCCGAGCATGTTTGCAGGTTAAAGAAAGCCTTGTATGGCCCCGAGCATGTTTGCAGGTTAAAGAAAGCCTTGTATGGCTTAAAGCAAGCACCAAGAGCATGGTCTGACAAGATTTCTGAATATCTTGTCACTATTGGCTTTCATGTAACCAATGCAGATTTCTCGCTGTATGTGAGACATGGTGATAGAGGAGTTGTGCTTGTTGTCATCTATGTAGATGACTTGATCATTACGGGGGACCATGATGCAGAGATCTTTGATGTAAAGATCTTGCTTAGACAGAAGTTTGAGATGAAGGATCTGGGGGAGCTCAGATATTTCTTGGGCATTGAGGTGATTAGGTCACCACATGGTATTGGATTACTACAGAGACAGTATGGCTTGGACATGTTGTCCAAGTATGGTATGACAGGCTGTAAGCCTATCTCAGTGCCATTGGATCAGAATGGCAAGTTGAGTGCAGATTCAGGAGAGGTCTTGGAGGATCCTACTATGTATAGGCGCATAGTAGGAAGTTTGATCTACATGATGATCACCAGACCAGATTTGAGCTATGCTGTTGGGTTGGTGAGTCAGTTTATGCAGGTTCCACGGAAACCGCATTTGGATGCAGTGAGACGCATACTGAGGTATGTGAAGTCTACTTTGCATTGTGGACTATTCTATGAGACTGGGACAGAGATATGTGTACATGGGTACACAGATGCTGATTGGGCTGGTAGTATCTCAGATAGAAGATCTACCAGTGGATTCATGTTTTCTTTGGGGAGTGCTGCTGTGACTTAGAGCAGCAAGAAGCAGCCTACGGTTGCTCTATCCAGTACAGAGGCCGAGTACAGAGGAGCTGCTATGGCAGCATGTGAGGTAGCTTGGTTGAGAAAGCTACTTGCAGATTTGGGTCTATCAGTGGATAGACAAGTTGTCATTTTCAGTGACAACATTAGCAGTATACAGTTGGCCAGGAACCCAGTCTTTCATGCTCGTACGAAGCACATAGAGGTTCACTACCATTTCGTTAGAGAGAAGGTCTTGGCAGGAGACCTTGACCTTGTTTATGTCAGCATAGAGGATCACGTAGCTGACATCTTCACCAAAGCATTAGGTACAGAGAAGCTTCGCAGATTCAGGGCTTCACTTGGTGTACATGAGATGGAGTTGAGCTCGAGGGGGAGTGTTGAGATATCGAGCTCGTCTAGTGAGGCGGTGGACACTGATGACCCGCCTGGGGGATAGGCCCCACACTTACACCACTGGCATGGTTGGTGAGATCTTGGGTGATATGTGGCCAGTGGGTTGACAGGCTGTGTGACAGCCATTCTAGAGACTGGCATAGTTATAGTGCCAGCTCATTTAGTTGGGTTCACACTATAGAGAACCCTTATATGTATTGGTTGAGTACCTTTCATATTATGTGTACTCTTATCTTGTATATGGCGTGTTGAGTGTTGAGTAGAGAAGGAGAAGATTTTCAGCCTCTCACCTTGTGTGTTCTCTATTAGGGTTTTGTGAGTGTGTGTGTGTGCTTGCAAGAGCTCAAGCTCTCTTCCCCCCTGCATCTTTTCAGCCGCAAACGCGTAATCTTTAGAAACACATTGCTCTTCCATATTTTTAGTGTGTATGACCTCTAAATATGTAAAATTACTCTAAATATGACCTCCTATCACTATTTTTGGAGATATTTATCTCTTAATAGATCTATTCTTGTCTTCTTATTTCTTTTCACCTTATAGTCTCTCTCTAAGTGCACTCTCTTTCTTCTTGAAATCTATATTAAAAGAGAATTATTACATGGCTTGGGAGGGATATTACATCCATGGACCCTTTGCTGACCCTCCTCTGACCTTCTGCTATAACTGAACTTAACTGAACTCTACCTCAGTAAATCAAACACAAAACCGAGACTAACTTAGAAGCCTTAACTAAAATAGAATCTCCTCCCACTTTTCCTCTAACACTCCTAGGCCCTTAAGCTACTTCAGACTCAAAGAGATACAACACTTAAACTCTCAGCTGCTGTGACTTCATCTGCTAACTCCATTCCAACTGTACTGACCAAACCAATTGAACTGACTCAACTGAGTCAGAATTAAACCGACTCAACTGAGTCAGAATTCCTCTCCTTTGTGTCAGTTGAGATTTCAAGACACTCTAAACACTCAAACCATACTAGGATCCACCACCCATAATAGACTCATCTCATAGAGCTAATACATAGTTAACACTAGACCACTTAGACCATAATAGACTCATCTCATAGAGCTAATACATAGTTAACACTAGACCACTTAGACCATAAGCTCTTCTTATTGTTGCTGATAGAGTTTAACAGCTCTCTGACTATCATACCCAAGTCAAAACTCTTCCCTCAAGCTCAAAAAAGCTAAAGCCAACCCTCTACTCCTTCAGACTATCTGTTTTGATGTTAAGCTCACTCATAGCTAAAGAGCAGAACCAGTTTACCAATCATCCGAGTGACACACACAGGTGATCTACCACCAAGACCTCAATCAAACAACACACTATCCAAAGCTAGAACAACATAGAAAAAGACTTTGTATCCATATAACTGATACAATGCAAACTCACTAATTTCTTTAGATAGATTAAACAGCAGTGTCCCAAGAGTCCTGGGATGTGGGCACCAATATAAGAAGAAAACAGAACGAAAACTCAAAGGTTCCCCTTAGGTGAACCCTAGCGATAGTACTTCAAGGCTCCATCATTGAACTAGGCCATGTATCTAACAGAGAAACTGCACTACGAACCCAAGGACACGCCTCTTGGCCTATTCTCTAGTCTCTAGCTCTCTCTACTCTAATCCACAATCAACTCCTCTCACACTGTGTTGCTTCCTTGCTTTGCAATCTTCAAAATATGTAGGGACTCTAGCCTGCAATAGTAATCCAAAAAAAAGACATGTACGAGTCCACTCAACTATAGTCCCTCGATGGTCTCTCGAGCTACCGCGCTTGCCTATATCCTCAAAAATACTCTTCTCTTTCCCTCTTGAACCCATGTCACTGCCTTTGTTTCTTCTAGAACGCATCATCGCCCAACTTCCTTGTGTCACCATACGCTTACTATTTTGATTTAGCGCGCCTGTGCTTATCTATTTTCTTGCCACACATACCTTGCATCCATTGATACATTGGATTTAGGAGGGGCTTGGGATTTCCCTCACAATGTGACAAGTTTGTTCTAAAAGGAAGGAACTATGGTGGTGCAAGACAAGCTGATTAACTGTTTCGCCAACACATTCAGTACCATCTTCTTCTTTGTCTTCTATTACCTTTCTTCTTTATCTTCTATTATCTGTGTTTCTCTTATGTATATGTATCATTTTCTAATACATTATTACAAATAATGTTACATTCTTGTCTCCCTTCTTTGTCGATTACTTCTATTTCTATATCAAATACACTAGATGAAGATAAAATCTGGATACCCACAACGATTAAAAAAGAAGGTAGGTTCTTTTACAAAAATGTAAGTCTTGAAGATCAAGTTTGAATGAGTTTATCTCATCATGCAAGGGAAGGATAAAAGATTTTAGACTTGAACAAAATAAAAAGTCTATCAAAGAAGTTATTGTATAACATGTGCACATGCACAAAGAACTTCGCTTTCCAAAAAGACTAAGAGAACTTCCTCTCCATCGACCAAATTGTAAGAATATTTCTTTATTTTTAACATATTTAGCATGGGTATATCTTTTAATACTTACGTAAAGTTTTTTATTATTTTTACAAATGTGTATCCCTCAACTCTTATGGATTGGGAGCTTGTGGAGTCTAATATCTTTGATGTTATTCACACATCTATTGGAGAGTAGCAATACAAAGGAAAAAATTTAAAATTGTTGAAATATACAAGTGAATAGGGTGTGTGCGGGAACAAGCCCTTGGTTAGAGGCTGTAAAAGAGAATGTGTAAATGTAAAAAGGTGAGAAGAATCTATTGGGAGAGAATAAAGGGTAGCATGAGAAGATTTAGGAAGTGTGGAGATATTCTGGGAAGTGTGGAGATATTCTGGGAGAGGTGGAGAGAATCAAGCAAAAGAGGTGGAGATATTCTGGGAGAGGTGGAGTGAATCAAGGAGAAATCAGTGGGATTAGATGCTTGGATGTAAACTCTATAAATTGAGGCATTGGCCTAATGAGAATTTGCTGGTTTTTGATTATCCATGCCTACATTAAGCTATTTGTTAATTACTCACTAATCACATCTTAATTATCATCTAATTACTTTATTAATTACTCACTAATCACATCTTAATTATTATCTAATCACTTTATTAATTACTCACTAATCACATCTTAATAATCATCTAATCACTTTGTTAATTACTCACTAATCATATCTTAATTATCATCTAATCACTTTGTTAATTACTCACTAATCACATCTTAATTATCATCTAATCACTTTGTTAATGATGTTGATTCTAGTATTTGATCCACCATAGCTCATCACATTGCTATAATTTCAACATGGTATCAGAGCCATGCCTAGAATCCATCAAGTTTATGAGCCCATTATCTAGTTAATTAGGATTAGTAGATTTTTAGTTATTCTTCAACTAGCCCCCAGCTGGTGGAGGAGCTCTATCTCCTTGCACACTCAACCATTGCCCAAGTCCTTTTAGGTACTCATAGTAGACTCAAGGGGCTACACACAGCTCAAGGGATTTGAGCCAATTCAGCGTAGAACGCCGACAACAGCCTGATTTGTAGGTGCATTTTTTTCTGAGAAAATTTGACATTTCAGCTGCTCCAAATCAAATTGGTCTAATTCCTCATAGCTCCAGGGGTTTTCAAGCATGCTCTATAAGCTGGTGAAGTCAGAATTGAATTTGATCAAGTCTAGAGTGAGATCCAAGCTCTTCATCAAATCTGCAGATCCCTATAACTTCAGATTGCAATTCGGAGTTGGTTTTTTCCTTTGCTCGACTCAAGAAATTGTCTTCATAGACTAGAAGCTACACCACCACACTTAAAAAGTTTAATATCACTATTGACCTCTAATTTAAGAGAGTACTTGAATGTAGGGGGAGAGTAGATACCTTTTGATCTTTGTCATTAGATAATCACCGCATCCTTCCAACGGTTGATGCTTGAATATGAAGCAGATGAAGAGGACTCTCCTCCCTCTTGAATCTTCCCCATGTGCTCAATGTTTAACCTTTTCTGTATTTGCAAAAATTCATCTTCACTCGAAAGACCTTACTTATAGCATCCATGTATTCATTGTCTTTTATCTTTAAATCCATATTCAAATATTTATCGGGCTCCGAATCAACAAAACCATGCGGCTCCATTTGGGCACGTAGGGTGCAAAGCCACGTATGAAGGCCTCTCTCATGACTTTGAAAGTGCCTTTGTGCCAAGGGTCCAATGATTGAACCAGTGCACGCCTTGCCTTCTTCAAGGATGAGTCCATGGAGATGGACTTTGGTTGCATCAACAAAAATTTCAAATGCCTGACAGATTTGGTTAAAGACCTCGATGTGGTATTGTTAGAATTATTTGAATTATTTAGAATTTATGGATTTATTTGATAAATATTTATTTTATATGCAAGTAAGATTGATCACCTCTAACTTGTCACATATTTTGAGCTTATATTGTGAATATCAGTGCATATCAGTGGGCAGGGTTAGTGTGTGGGATGTGCATGGATCCACTAGGCTTGCTTCAATGAAAATTTATTGACGCATGATGATTATTTATGATCGGCAATGGCAGTGATATTTTATGTGCACATTAGTGTGCAAAATTTTGATATACATTAGTTCTATTTCATGAGTGAACCTTAGAGTGTTCACACTTTTGTATTTAGGCTTATGCTAGCCCAAAGTGGAGATCCATATTTTTGGCTACATATATTTACATGTAGCCAAAAATATGGATCTCAAATACATGTAGCCAAAAATATGGATCTCCACTTTGGGCTAGCATAAGCCTAAATACAAAAGTGTAAGGTTCACACTCATGAAATAGAATTAATGTATATCAAAATGTTGCACACTAATGTGCACATAAAATATCTTTGCCATTGTCGATCATAAATAATCGCCACGCGCCATGCATCAATAAAATTCCATTGAAGAAAGCCCAGTGGATCCATGCACATCCTGCACACTAACCTTGCCACCACTGATCTGCACTAACATTCACAATATAAGCTCAAAATATGTGACAAGTTAGCGGTGATCAATCTCTCTTGCACATAAAATGAATATCCATCAAATAAATTCAGAAATGCCAAATAATTTGAATAATTCCAACAAGAATACAAGGGTCTCTAACTCCATGGAATTTTGGCAGAAGTTTGAAAATTTTCACCCACATAGGCTTTGTATGTGATGTTTCTGGGTGCAAGTATAGTGACACTCCCTTCCTAGAGTTTGTGCTAAGCTTGGAATGTCAAGTTATGGCACAAGGAGAGGTGGTGCAAGAGTGGGGGGTGGGAATAGATCCATGGTGGATAGAGAAGAAGGTATGTGAGTAAGCTTGGGGCGTTTATCCATGCCGAGGTGCATGTATAGAGGGGCCCCACTAGATGAGGGCTCTTCAAAAATCATTTTGCTGTCATCACGGCCAAATGTGTGTGGCATGTTGACCACATGATGTAAATGTGCAATTGGGGCTGGGCTGCTGCCGAATGGAATGGAGGCAGTAGGGGCATGCAACCATGATTGAAAGGTGTCCATAGTGTGCGTGGAAGCTTAGAAAAGCTTCAACAGTGCGCACGTAGTCCCAAAATGGGAGTTTTACCTCACTTTTACCTTGTGCATGAATGCATCCTTAAGGCTAAAAATGGTCTTTTGTGCAGTTTTATGTGTGTAAAAATGACCCTAGTGAGTCAAGGAGGTAGACCTTGAGAACCTCTAAAGATTTAAAAATTTTGATTTTTTTAAAATAAAAAAATCAAGATGGTACGTCCGTACGCTTAGGTTGGTACACCTGTGGGGCTAAGGTTGGCCTCGGCTCTAAAGGGAATGGTGCCTTTAAGATGAGGCTCAAGTGGGATTGATAGTGGAGGTGGGTGAGAAGGCAAATCCAAAAGATTTGGCCATCAAAAAAATTAAACTAGGGACGGCGGCGGCTAGGAAAAGGATGCGGATCGCGGATTCAGGAGGTCGTGTGGTAATAATTTGGGTTAGGTTGGTAGATTTTTGAATCTTAATCATTTTTTCAACACATTCTTCTAAAGAAATCTATTGGTTGTATGTAATGGATCAATTAATGAGGTTTGAGTGCCTTCCCAAGGTAAACTAGGCAAGAAAAGTAATCTAGGACCTGCAAGAAATATGTTTGCTTTCATTTTCTCATTGTCATTCAAAATGCTTGCTTGCACCTTCTCATATGTTTGCTTGCACCTTCTCATATGTTTGATTCCACCTTCTCTTTTACTCAACGAAGCTTGCTTTCACCTCTCATTGACTCTCCTCATTGAGTATTTTTATATTTTTGTGATTGAATAATGCTTGCTTCCAACTTCTCTTTGACTCAAGGAAGTTTGCTTTCACCACTCTCAAATACAACTCAAGACAAAGTAAAATCTTCATTGATATAGAACTAACTACGATGTTGAAGTTTTCATTGGTGGTACAATATGCAAGGTTCATTCTCAGCCTTAAAAGATGTATAAGCTCTCATCTCAGTCCCCAATAATCATCCCCTATTTCAGAATTCAAGAAAACATTATTTTTTCTTATTTTTGACCTAGAGAGAGAAAATATTCTAGAGAGAGATAATACAAAATTGAGATATTTTGGATACAAAGTTTCTAATAATATCTAAGATGAATTCCCCTAAAATAGAAGTTCAAAAAGAATTTTCCAATGTGCATTAGAAATTAATTGAATATGTGTATTAAAAACCTTAGCCTAAGGGTCCACATTTTTAGAAATTTTTGACTAAGGTCCACAAGGTTCTAAAGGGCCAATAGGATTAATCCAAGTGTTGGGATGACAAAAATGCAAAGAATAAAAGAAAATACCCCAAAAATGAGTAAATGCTCACATAAGATGAAGAGTATAAGATGAAGAGTTAACCAAGTACTGGGTTTATGAGTTAAAAATTCAGGTTTATTAGTAAAAAAATAATTTTTGACACCTCAGTAAGGAGGGAGAGGGCTCATGAAGTAGGCGCCTTTTTTTCATTTACCTTGCATTTTTAATTCAAAAAAATTAGAATATTTTATCTCTCCTCCTTCAAACTAGATCAAAAAGTGAGCTAAACTAGTCTAAAATGGATCAAACTGAAGCTGGAAGCCTCTAGAACCTAGTTGGACTTGGTTAGTGGCCTCCCTCACCTATAAATGGACCCTCATTCCTTTGTATTTTCATCTTTGAGTAATTACATGCCTATATTATCTTTATTTTAGTGTAATTATATTATCCCTCTATTTTGCCTCTACTTTTGGAAGCTTTGGAGCTTCACAATTCTCCATCCTCTCTTGGAGATTACCCTCCCCAACTTGGTGGTCAAAGTTTGCTTTGTGGGCTTTACTTCTTTCTTTAAAGAATCAAGCCAAAATCAAAGGTAAGCCTTAATCCAATGGTTTTTCTATCTTTCTCAATGGTTATCTCCTTCCCAACTCCTCTAATGCTTGGGAAGCTTTCAATTAAGTGGTTTTTTTGTGAAATAAAGCTTTCTAATGATTCATAATGTTTAAATGGTTTAATACTAATCTTTATGCTTAATTATAATATTTTTATTAGTAAATCTCTCTTTTTGGAAAGATTAATCATCTTTATGGTTATATCCTTGTTAGAAGGATGGTTCTTAATGATAAACTCATTATCTTAAACAAAACTCTAGGCTTGACAAGCTAGAGAAAAAGATTAGGTATTTTTATGATTTTAATCTAGTTAAAAATGATGATTAATTTCTTTAAGCTTGTTTATGATTTAAAAAAATCATATTAATTCATTTTAAGTTGAAAGAGAGTTATGTTAACATTTTTGAAAATGAGGAATGGATATTTAAGAATAATCAAGAGATTTAATCGTAATTATGATATAATTATGATTATAATTATGTTATGTATGCATAAATAAATTTTAGTTTAAAAGAGGAGTTCTTATCATATTTCAATTATTAATATTCATTTAAAGTTAGAAAATTGAACATTCTCAGAAGTTGCAGAGCGAAGCTATGGTAAAATTTTCCAGAAAAAAGATAAATCTTATTTTTATGCATAAATTTAATAAAGAAAAAAGAGGAATTCCCATCATATTCTAGGCATAGATATTTTTATGCTAAAAGAATGATTTTTTTATATTTATGGAAAATACTTTTATAGTATTTATGCATAATTATTTAAATAGAGAAAAGAGAAATTTTTATTATATTTATTTTTATATATATACATGCATAAAAATTTAGACGCAAAAAGAGGAATTCCCACAATATTCTAGATACAAATGTTTTAAATATTAAAAGAGGAATTTTTGGCATATTTCAAATATGGGTATTTTTATTTATTTAAAAGAGGAATTTTCATCTTACTTTAATTAGAAAACGCATAAATTAATTTCGGTGTTAAAAGAGAAGGTTTCACCATAGTTTCATGTAGAAAATTACGGTATATTAATGTTGAGGATTAAAATGGAAAAGAATATTTTAAGATATTTCTATGTGAATAAGTCAATAAAATGATGTATGCATATTCACAAATGGATAATTAGAAAAAGAGTTATCTTTATAAAATTCCATCATTCTCGAATAGAATTATTTATAATTCTATTGTGACCAGGAAAGAATAAATTTTAATATTTTTTCCCTTATAATTGGAAATCACTGTTAATTTATCAGATAGAAGAAAAATCCTTAAGAATCAAAGCTAGGATTAAATCTGAGTAATTTATGGTTAGACCACGACCACTAGACCACGACCACGTGAGAATGGTGGGCCAATAAGATGCTTGCCCATCTCTTGAATTAGAAATTAAGCAAAACATTGTGACCATTCTCATTTCTTAGTACGAAGAATGGACTACCGACGTTGATTTAGAGAAGTTTTCCTTAAGATCCGAAATCGACGAAAAATAAGTTAGAAATTCATTGTAACTGATGGGTGGATTACCGAGATACGAGATTCATGATTTTCATTAAGAAAGTCTAGATTTTGTGCAAAAGGGTCTTATGGAATCAAACTCAACGGGATATTCTTACTTGCATAGAAACTCTATTTTTTGAAAAGGATTTTCTTATGCCAGAATGCTGGAGGACGCATTTGGCTTATGGTTTAAACTAAGGATAGTTACATTGCAACATCTCACGGGGAGTCGTTAAAGGACATCGCTCGTCTCGCGACAAAGCGTGCCAAGGCCTTGACCAGCCTCGGTATGGTTAAAATGGTGCGCTTTCGATACGATGGGCGAGTACCGACAAAGCGATCCCTGAGTGAAGTGCTAGGACATCTAAGAAGGATCCTAGAGGGTTTTGACCAAGCGATGCATGGGCTCGCGGTTGCTAGGACACCCATGCGTATGTTGAGGAAGATATGGATGGACTGATAAGGAATTATCTATGTGACCTGGAACTTGAATTTGGATCTCTTTGGTTGACTAGATCGTCTTCAATGGAGAGTTCGGATGATATCTTGATTGTAAAACAATGGACTGGATATGGAGGATTATGATCAAAATACTATGGTTTCATTTCAATTATGCTTCAAAGACAACTGAATCTGTAAAAGGTAATTTCATATTGGGTGCGTAAGTGGTGTGTCTAAATTGTATTTTGCATGAGTGCCAGCTAGGGGGCCTAGGAACTCTTTTCCCTAGTACCCGGGACAAAACTCAACCAAAATTTTATATAAAGGGATCCCACCAATATAGTGGTTGGGCGGTTGGCTAACCCATGGGCCAATTGGGGTAGGCTGGACTTGTGGATTCTTGCAATACAGTTAGATACATTCAAGTTACGTTAGTTAGAATAAGTCCCAGGAAGATTCTTGTTCTGTGGGAAAGAATCAACGAGTTGTGCCTTGCTTAAGGGAAAAAAAGCGGTGATTTCTATGAACCAAGTGCAAGTCCCTTCCTTGATTTGGCCATGTGACCTACAGATTTGGTCGGAATAGAAAAGCTAGTTAAGGTCTTGGCTCGTTAGATAAATTTTCCGTTAGATGATTGTCTTGGAGGAATCGCCTGTGCTTTCTGGGCGAGGGAAATTTTTCCAGTCTTGGTTTCGGAGGAACTGCCGGCGGATTAGTCTCTTGTCCGGACATCCATGGGCGAGGCCTCGAGTGGGAAACACTGCCCCATGTGTGAGGCTGCCAGTTCCGCTGCCAGCTCCCTGGAGAAGGCTGCGTGGAGAGGGCAGGGGTCTCACACAATCATTGAAAGGTAATTTGCTCTCTCTCTCTCTCTCTCTCTCTCTCTCTCTCTCTCTCAAAGGTCTATTTGAATGTGGTGAGAAAATGTTTCCATTAGTAATTAACAATTGTGGCTTTTCTAATTTCCACATTGGCTATGCAAAATTAGTAGTTGAATGGACTACCTCTAAACTAATAAGCTCTATTTCCTACATTTTAAAAGAACGATCTCTATCTACATATGGTAATATGTGTATAGAATGAGCTAAAATGACCCAAGATGTCAATGGCCAAATCCCATTCTAGAATCTAGAAAAACTAGGTTTGCATAGTAAACTAGAAAAACTAGGAAAACTAGGTCTGTGTAGTAAACTAGGACTATGAGGTAAACTAGGATAGTCAATGGGGGATAGATAAATAGCATTATATTTAGAAATTATTTTTCCTTTTGAAAACATAATAACTTTCTAAATATGTCCATGTGTGTCTAGGATGAGCTTGTGGATTGAAGATGGCCCAAGCGATGAGATCGAAGAATACTTGGAGCATGATACAAGTGGCCAAGAATCTAGTGAGGATCAAGATGAGCATGGTTTCTTTGCACAAAGAGCTGAAAGCAAAGAAATGGAAGAAAGCTCCAAAGATTCACTCAATCCATTTCTTTATCTATCTCCTATATATTTCTCCTTTGATAGGAGAATTTATGATGTGATGATAAGTGTTATTCAAGGGAATATGTCAATGACCCTTGAGAGTCTTAAAACTTTCGATTCTAGAGGAATGCTTGTTCTAAAGAAATGAAGGAGAATGAAGGAAAACCTTTCCTTGGATCAACATCAAGATGGCTCCCTTGTGCTTTGCTTAAAGTCATATCCAAATTTAAAAATATCATGCATAGAGGAATGGGAAAATATTGTCATAAAATGTCATAATATATTAGAGCGTGGAGATCATAGAGGGATAAATGAAACCCTTGAAACCATCAAAGAAACATGGTGTGTTGACATTCTCCAACATGGAATCCCTATTTCTTATGTAAAGGCCTTCATAAATTCACCAAGGGCCATCAAAGAGGGTTGTTGATTACATTTGCCATAGAGGTGGAAAACCTAGTCAAAAGGGGACACTAAGGAGATTGAGGACCTCAAAGAAGTGTCATTGTTCATTTAAGGTAAAGTGGAGTATTTGAATGCAAAAGACAAAGCAATTATTTCATTATATGCTTCTCATAAGGGACATGTTCCTGGCACTCGAAATGATCTATATCATTTGTTGGTCCATCCTATTGTCATTGAGCATTGTATAGAGGATTTGATTGACATTGATAGCTCTTGCCATGTAGCAAGGATGTCACTCTCAAAAGAGAGATTGCGTATGGAGAAATCTTCAGCCCTTTATTGCACAATCTTTAGTTTTTTCATGATCCCAAAATAGATCTCCATGTTGTCATACCAAGTATGCAATCAAGGTAGCATTCTAATAGTTATCACATTCTTGGTTTCTTTTCTATCCAAATAGATATTCTTGACATTGCTTCTATTGCAGACAAAGCAACAAAAGATGATTGGGCATTGATGTACATGGAATTCTTGAAACTAAAGACACAAAACAAGGTAAGTTTGGTGGTTTTTCTTGACCATTAGACTTCCTTCATTTCTTAACATACATTCTTAATTGTATGCTTTGGATATAGGTCCAATATTGCCAGCCCTACAATCCTCAACCTAAGGAATACAAGGACAAACCATTCATTCTTATTATTCAAGATACGTGGATGTTACAAATGGCACTTCGATTCTCCTTACATAACTCATGGGCTATTGATAGTGCTTTCAAGATAAATAAATTTGGCCTACCATTATATGCAGCTGTATTACCAAACCAACTTGGAGTTGGCATTCCAGTGTGGTGTATGATGTTTACTAATGACCCAAGCTCTCATCAAGAGAGCATTGCCTTGGAGATTGCTATGAGAATGGTTTTTTCAAGAATGGGGGATATTTGTCCTACAACTCTAGTCATTGAGACAAGTGTCCACAAGAACTAGAGCCATTGGTTAAGGTGGTTGACAAAGATCCCCATTGTTGGGTTCAACAAGAGCAAGGAACTCACCAACAAGTTGCATGCCATGTCATCCTATGTTGATTCCATGCTAAGAAAGCATGGGTTGAGAATTTTCTACCACAAGCAAGAGATTGCAATATTTCATGGCATGGTTCATATGTATTAAACTTTCATAAGGGGTACACTAAAACAAGGCCTTAGGAAAACAATAATATGTCTTAGACTATGAGGTAATCTAGGTTCTTGAAGGGTGTGTGGTTCATTACCTAGGACTATGTAATAGACTATGGGTATGCAGTAAAGTAGGGTTGTGTAGTAAACTAGGTCTGTGTATGGATAGTAGGGCTATGTAGTAAACTAGGCCTATGTAGTAAAGTAGGACTGGATAGTAAACTAAGGCCTATGTAGTAAACTAGGACTCTGTCTGTATATAACCATGACTTTGTGGTATTAACTAGGGTTGTGTAGTGAGCTAGGCATGTGTAGTAAACTAGGAATATATAGTAAACTAGGACTGTGTGTATGCCATTAACTAGGATTGTGTTATTAACTAGGCCAATGTAGTAAACTAGGCATGGGTAGTAAACTAGGACTATGTGTATGCCATTACCTAGGACTTTGTGTTAGTAAACTAGGATTGGGTAGTAAATTAAGATTGTGTAATAAACTAGGCATGTGCAATAAAGTAGGGTTATGTGTCATTAACTAGAAATTTGCATTAAACTAGGATTGTGTAGTAAACTAGGATTGTGTAATTGGGAGTAGCTTAGGATATTTGATTTAATATGAGTTATTGTAATTTAGCCTCTTACAAAAATGTGAAAATGTAGGTTCCCAAAGAAATACAATATGAGATCTACACATCAATGTTGTCAAATCTCATGCACACAGTTATAAAAATGAGATTTGAACAGAAGTATCAAATTTCTTACAATGTTACAATGCACATGAAAATATCATTCGATATGTAACAAATGGTTGGTGTGGGTCTACTTGTGTATGGTGAAGGCGATGGCCAAAATTTGGCCGATTGTTTAGTTATGGGAATGTTGATACTACTAACTTGGTGTAGCGCCTATGGTAGTATATAAAATACACTCTCTTGGATGCACAAATCAACTGGTCCATGCTTGAACTTATACATGCCCTTGTGGGAGATTCCAAGACTAGCAGGTGCATGGGTGGAACTATGGTTGAGTTCTTCAAGAAAAAGCAAGAAATAGGCAATATCACTAGTTTTTTTTAACATTTTTGTTGTATTCATTTAAATTATATTAAATCCTCTTGTTGACATTTGTACTTCTTGATCTAGCTGATTACGAGAACTTTAGTATTTGTGGATCGTCAAAGATGCACACTTCAAGGTTGCATACAGGGGAGAGAATATTACAACACTTTGAAAGTGACCCCTCATAGTTGGAAGTTATCAATGAAATGGCCTTGAAGAATAAATTATAAAACATAGAAGTAAACTAGGACTAACACTCCATATGTCAAAGTACACTTGAGAACATCAAGTAAGCGACAATGGACTTTGCCTTTGAATTTGCCAATGGACAAAATTGAAGTCTCATAAAGCTAATGAGGTTTGCAAGTAGCCTCGCATCAATAAAAGCGTAGTTTTGCATAAAGTAATAACCAACGAGTATACCAAAAGTAAATATTGTATTGACACATGTGTTTAACTCTTCCAATACAAAATCTTTACAAGAAAAACTCTTGGCATTCCATGGAAGTGTAGCCTTTCAAGAAGTGTACAACTTATCTCGAAATGTAATTTTGTACCAACTATGAAATCCCAAAATTAAACTTATCTTCACTATTGTGGAGACATACAATGTCATATATCATAAAATGGCATACGCCTTCCATTGACTAAGTCTACAAATCTATTGCCCAAAAAACTAACATAGCAAACTAAGAAGGTCACGATGCTAAGGGTAGATGCTCCTATAATTCATGGTTGAGCCAAGAACTGAATTCATCCTTTAACTTCATCACATATCCATGGTCGAACCACCTCTTTGATAGCTGCATAAGAAAAAAAAACAATGTTAGAGTTTAGAACACCAAAATCACATTGAGCACATCCATAGCAAGAATTGACCCACATGCAAGCTTTTTAATTAAATGTGCGCATACCCAATGCTTTGGAGGTGTATCTATAAGGCTCCCTTCAATTAGTTTCTAGATAAATGCCATTACATAAAATCCACAATCAGTTGCATTTGGTTGTTTTGGCACCTACAATGTTTATCAACATATGTCTCAATCGATGATAACCAAAAAATGCCATATATCATGATATATAAAGGACATAATATTGAAAGCCAAAATTATTTTTCACATACCTCTATACACTTCAACTCAAACCCACTAGATGGGCTGCAAGAGACTCTTGTAAAATGGGGCCATGTGTGCAACTTGAAGAAAGTGACTTAAGAACACCAATAATATATGGATGTAAAATGTTAGTATTTATTTACCCAAGCATTATGGATTCATGAACTTCAAAATAAACCTCTTGTCTTACCGTTGCATAATGGAAACATGCTCGCCCAAATTCCCTACATGCATTGAGTCTAGGTGCAAGAAAATAGTTTTTCTCGATGACAAGCCTCTCACCTTCATCATGTGGCAATTATAGACCACAAAAAGAGTCCAGTGGTGCCTAAAAACCATGAAGTTGTAAGTGCTTTCTCTAATAATGACCAAACAAGAACACATGCTTAAATGTGAGTAAACTATTAACTTTACCTATGTACTAGAGGCAAAAACATTAACAAATGTTTGCTCATATCAATATGTCCAAAGAAATTTTGCAATAAAGTATTCATGTTTAGATGTCGTGAAGCCGCATATTCATACCACAAACTATCCAGGAATGAAACCTTCTCAAGAGTGTAAGATTCCTCTTCCAGCCTCTAAAGGTGTATGACACATTCCCTCAATCCCCAGTGATCACCCCCTCTCTTTTGTGCAATGAAAGACCTTGTTTACCTTGCTCTAACCTTGAGAGAGAAAATTGTTCTACAGAGAGAAGACCACATCTTGAAAATATTTTTGATGGAGAAATTGTCCTAGAATTTATGATCACATTCCTCAAAGTAGTATCTTAAAAAAAAGGATTTATAGATTGGGTTGAATTCTTGAACGGTGGGTGCATGGAAACACACCCTTATTAAAAAATGATAGTGTAAAAAATTTCAAAGGCCAAAAATAAGAGATCTTTCTAGATACCAATATTTACACACATGGGAAATGTGGAACATAGGAAACATAGAAGATAATTGTCATAAAAAACATAAAATATTCAAACATGTGTGGTGGCAAACAAGTGGCATAGAGTTGGGAGAGTGTGACTATTGTAATAATGAGAAAATTGACACCTTACAACAAGGAGAGAGAATCACACCTTACAACAAGGAGAGAGAATCACACTTCAAGAGGGCACCTAGAAATCACATCAAGGGGCCATTTTTTTATTTAGGAAGTATATCAGGTGGCTAGATATTTCATCTCTCCTCTCACCTCATCCAAACTAGATAAAAAAGTGGACTTAACTAGTCCAAATCTTGTCCATTTTGGCCCAAACTAAAGGTGGAAGCCTCTAAATCCTAGTTGGGATTGGTTGGAGGCCTCCCACGCCTATAAATAGAGCCCTCCACTTGTGTAAAACTAGTGTAAAGATCATTTTCTTCATTTCCTTCTCTTGTGGAAGCTATGGTGCTTCACTAAACCATTCTACCTTACCTTAACCCTCTTCTTGAAGGCTAATCCTCTTTATTGAAGGCTAATCCTCTTCCTTGGAAGGCTACTCTTCTCCATATCATGATCAAGAATCGTCACACCTTGGTGGTAAGCCTAAAATATGGACTACTACTCTCTTTTTCTCCATGTTTAGAAATGATCTAAAAGTATGGTTTTTTTCTATTCTGCTCCACTTCTTAGGGGTCTTTCTTAATGCTCAGGCATGATCCCTCAATCGGGGCCTTGTCCACGAATATCCGGACAAGAGACTAATCCCTTGGTTTTTCAAAAACTGAACCCAAAAAAACTTTCCCCTACCGAAAAGCACGGGCAATTCCTCTAGGATATTTGTACTCTAACGTAGTTAGGGTCATTACTGACCAAATTGACCCGACCAAACCTATGAGTCACTTGGTCATAGAAACCTACGCTTTTTTCCCCTTCGAGAGGCATAGCCATTGATTCTTTTTCCATAGAACAATTACTATCTAGGATTTACTTCATCTATCGTACTATAACACAATTGATCTATCGTACTTCATCTATCGTACTATAACACAATTGAGTCTCATTTTATGGATCCATCAGTCCAGCCTAACCCCATCCAGTCCCATGGGTTAGCCAACTTCCCAACCACTATAGTGATGGGATCCAATTAGGAATTTGGCTAGGTTTTATCCCGGGTACTAGGGAAAAGAGTTCCCAGGCCCCCTTGCTAGATATTCATGCAAATTTAACGCCAGTCATACCACTTACACACCCAATATGAAATTACCTTTTTTCACAGGTTCAGCTATCTTTAAAACAATTATTTAATGAAACCATAGTGTCACTGATCATAATCCTCCAAAATATCCAATTGAATCCTAATTTCCAATCATTCCTTCATCAGTGTACCTATGGCATCATTGGCAACCAGAACGCTCACCACATGTCCCTTAGGGGCCTTTTTTTTCAATAGTTCCTAGCTCATAATACCCAACAATATATTTACTTATAAAAATCAAGATGGAATCTCTGTTGAAGATCAGTAAGATCTACCAACATATCCATATAAAAGAGCCATGGACTCATCCGTTGAGGACCAACAAGGTCAATCAACCACATCCATGCCCGGTTTCAGAAAACAACTCTTACTCCTTGCTCCAATATCTTCCCCGATGCACGCATGGGTATCTTCGCGGTGAGCATCTTATGGTTAGCACCCTTTAGGATCCTTCGCAGGTCACCTAGCACTTCATTCATAGGCTGCTTCCTTGGTCCCTCATCCACTGTACTGGAAGCTCACCATTTGAATCAAACTGAGGCTGGTCAAGACCTCGGTCGACGTGAGACGTCCTTCGTTGACTCTCGGTCAGCTATTGCAACTTAATCAGTTGGGTCTCCATGACCTCATTCACAAGACGATCAAAATGCTTCCCCAACATTATTGACATAAAATAGTCATTTTAAAAACAGGTCATAAATACAGTTTTTATAACAAACTCTCATCTTTCCACATTGTTCCACATTAATCCACATTACTTAATCCACGTCCAATTCATATGTATACCCATTCTCATTCAATCACATCATTTTCCATCTCATCACATCTTTCCTCATTCACCCTCATCACATCTCATCCACTCGCATCTACCCATCTCCACATCTCATCATATCACATTCATTCACATATTATCCATTCATATCTACCCCGATCCACATCACATCACATCACATTACATTCATTCACATCACATCTCATTTATTCACATCCCGATTCACATCACATCTCATATTATTCATTCACATCCGGATTCACATGACATCACATCTCATCCATTCACATCACATATCATTCATTCATACTTGTCTGACTCACATCACATCACATCTACCCATTCACATCCATCACATCACATTCATCCATTCACATCCATCACATCACCTCCATCCATCCACATCCATCACATTCATTCTCATCACCATCCCATCACATACATTCTATCCACATTACATCACATCACATCTACCCACATCATATCTCATTCATCCCATCCACATTACATCACATCCACATCATGTCTCATTCATACACATCTCATCTCATTCATCCACCAATCACTCACATGTATGACTACCCACATCTAACCATACATTCACATCTATTACTTCACATCCACATATATTTCACATCACATCACATCTCTTTATATCACACCACATCTTATCCACATCTACATCACATTCACATCACATCACATCTCTTTACATCACACCACATCTTATCCACATCTACATCACATTCACATCCACATTCCCTTACATCACATCACATTTCATTCTCATCCACATCCATTCTTTTACAAACACATCCACATCCATTCTTTCACATACACATCCACATCCATATCCATTCTTTCACATACACATCCACATCCATATCCATGTACTCCCCATCTCACCCTTTTCACATATCCTCTCATCTCATTCCCATCTTACCCTTTTCACATATCCTCTCATCTCATTCTCATCTCATCATTCACATCCACATCCATATCCATGTACTCCCCATCTCACCCTTTTCACATATCCTCTCATCTCATCATCCACATCCACATCCATTTCCATTACATCACATCTTATCACATCCCATTTTCATCTTATCACATCCATTCACATGCTATTCCCATTTAATAGGTTTTTCTAGTTTGATACCAATAATGGGACTTTTTCTAAATTTCTACCAATTGCTTGGCCTAATTAAAGGTTCCTTTTCACAAACGACTATTTCTATATTCCTTCTCAATTCCTCAATTGAATTATATTCAATATTCCTCTTTATAATAAAAGAATTCATGGGATTTGTAGAAATCAATTCTACCCATATTTCCACATAAATTGAATTATACTAAAAATTCCTCTTCTTCCCATTGAATTTCTTGGATCTCAATTACCATGGGAATTCCTCTTTTTGCATTTAATTATTTGCATTCCAATGTCATGGGAATTCCTCTTTTATCATCAAATATTTCTCATAAAATAAATTTATCTCTAAAATAAAATATCCATTATTTCAATATGCTAGGAATTTCTCTTTTCCCATCTAAATGATGGAATTCCAAATGTCATAGGAATTCCTCTTTTAAAATTTAAATATTTCTCATAGATAAAATAAATTTATCTAAAATTCATCTTTGAATTTAAATAAAATACTCATTAAATCCAATATGCTAAGAATTTCTCTTTTCCCATCTAAATGATGGAATTCCAAATGTCGTAGGAATTACTCTTTTACCATTTAAATATTTCTCATAGATAAAATAAATTTATCTAAAATTTATATTTGAATTTAAATAAAATACCCATTAATTTCAATATGCTAAAAATTACACTTTCCTCATTTAAATATTTGAATTCTAAATGGTGGGAATTCCTCTTTCATCATTTAAATTTATCTATGCAAAAAGATAAATTTAACTAAAATCCTTCTTTAATCTTTTTTCATCTAAATGATGGAATTCCAAATGTCATAGGAATTCCTCTTTTAACATTTAAATATTTCTCATAGATAAAATAAATTTATCTAAAATTCATCTTTGAATTTAAATAAAATACTCATCAATTTCAATATGCTAAGAATTTCTCTTTTCCCATCTAAATGATGAAATTCCTCTTTTACCATTTAAATATTTCTCATAGATAAAATAAATTTATCTACAATTTTTCTTTGAATTTAAATAAAATACCCATTAATTTCAATATGCTAAAAATTACACTTTTCTCATTTAAATATTTGAATTCTAATATGGTGGAAATTCCTCCTTCATCATTTAAATTTATCTATGCAAAAAGATAAATTTAACTAAAATTCTTGTTTAATTTTTTAAATAAAATATACATTATTTTAGCATCCCAATTTTTCTCTTACTTCATTGGAATACATGGATTTCCATTGTCGTGGGGATTACTCTTTTAACATGAAAATGAATTACTAGAAATTTCTCTTTTTTCTAATTAACTATTTATGTATAAACATAAAATTAAAATTTCCATGATTAAAATGAGAATCATTCAATTAATCTAGGATGATTAATCCTAGAATATGGTAGGAAGTCCTCTTTTCATATTATGAATAAAAATAATTTATGTGTTAATTTTTTAGAAATTTTGCCATAGCTTCGTTGCAATTACTGATAATTCTCAATAATTTTGAAAACATAAAGTTTAGTAATATCATATGATAGAATAACCATTAATTGGATCAATATCCAATTATAGACTTGTTTCCTAATTTTTCCATGAATTAAATAGCATAAAAGCATTATTTGGCCTCACTTTGACAAGCATAGAAATTACTTTTAGATTAGAGAATTGCTTCATGAAAAGCTTCATTTGAATATAGAATAGGTCATAGGAATGACCATTCTTTGGGGGAGAGAGAGACATGCTTTAAAAAAAACATTTAATTTAAGCATAAATGTAAATTTATGTGTTTTATCACTACAATTCATTAAAGAACTTCAATTGTATTAAAAAGCCATTCAATTGAATGCTTCTCAAGCTTGAGAGGGGTTGAGAGAAGAGAGAAACATTTGGAGATTTAAAGAAAAAGACCATAAACCACACTTTACCTCCTAGATTGCTTGATTCTTTAATCAAAGTAGAGGCCCCCAACCAATCAATTGGTTTGATATGTTGATGAAGACTCCAAGGAAGATTGAAGAGAGAGAGAAACTCCAATCTCTCCAATTTGTAGAGGATAATAGAAAATATCATTATTTCAGTTCTCATATTTTTTTACAAAGGGATAAGGATATATTTATAGGTGAGGGAGGCCTCTGACCAAGTCCAACTAGTTTGTAGAATTTTCTAGGTTCAGTTTGGCTGAATTCGGACAAGATTTGGACCTAGTTTGGTTCCCTTTTGATTTGGTTTGATCCAGGAGAGAGGAGAGATAAAAATATCACAATTATTTTGAGTTTAAAACTCCACCACACATGTGAAATAGGTGCCTCTTTGAAGAGCCCCCTTCTCCTTACCAAGGTGTCAAAATTGAATCATTATATCCAAAATATCTCATTTTTTAAGTAATATTCATAGTTTTTTACTAGTAAACCTTGTACTCAGTCAACTCTTCATCTTATGTAGGCATTTACTCAATTTTGGGTATTTTTCTTTTATAAATTGGATTTATCTCCTCCCCACACTTGGATTGTTCCTATTAGCCCATAGGAACCTTAATTGGACCATAATCCAAAAATTTCTCTAAAAATCTAGACCCTTAGGCTAAGGTCCTTTATACTTATTTTTAATTAATTCCAAATGCTCATTGGAAAGTTCTTTTTGAATTTTTGTTTCACGGGGAAGCATTTTAGACACTAGGAGGATTTTTATATCAAAAAATATCTCAATTTTGGATTATCTCTCTCTAGATATTTTCTCTCTCTAGGTCAAAATAGGGTAAAACAAAATCTTTCTTTTATTTCAAAGAGGAGAATAATTACAAGATCAGAAGGGGAGGTTCTTACATCTGTACACCTCAAAAGCTAGAGGGAGGAATCTTACACATGTGATAAACAAGAGATTAGGAATTTTCTTCTTCCTTCTCTACACTTTGGCAAGTATGTTAACCCATGATTAATGCTCTAAACCATATTCTTCTAAAGTTAGTGAAGTTTTAGTTATGAGAATATTAACCCTCTTATAATGAAGATTAAGATATGCTTTGTGTGGGTAAGCTTCCATGTAGGCTATCCCACCTTCTTCCTTATCACCTTCTAAGTATGGGTGGTCATAGAAATGATGGTAAGATCATGAAGGATGATGCCCATGGTCTCATGTGAAGAAATAAATTCATTTTATGTTATTTCTTAGGTTATGAGTCTATACCTATAAAAGTTTTATACTAAAAGAGGAATTTTAGTTACATTTACATGTTCACATTCATGGCATGTTTATGCATAAATGTCATAGATATTGAAAGAGGATGTTTGGTTACATTCTCCTAGTATTCATGACATGCATGAATGTCATAGATGTCAAAAGTGGATGTTTGGTTACATTTACATGTTCACATTCATGGCATGTTTATGCATGAATGTCATAGATGTCAAAAGTGGATGTTTGGTTACATTTACATGTTCACATTCATGGCATGTTTATGCATGAATGTCATAGATGTCAAAAGTGTATGTTTGGTTACATTTACATGTTCACATTCATGGCATGTTTATGCATGAATATCATAGGGTTCCATTTTCCTGTTTACATTCATAGCATGTTTATGTCTCAATAGTTTTAAATAAAATAAATAGAGAAAAGTTAGAGAAATCTCCTTTGTTTTCATTTTCATGTGGATAAGAGTTTATCACATGGAAATCTTTACTTGCATAGAAACTTGTCTTGATAAAGGACTGTTTTACGCCAGAATGTTGGTGGGGGGAGCATTTGGCTTATTGTTTTAAATAAGGTCATGGACCTAAGAAGAGCTCCTGTTTTGCAATAGTGGTGGCGAGGAGTCATTGGAGGATGTTCCACGCTAGAAAGTCTACCGAGGTCTTGACCAGTCTCGGTATGATTAAAATGGTGTGCTCCCTGTAGTACGATGGGCAAGGAGCCAACGAAGCAGTCCCTAAGTGAAGTGCTAGGACACCTAAGGAGGATCATAAAGGGTTCTGACCAAGTGATGCTCGGGCTCACGGCGGTCACCGATGACACCCATGCGTATACCGAGGGAGATCTTCATGGATTGGCAAGAAGTTTTATGAATAAGAAATGAATTTTTGGAAACTGAATCTGAAACTCATTGGTTTATCATAAGTAGATATTCAACAAGGCAATTGGAATGATACTTATGTTTTTGGAAAGGATGGAATTTGGTATAATTAAGCTGTATTGGTACTGATATTCCTTGTCTCTTAAGAGGAGTGTGTGCATAAATGTTTTAAGAGGGGTGTGTGTGTAATTGTCTTCGAAAGTAAAATGGCATTTCAATTATGGGTGGGTGAGTAATTGAATTTCCAACAATACAGTGGTTGGGTGGTCGGCTAACCCATGGGATTGGATGGGGTTAGACTGGATCTGTGGAATTCCTTATAATTAAATCAAGGGTAGAAGTTTAGTTCAAGATACGTACGATAGATAGAGAACTCGGACAAGTCTTGTTTTAGGGGACCGGATCAGCGGCGGCGGGCGGCTATGCCTCACTTGAGGGGGAAAAAGCATTGATCTCTTTGAACCAAGTGCAAGACTTTCTCCTCTTTGGACTGGGTCACTTAACAACGTGACACAGTCTGTATTAGAAGACTAGTAGACTAAATGACCATGTTAGATAGTTGTGTTAGATTTTTCCTTGGAGGAGGAATCACTCATGTTTTCCCATCAAGAAAATTTTTCGGGGTTTGGGTTAGGGAAGAGTCACCGGATAGTCTCTTGCTTGGATAGACGTAGGTCAGGCCCCAAGTGGGATTCTCTACCCTGTGTAGTTGCTATTCTGCTCTGCTAGTATTCCAATATATTGTAGAGGGTAGGGTTCTCACAGTTTGTATCAGAGCTTTGATTAAAGCTAACAAATAAGAAACTATTTTTATCAAAAATTTTTGAAGTAAATTTCAGAAAGATGAATTCACATGATGAACTTCAGTTCCATGGTGGAAACTTATAGTCAGTAAATTGAGTTTTATAAATGGACTCTCCATATCTGTAAGGTATTCTTGGTCTGACCTAGAGTCAGGATATGATGGCATTCACATTTGAGCATCTCATTTCAACCCGTTCAAGTAGAAACCAGCTCTCAAAACATTTTGAGAATCTCTAATTTCCTGATCCTGTCAAGCATGTTGAGATATTCAAGCTCGATGTCAGTGAGCCAGCTATGCTATGTGCTGGCAGATTAGGTAGGAACATGTGTGAGACATAAATGACCGCGTGTCCAGCTGGTCATAGTGTGTGGACATTAGCTAGGGTTAGTAGAGTGTGGACACAACTCATTGTGTGTTGTGTGGATTATGGATTAGTGCATTATGCTTTGTGTGAGAGTGGACATGGCTTCCCTCTATGGTTAGGGTTTGCAATATACATTAGGGTTTGCTCCTGTGTGTGTGTCTCCTCCCCCTCTACCGATCTTTCAACATGGTATCAGAGCATCAGATGGGAAATGCATCAGATGGATGTCAAGAATGCATTTCTGAATGGAGATCTACAAGAGGAAGTATACATGGCACAGCCAGAAGGGTATGTACACCCTAGATATCCCACTCACGTATGCAGGTTGAAAAAGGCATTATATGGTCTGAAGCAAGCACCACGTGCTTGGAGTGATAAGATGAGTAGATATCTTATCTCACTTGATTTTCAGATTTCTACAGCAGATTCTTCACTGTATGTGAAGAAGACACAGCATGGGATTGTTTTACTAGTCATCTATGTGGATGACTTGATTATCACAGGTGATCATGGTGCAGATGTGATGCATGTCAAGAAAGCTTTGAGTGGGCGATTTGACATGAAAGATCTTGGTGAGTTGAGATACTTCCTTGGCATTGAAGTGGTGAAAGATCATGCAGGTACTTGGTTAGTACAGCGCCAATATGCCTTGGATATGTTGGCAAAGTATGGCATGACAGGGTGTAAGCCTATGAGTACACCATTGGAGCAAAATGTGAAGTTGCGGGCTGATTATGGCGAGGAATTGGATGATCCTTCTATGTACAGGAAGATGGTTGGTAGTCTCATATATATGACTATCACACGCCCAGATTTGAGTTATGCAGTGGGGCTAGTCAGCCAGTTTATGCAGAGCCCCAGGAAACCACATTTGGATGCAGTGAGACGCATCATGAGATATGTGAAAACCACAGCACATTATGGTTTATTCTATGAGAGTGGTAAAAGCTTGGACATACATGGCTACACAGATGCTGATTGGGCAGGTAGCGCATATGACAGGAGGTCTACTAGTGGATATGCTTTTACACTTGGAAGTGCTGTGGTGAGTTGGAGTAGCAAAAAGCAACCTACAGTTGCTTTATCCAATACAGAGGCTGAGTACAGAGGTGCAGCCATTGCTACTTGTGAGGCTATATGGTTAGAGTCTCTTGGCAGATTTATGTGAGCCTCTTGATGGCAAAGTTGTCATACATTGTGACAACATGAGCAGTATACAGTTGGCAAAGAATCCAGTGTTTCATGCGAGGACCAAACACATAGAGGTCCATTATCACTTTGTCAGAGAAAAGGTGCTGGATGGTACAGTTGATCTTCACTATGTGAAGACTGATGAGCAGGTGGTTGATATCTTCACGAAGCTTCTTAGCAGGGAGAAGTTTGAGTACTTTCGGACTATGTTGGGAGTACATGGGATGAGCTTGAGGGGGAGTGTTGAGAGTCTTGATATCCCAAGCTCATCTACATCTTCATCGGCAGTACATCATGAGCTTGAGAGGGGCTGTTGAGATATTCAAGCTCGATGTCAGTGAGCCAGCTATGCTATGTGCTGGCAGATTAGGTAGGAACATGTGTGAGACATAAATGACCGCGTGTCCAGCTGGTCATAGTGTGTGGACATTAGCTAGGGTTAGTAGAGTGTGGACACAACTCATTGTGTGTTGTGTGGATTATGGATTAGTGCATTATGCTTTGTGTGAGAGTGGACATGGCTTCCCTCTATGGTTAGGGTTTGCAATATACATTAGGGTTTGCTCCTGTGTGTGTGTCTCCTCCCCCTCTACCGATCTTTCAACAAAGCAACGACAGCATATGTGGTTTCATGGACAGAGGATCCATGCATGTTGCAGTCAGCACCCAGACTTTAGTAATGATCTTATTGAAGTTAAGGGTTGCCTATAATATTGTACTTTATTATCCGATACACCGGACTTTAGGCTTATACCACCAGGCTATGCGTCGCATGAGAGCTTGATCTTTGAGCCGTATTGCATTGTTGTATATATTAAAATGATATATAATAAAGAAATATTTTTGTTAATTCTAGTTATCCAATAAAAACATTGAGAATATTTTTGTTAATTCCAGTTATCCAATAAAAACATCAAGAATAATGAGTCTAATATGTTAAAATGAATCCTGTAGGCAAAGAGCCAGAATCTAAGGAGCCAGAATGGTTAAGTGAGTATGGTGATATCTTTCTAGAGGAATTGACTGAGATGCCTCTAGCACGTGAAGTAGACCATGAGATAGAATTGATTCCTAGAGCTCAACCATCAGCCCTTGACGTGCTTACAAAATGTCAGTCCCAGAAGTCATAGAACTTAAGGAACAATTGAGGCAGCTACTAGAGCTAGGATTTATCCGACCTAGTGTATCACCTGTTCTCTTTCAGAAAAAGAAAGACGGGATACTAAGGCTATGCATTGATTACAAAGGTATGAATCAGTTAACTGTCAAGAATAAGTATCCTATTCCGAGGATTGATAAGCTTTACAAAGATAGATCTTAGATCCGGTTATTACCAAATCAAAAAGAATCAAAGAGCAAGATATTCCAAAAATTGCTTTTAATACTTGTTATGGTCATTATGAATTCACAGTCATGCCCTTTGTATTGACAAATGCCTTGGCAACATTCAACCGCCTCATACAGGATATTCTCAAGGAATACTTATATGAATTTGTTCTTATCTTCTTTGATGACATTCTGATATACTCTAGGAATGCAGCAGATCATGAAGGTCATGTGCGTAAAGTCTTATAGATCTTAAGGGAGCACAAACTCTTTGCAAAAAAGAGTAAATGTATCTTCTCAATAGATTGTGTTGATTATTTGGGATTCATAGTATCTAAGGATGGAATTTCTCTTGGCCCTGCTAAAATCCAAGCAATCTT
This sequence comes from Cibotium barometz, assembly GCF_041138505.1. Classification (NCBI taxonomy): domain Eukaryota; kingdom Viridiplantae; phylum Streptophyta; class Polypodiopsida; order Cyatheales; family Cibotiaceae; genus Cibotium; species Cibotium barometz. The sequence goes on along the minus strand of NC_141057.1, from coordinate 41,418,464 downwards.
AGATTGGCCAGAGCCCATTGGCCAGAGCCCAAGACAGTGAAAGAAGTCAGAGGATTCTCAGGATTAACTGGGTGGTATTAAACCTTTATACTGAGGTATGCTTAGATAGCATCTCCTTTGACCAATCTTCTCAAGAAGAATATTCCATTTTAGTTAGACGGCTTCATGTCAAAGTGCATTTGATAAGCTGAAGGCTGCCTTAGTAACCAACCCTATTCTTAAATTGCCAGATTTTTCCATACCCTTTGAAGTAGTATAACAGATGCCAGTAGCTTTGCCGCCTTAGGAGGTGTACTCATGCAGGAAGGTCATGCAGTGGTCTATGAATCCAGAAATCTCATAGGCCGCATGAAAGGAATTATGTTGCCCAACCATGACTTGGAATTACTCTCAGTAGTATACGCTCTAAAGTTATGGAGATATTATCTCTTGGGGCAGAGGTTCACTTTAATGACTGATCATCAAAGTCTGAAGTGGATTTTCACTTAAAAGTACCTCAACATGCATCAGAGAAGATGGATGCAGACTCTGTAGGAGTATGATTTTGAGATTAAGTAGTATCAACTAGGGAAAGAGAATCTGAGATTAAGTATCAACCAGGGAAAGAGAATGTGTGGTTGCAAATGTGCTTAGTAGGAAAGATTCCTTACTTGCAGTAACCCTAGTAACCCTAGTATCAAATCCCTTGGTCAGTGAAGCAACAAAAGAAAGAATCATGCAAGACAAAACCTTTGGCCCTATTGCTACCTTACTTATGCAAGAGAGCAAGACTCCTCAGGAAATGAGCTGAGTTCATGGGTACAAATTAGAAGATGGATGCATGTATTACAATAATCGGCTATGCATCCCTAATGTTGAAGAAATAAAGGGAAATTTTTGAGAGAAGCCCATGATAGCTTGATAGCTAGACACCCAAGTTTCATAAAGACCTATATGTCTGTCAAGAAAAAAAAATTTGGCCAAGACTTAAAAAGAATGTACTCAATCATGTGCATCAATGCTTAGTATGCCAAGGAGTCAAGGCTGAGAGAATTAAAATGTCAGGAAAGTTGCACCCTTTAGACATTCCACAAATGAAGTGGGAATGTATCAGTATGGATTTTGTTACTGGATTACCATCAGTCCATTCAAGTTACAACTCCGTCTTTGTGGTAGTTGATAGATTAACCAAAGTTGCCCATCTGATTCCAATAAAAGAGACTTACACTGCAGTAGATGTCGCTTTTCTAGAGTCTTCCTGAAAGAGATTTTTAGATTGCATAGATTACCCCAGAGGATTGTAAGTGATAGAGATGCTAAGTTCACATCAAGATTTTGGACTGCCTTCTTTGAAGCAGTAGGAACTTTTTTGGATCTCAGTATAGCTTATCACCCGGAGACTGATGGTCAAACAGAAAGCGTAAACCAAGTGATCGAGGATATTCTTCGATCATGCTATGGTAGAGAAGCAAGGAAGTGGTTAAGCTATTTACACGTAGTCGAGTTTGCTTATAATGCCTCTTATCACTAAAGCATTAGGATGAGCCCTTTCAAAGCTCTATACAGACAAGATTGCCTCACACCATTAACTTGGTCTGGCCCATTGATTAGGGTTGAGATGTCCAGATAGATACTTGATGATATGGATCATCAGATGCAATTAATTCCCAAGGATATTAAGGCTACCTCACAAGAGACAGAAGCAGTATGCGGATAAGAAGAGGATTGAGAGAGTATTCAAAGAAGGAGATATGGTCTTCATTCGTGTGCGACCCAAAAGGAGTTCCTTATCCTTAGGGAAATATAAGAAGCTATCTCCTAGATATTGCAGACCATATATGATCACAAGGAAAGTAGGAGATCTAGCCTATGAACTCTTACTGTCCCCACACTTGAAGGTACATAATGTATTTTATGTCAGTTTACTTAAAAAGTATGTACCCATTCAGAATCATGTTTTAGATGATGAACAGCTAACATTTCCAACTCAAGGTCAGATGGAACTTGAACCTGAAGAGATCCTAGATGTACGGGAGAAGACACTTAGAAACTGAGTATTAAGGGAATTTTTGGTCAAGTGGAAGCTCTACCCTCTAGTAGAGGATGCCACTTGGGAGAAAGAAGATGAATTGGTAAAAGACTACCCCCAGTTTGCGAGATGACATCTCCCATTTTTCAAGTGTGGGAGAGAATGTAAGATTCCTCTTCCAGCCTCTAAAGGTGTATGACAGATTCACTCAATCCACAGTGATCACCCCCCTCTCTTTTGTGCAATGAAAGACCTTGTTTACCATGTTCTAACCTAGAGAGAGAAAATGTTCTAGAGAGAGAAGACCACATCTTGGAAATATTTTTGATGGAGAAATTGTCCCAAAATTTATGATCACATTACTCAAAGCAGTATCTTAAAAAAAGGATTTATAGATTGGGTTACAGTGGGTGCATGGAAACACACCCTTATTCAAAAATGATAGTGTAAAAATTTTTAAAGGCAAAAAATAAGAGATATTTCTATTTATCAATATTTACACACATGGGAAATGTGGAACATAGGAAACATAGAAGATCATTGTCATAAAAAACATAAAATATTCAAACATGTGTGGTGGCAAACAAGTGGCAAGTGGTGGCATAGAGTTGGGAGAGTGTGACTATTGTAATAATGAGCAAATTGACACCTTACAAGGAGAGAGAATCACACTTCAAGAGGGCGCCTAGAAATCACATCAAGGGGCCATGTTTTTATATAGAAAAGTACATCAAGTGGCTAGATATTTCATCTCTCCTCTCACCTCATCAAAAAGTGGGCTTAGTCCAAATCTTGTCCATTTTATCCCATTCTAAAGCTAGAAGCCTCTAGATCCTAGTTAGGATTGGTTGGAGGCCTCCCACACTATAAATAGAGCCCTCCACTTGTGTAAAACTAGTGGAAAATTCATTTTAGTTCATTTTCTTCATTTCCCTCTCTTGTGGAAGCTATGGTGCTTCACTAAATCATTCTACCTTGCCTTAACCCTCTTCTTGAAGGCTAATCCTCTTTCTTGAAGGCTAATCCTCTTCCTTGAAGACCAAGCCTCTTCCTTCGAAGGCTACTCTTCTCCATATAAAGATCAAGAATCCTCACACCTTGGTGGTATGGACTATCTACTCTCTTTTTCTCCATGTTTAGAAATGATCTAAAAGTATGTTTTTTTAATTTTCTACTCCACTTCTTAGTGGTCTTTCTTAATTCTCATGTGATAAAGAAGAGATTAGGACTTTTCTTCTTCCTTCTCTACACTTTGGCAAGTATGTTAACCCATGATTAATGCTCTAAACAATATTCTTCTAAAGTCAGTGAAGTTTTAGTTATGAGAATATTAACCCTCTTATAATGAAGATTAAGATATGCTTTGTGTGGGGGTAAGCCTCCATGTAGGATATCCCCTCTTCTTCCTTAGCACCTTCTAAGTATGGGTGGTCATAGAAATGATGGTTAGATCATGAAGGATGATTCCCATGGTCTCATGTGAAGAAATAAATTCATTTTATGTTATTTCTTAGGTTATGAGTCTATACCTATAAAAGTTTTATACTAAAAGAGGAATTTTAGTTACATTTACATGTTCACATTCATGGCATGTTTATGCATGAATGTCATAGATGTCAAAAGTGTATGTTTGGTTACATTTACATGTTCACATTCATGGCATGTTCATGCATGAATATCATAGATGTCAAAAGAGGATGCTTGGTTACATCTTCATATTCATATTCATATTCATATTCATGTCATGCTTATGCATGCATCATATAGATGTTAAAGGAGGATGTTTGGTTCCATTTTCATGTTTACATTCATAGCATGTTTATGTCTCAATAGTTTTAAATAAAATAAATAGAGAAAAATTAGAGAAATCTCCTTTGTTTTCATTTTCATGGATAAGAGTTTATCACATGGAAATCTTTACTTGCATAGAACTTGAACCTATCTTGATAAAGGACTGTTTTATGCCAGAATGCTGGGGGGAGCATTTGACCTTATTGTTTTAAATAAGGTCATGGACGTAAGAGAGCTCCTGTTGCAATAGCCGATGGGGAGTCATCGGAGGATGTTCCACGCTGGAAAGTCTACCGAGGTCTTGACTAGCCTCGATATGATTAAAATGGTGTGCTCTCAGGTACGATGGGCAAGGGGCCGATGAAGCGATCCCTAAGTGAAGTGCTAGGACACCTAAGGAGGATCCTAGAGGGTTCTGACCAGGCAATGCTCGGGATCGTAGGCCGATGACACCCATGCATATGTCAAGGGAGATCTTCATGGATTGGCGAGAGCAGTTTTATGAATAAGAAATGAATCTGAAACTCGTTGGTTGGTCAGTACATCTTCAACAGGGCATCCAGAATGATACTTATGTTTTTTGGAAAGGATGGAATTTGATATAGCTGTATTGGTACTTATGTTTGATTACTCATCCTTGTGTTAAGAGGAGTGTGTGCGTAAATGTTTTAAGAGGAGTGTGTGTGTAATTGTCTTCAAAAGCAAAATGGCATTTCAATTATGGGTGGGTGAGTAAATGAATTTCCACCAATACAATGGTTGGGTGGTCAGCTAACCCATGGGATTGGATGGGGTTAGACTGGATTAGTGGAATTCCTTATAATTAAATCAAGGGTAGAAGTTTAGTTCAAGATACGTATGGTAGATAGAGAACCCGAATAAGTCTTATTTTAGGGGACCGGATCAGCGAGCTGTGCCTCACTTGAGGGGGGAGAAAAAGCATTGATCTCTTTGAACCAAGTGCAAGACTTGCTCCTCTTTGAACTGGGTCACTCAACAATGTGACAGAGTCTGGATTAGAAGGCCAGTAGACTAAATGACCTTGTTAGATAGTTGTGTTAGATATTTCCTTGGAGGAATCGCCCACATTTTCCCAGCAAGAATTTTTTTCAAGGTTTGGCTTAGGGAAGAGTCACCAGATAGTCTCTTGCTCGAAAAGGCATAGGCAAGGTCCTGAGGGGGATACTCTACCCTGTGTAATTTCTATTCCACTGCTAGCATTCCAATAGATTGTAGAGGGTAGGGGTCTCACAAAGAGCATCTGCAAGTAGGTTTTTTTTCATCCACCTACAACAACAACATGCTTTAAGCATCTTTGAACCGTAAATCCAAAAGCACAGTATCATAATTAAAAAAATTATCGACATGGAAAATAGGTTAAGCAAGCAAGTAGATGCTTCCACATGCATGAATCCCCATTGTGTAGAATTGAATAGTTTCTCCAGGTTAAGCAACCAAGTAGATGCTTCAACTTGGCTAGTTGCAACCTCAGCATGAATCCCCATTGTGTAGAATTGAATAGTTTCTCCAGGTTGAAGTCTACATAACCAAAAGTCCAATATAATAAAAAAACATATCAAGATTGAAACCATGCATATGTTAAGACAATTCAAAATTCAAGCCATAGAGTTAAACAAAGCATACCTTTCGTAGACCACACTTAGTTCTTTTGCCATGCCCAAGACATTGTGTGTCTTAATCGCACTAGTGGATATTGTTATTATTACATTTTAAGGCTTACTCTCACTCGGAGAGGTAATATCAACATGAGATGCATTTACATTGCAAGCCATCCCCTTCAAGTTCAAACAAAAAATAATTGATATAAGGAGCCAAGGTATGTAAAATAAAGCCTACACTTAAATTGTGTACAAAGAGACCTCTTCCACCTCTTACCTTTTTGCGTTTCTTACTTTTTTTAGAGAGCACCACATGAGCCTCCTCATTGACAATTTTCTCCTAAATCAAGGAAACAAGAAACAATGCATATTTATGTATATTAGTGTAAGGAAAACAAGAAATAAAATAGTACAAAGGTTGAAGAGTAGTATTTGCATACCATTGTAAGGGAGCCTTTCCCCTTGAAATCCACATTTCTCAACGCGTCCTCATCAATATTTTTGTTTCCATGTGGCGAGCCTTCACCATCATGGCTTGGATCATTTTTCTTTGAACGAGTCTTTTGAATTGGAAGATTACAAAGCTTCATGGGCAAATACAATTTAAGGTTAGTACCATGTTTACAAAGACCCTTTCACCCAACTAGCACATCCATCTCTTACCTTCAAAGGAGAAAAAACAACACACTTTCACCTCTTCGTTACTTGAGATGGAGCCACATGCTCATGGTTCGATATGCTCATGGTTCGCCTCATTAATGGGGCATTGGGCATGAAAGCACATTGGTCCAATCAGCTTGTGAAATCTCTAGAATCTATCGTGGGTCCTGTTTACCAACAATTAATAGACCATGGATAGTTGCGAAATCTACAACTGTCCTGCAAAATGTTATCTGCAATGGCTTGGCAATGGGAAGCCTCTTCTTGAGGCCAACCTAAGATGACGTAGTAGGCTTAGGCATCTTTTAAAAGACGTATCCCCTGCTAAGAAACCCTTGCGATGCCTCTCTCTCTAGCATAAGAAATAGGGTGCATGTAGGAGAAATGGCAAGATTCCTTAGATGATAGTGTTTATAGTGGTGTTTGAGGCCTGTACTAAATCTTGGCATCATTTGACTTAATTAGCAATTCCAAAAATTTAAGTGGGGAAACACGAAAATCATACTAGATGATGTTGAAATGGTTGGAGGTTTGATATGCCTTATGTCCGCATACTTCTTGACATGTGTATGCTTGCATGCCAAATCAGAGCATGGGAAGGAGGCTACTTTTTTACTAGGCATGGAAATCTGAAGGCCTAGGTGTCGAGATTTTTGTCATCAATGCCTTTTGCATGTTAAAATTTTGGTAATGACCTAGAAGACTCACCTAGGTTATCCAAAATTGCATAAGATTCGATTCACAAAACTTTCCAACATTTGGAAGGTCTATAGAAAAGCATGTGAAAATCTTTCAGCTAGAGAACCTTCTATGGAGCTAACATAGAAAACTCCAAGCTCACATGCAAATCTTTGTTTGAGATAGCCTAAAAATGCCTCAAATCATGTTAGAACCATTGGATGAAAGATCCTTGCCCCCTCCACGCAATGAATTCAAGGGTGCTAGGAGCGGAAGTAACACTTCTTGCGCAGGGGAGAGCCTCTCACTCGGGGCCTCGCCCACAGATATATCTGGACAAGAGACTAATCCCTCGGTTCTTCCAAAACCGAACCCGAAAAAACTTCCCTTGCCTAGCAGACATAGCAGACATAGGCGATTCCTCGAGGATAATTTTATTCTAACCCGAAAAAACTTCCCTCGCCTAGCAGACATAGGCGATTCCTCCCAGGATAATTTTATTCTAACGTAGTCAAGGTCATCACTAACCAAGCTGATCTGACTGAACCTGTAAGTCTCATGGTCAGGTCAAGGAAAAGACTTGCACTTGGATCATAGAGTCCAACGCTTTTTTCCTCATCAAGAGGCACAGCCGTTGATTCTTTTCCATAGAACAAGGGTTACCCATGATTTATTTCAACTATCATAACTTAACAGAATTGAGTCTCATTTTAGGGATCCATCAGTCCAGCCTAATCCCATGGGTTAGCCAGCCGCCTAACCACTGTAGTGATAGGATCCATTGAGAAATTTGGTTATGTTTTGCCCCGAGTACCAGGGAAAATATTTCCTAGGCCCCCTAGCTGGCGCTTCAAGCAAACTTCAAGATAGTCACACCACTTACACACCCAATATGAAATTGCATGTTTCACAAATTCAGCCGTCTTTAAAACAATCTTTTAATGAAACCATAGTATTACCACTGATCATAATCCTCCAAATTATCTAGATTGAATTCTAATTTCCAATCATTCCTTCATCGGTGTACCTATGGCATCCTTGGCAACTAGAACACTCACCACCTGTTCACTTAGGGGCCTTTTCAATAGTTCCTAGCTTATAGTACCCAGAAATATATTCACTTAAGAAAATCCAGATGGACTCTCCATTGAAGATCAGCAAGATCAACCAACAGATCCATATAAAAGAGCCATGGACCCATCTGTTGAGGACCAGCAAGGACAATCAACCAGATCCATGCCCGAGTTTTGAAAACAACTCTTACACCTTGTTCCATTTTCTTCCTCGACGCATGCACGGCAACCCAGAGCTCGAGAACCGTATGGTCAGCACTCTCTAAGCTCCTTCGCAGGTCACCTAGCACTTCACTAATAGGCCGCTTCCTTGGTCCCTCATCCACCATACCGGAAGCTCACCATTTAAATCGAACTGAGGCTAGTCAAGACCTCGGCCGACTGTGCTACACGAGACGTCCTCCGTTGACTCTCTGTCGTCACACAGCTGTTGTAACTTTATCACTTAGGTATCCATGATCTCATTCACAAGACGGTCAAAATGCTTCCCCAACATTCTTGACATAAAAGAGTCATTTAAATACAGGTCATAAATATAGTTTCTAACGAACTCTCATCTTTCCACATTGTTCCACATCTTTCTCGTTATTCCACATTCTTCTACATCAAATCACATCGCTTATTCCACATCTAGTCATATGTATTCCCATCGTCTTCATCCATTCTCATCCAATCACATCATATTACATCTCATCACATCTATCCACATCTATCCTCATCATCACATCTCATCCATTCACATTTACCCATATCCACATCACATCACATCTCATCCATTCTCATCCAATCACATCATATTACATCTCATCACATCTATCCACATCTATCCTCATCATCACATCTCATCCATTCACATCTATCCATATCCACATCACATCACAGCTCATCCATTCACATTTACCCCGATCCACATCACATCACATCACATCCATTCACATCACATCTCATCCATTCACATCTACCTAGATCCACATCATCACATCACATTCATCCACCTTACATCTCATCCATCCATTCACATTACATCACATTCATTTATATTCATTCAAATCCACATCTCATCACATCACATCCATCCACATCACATCTCATCCATTCATGTCTCATCATATCATATTCACATCCATTTACATCTCATCATCTCATATTCACATCACATCACATCACATCTATTTAGATATCATCACATCACATTCACATCCATTCACATCTCATCACATGCATTCAGATATCATCACATCACATTCACATCCATTCACATCTCATCGCATCCATTCAGATATCATCACATCTCATTCACATTCATTCACATCTCATCACATCCATTCACACCCATTCACATCCATTCACATCCATTCACATCTCATCACATCCACTCACATCTCGTCACACCCATTCACATCTCATCACACCCATTCACATCTCATCACATCCCACTCACATCTCATCACATCCATTCATATCTCATCACACCCATTCATGCGTTTTTGGCTTGAAAAATGTTGTCCAATTGACCATGTACCTGCCTTATAACTTTTCTCCTCACCAAAGAAGCTCCTCAATTGGAGTTCACTTGCCGGTGCCTCCCGAAGAGCTCCCGCGCGACAAGGGTGTAGTAGCCAACACAAAGAGGGAAGAGTAGATGAAGCTCTTACCCTTGTACTACTTCTTGTGCTTCTCTTGCTTGTCACTTAGCCCTTAGCATGAAACAGGCTCTGATACCATGAAAATATGCAGGGGAGAAGAGAGCTTGGGCTCTTGCAAGAACACACACACTCACACAAACCCTAGAAGAGAACACACAAGGTGAGAGGCTGAAAATTCTTCTTCTTCTTCGCACAACAAAAGAGGTCTACAACAAAGAAGATAAAGTGACTAACACACATAATAGAGTATATACAAGTGGTCCATAATGTAAACACGCTAAGAGGAGTGGGTAGATGTGGACTAGTCGATGTAGTCCAGTTGTAGAATCTCTGGTGAAGATATGTCAGTGCCAACTACCAAACCCGCCAGTGATGTAAATGTCGAACGGTCATGCAGGGGCCTTGTGAGTGTCAGCTCATGTTGAGCTTAACATCTTAATAGAAATATGTCATCGCAGATCATCTATCATGCATACCTATTGGTGAAGCACCAATCGAGATTGATGTGACGAGTTACTCGATGCTACACTATTAAAGGTTGAGACTATTCCAGAATGGAGTGAGAAAATTGTTAACTTTTTAGCTAATGGTTTTCCAAAAGGAAATGAACTGAGAAAAGATTTAGCAAGAAAGTATCTAAAAGAGAGTACACCTTACCAACCTATTGTTGAAACTCTTTATATATGAGGTAAGGATGACATATTAAGACATTGCCCCAGGGAGGATGAATACTTATACCTTATTAAAAATTAAGAACACTAAGGGGTAGTTGGTGGACACTTATGAGGAAACGTTATAGCAAGAAAAATACTCCAATCGGGGTATTGGTGGTCCACGCTCTTCAAAGATTATGTAGTATTTGTCAAGGTATGTGACACAAGTGCCAATGTTGTGCAAAGCCATAAAAGAAGGACATAATGCCACTGCATCTTGTCAGAGTCAACCAACCTTTTGAAAAGTGGGGCTTAGATTTCATTAGTCCTATTTGTCTTGTTGGACGTGGCACACAAGTAGGCTTTATCATTGTTTCCATAGATTATGTAACCAAATGGGCTAAAGCAAAAGCTTCACAAAAAGCAAATGCCATAGTGACCGCTAAGTTTCTCTATGAGAACATCATTACATGCTTTGGCTGTCCATTTGAGCTAGTGAGTGATCAAGGCAAGCATTTCATCAATGACATAATAAAAAATATCACTAACACATTGATGAACACTCACCGAAAGTCAAAACTAGAAGTTGACATGTCACAAAAGGTAACAAAGGTCTCTCCTAGCCAACAAACATCAATGGAGAAAAGTTATGGTTACAAAAAATATACAATATCTTCCGCGAGGTCAAGGTATGATAGAAAGCTAGAAGGGGGGACTTATGCTAATATTACTACTCTTATCCTCTCCAACGTTTTTCTCGCTGATAGAAAGCTAGAAGGGGGAGCTTGTTGGAATAAAGCTAACCCAAAACAATATAGCTTAAACCAACATTATACAATAATAAAGCAACTATACACATACTAAAAATCCAACTAATGAAACAAATATTAAAAAAAACGCTGATGAGAAAGAGCACATGTAAGATTCCTCCCTCCAGCTTTTGAGGTGTGTAGGTGTAAGAACCTCCCCTTTTGATCTTATAATTATTCCCCTCTCTAAAATAAAAGAAAGATCCTGTTTTACCCTGTTTTGGCCTGGAGAGAGAAAATGTCTAGAGGGAGGTAATTTAAAATTGAGATATTTTTGGATATAAAAATCCTCCTAGTGTCTAAAATGGTTTCCCCTGAAACAGAAATTCAAAAAAGACTTTCCAATGTGCAATTGAAATTGATTAAAAATAGGTATAAAGGACCTTAGCCTAAGGGTCGAGATTTTTAAAAATTTTTAGATTATGGTCCAATTAAGGTTCTTATAAACCAATAAGATTAATTCAAATGTAGGGAGGAGATAAATTGAAGAATAAAAGAAACCCCCCCTAAAAATGAGTAAATGCTCACATAAGATGAAGAGTGGACTAAGGACCAAAGAAAAGAGTTAAAAAACTGACTTTTGACACCTCAGTGTGGGGATCTCCCCTCATGAAGTAGGTGCCTTTTTCTCATCATTACCCCCAATTTTTAATCAATAAAATGAGATATTTTCATCTCTCCTCTCTCCTATTTCAAAACTAGATCCAAAAAGTAAGGTGAACTGACCCAAAAATGGTAAAAAATTGACCAAACTGATCTGGAAAATTCTAGAATCAGTTTGCTTGGTTAGAGGCTCACTTTTTCCTATAAATAGAACCCTCCCCCTTTGTAAAAACTTAATGGTGTTTATGCACTGTTACTACTCTGCTCCTGTCCTGAGCCAGCTACATTGAATTTTTTAATAATTCAATGGTGTTTATGCACTGTTACTACTCTGCTCCTATCCTGAGCCATCTACATTGAATTTTTTAATAATTTAATTATTTTTGGCCTAATCCTCTCCAAAGTGAATTGGTGGCCACTCTTGCCTTAAACAAGAGTAGAACCCTCAATCCCTCAAGCCAAAGGAGAGCTTACAAGCTTTATGTAAGTTAATTTTCTTACTTTATTTAATAAAAAATCTATGGTTTTCTTAATTTTTATTTTTTACAAATGTTTGAATTAAATTCAAATGCTATGCCTTGATAAAAAGGCCACTCCCTTCTCTTCTTTACATTCCAACCTTTCTTAATCCTAGAAAGATTAATTAAACTCTTCTTATTGTTTACTCTCTTGAATTTAGAAAATTGTGTAGATTAGAGTTCTATAAATCTAATTTGGATTAATTTAAGTTAAATGAAAAAGATAAAATTAAAAATGGTCAGCCATACAAAGGAGGTTATCGCAAAATTTTTCAAAATTTTTTGAAAAAGAAAGTTTGTTTTTATGTTATTCCAAAAGAGTAATTCCCACCATTTTTGCATCTAAAAGAAATATTCTAATTACTCCATGTACATATTCACCTATGAATATGCATGGATATCATTGATAATCTTATTAAATTTGATTTCTATGCATAGAAAGATGCATAAAGGAATTCTTTTTATTACAAAAGTGTTATCTCATTAAATTTGATTTTTATGCCTAAAAAGATGCATAAAGGAAATTTTTTTATTACAAAACTGTTATTCTCATTAAATTTGAATTTTATGCATAGAAAGATGCATAAAGGAATTTTTTTATTACAAAAGTGTTATTCTTATTAAATTTGATTTCTATGCATAGAAAGATGCATAATGGAATTTTTTATTATAAAAGTGTTACTCTTATTAAATTTGATTTTTATGCATAGAAAGATGCATAAAGGAAAATTTTTTATTATAAAAGTGTTATTCTTATAAAAATTGATTTTTATGCATAAATAGATGCATAAAGAAATTCTTTTTATTTTAGAAGTGTTATTTCTATCAAATTTGATTTTATGCATAAAGAAATTCTTTTTATTTTAGAAGTGTTATTCCTATCAAATTTGATTTTATGCATAAATAGATGCATAAAAGGATTTTTTAATAAAAGAGTTATTCTCACTGAAGTTGATTTTTTATGCATAAATAGATGCATAAAGAATTTTTATATCAAAATTAGAATTCTCTGAAATTCTATGTCTAAATTCTATGAGTCTTTGATAAATGAATAATTAAATACTCTACGAGAGAAATTTCTATCGTTTTATATTCACACGGATTGTAAAAAGAGAATTAAGGAAATCTATCGAGATTGAAATATTCAGATAAATGATTAATCTATTCCTCATTGGAATTCGTAAACTAATTCAGAAATCAGTTAAGTGAATATTCAAAGAAGAAAGAAATTCAGTAAAATAGTAACTGAATTATCAAACCTTTTTGAGAAAGATAGATCAGGAAAAATCTTATCCGACTCGAACCTTGAATCAGACTATAACCAAGAACAAACTCTTTCGTCGTCAGTTTTAAGGAAAGAAGGTGTGACTAGTTTAGAAAATTACACTCAAAACTCTGGCCAAATCTGAAACTAAGTTTGAGACCCTTCGAATTGATATGTGGATCAAGGTTATAGAATTCGAGGAATTCTGGTATGAAATTCAAAATTCTGATCAAGAAGTTTTGGGGATACTGATTCAAGAAATACTTCTTGTATTCAAAAGAAAATCAAACTCAAAACTTGCATAGAAATAGATGTGATGATATGGGATGTGAATGTGTATAGGAAAATGGATGTGAATGTGTATGTGAAGAATGGATGTGAATGTGTATGTGATGAATGGATGTGAATGTGTATGTGATGAATGGATGTGAATGTGTATGTGAATGTGTGTGTGAAGAATGGATGTGGATGTGTATGTGAAGAATGGATGTGGATGAGTATGTGAAAGAATGGATGTGGATGTGTATGTGAAAGAATGTGATGTGACATGAATATATGTGGATGTGAAGTGATAGATATGAATGTATGGATAGATGTGAGTAGTCGTACATGTGAACAATTGGATGGATGTGTATGAATGAGAGATGATGTGGATAGAAGTGATGTGATATAATGTGGATAAAATGCATGTGATGGGATGGTTATGAGAATGAATGTGGTGGTGGATATGAATGAATGAATGTGATGAATATGGATATGAATGAATGTGATGTGATGGATGTAAATGGATGTGATGTAAATGAATGTGGACGGACGTGAATTGATGTGATGTGAATGAATGAGATGTGATGTCATGTGAATCAGGATGTGAGTGAATGAGATGTGATGTAAATTGGGATAGATGTGATGTGTGATGTGAATAAATTTGATGTGACGAGATGTGGATATGGGTAGATGCGAGTGGATGAGATCTGATGCAGATAAATGAGGAAAGATGTGATGAGATGGAAAATGATGTGATGAGAATGGGAATACATATGAAATAAATGAGGAATGATGTGGAACAATGTGGAAAGTCGAGAGTTTGTTATAGAAAATGTATTTATGACCTATTTTTAAATGACTGTTTTATGTCAAGAATGCTGGGGAAGCATTTTGACCATCTTGTGAATGAGGTCGTGCAGACCTAACTGATAAAGTCGCAATAGCTGACGAAGAGTCAACGGAGGACGTCTCGCATAGCAAGGCCGGCCGAGGTCTTGACCAGCCTCGGTTTGATTTAAATGGGGAGCTTCCGGTACGGTGGATGAGGGACCAAGGAAGCGGCCTATGAATGAAGCGTTAGGTGACCTGCGAAGGATCTTAGAGGGTGCTGACCATACAGTGCTCAGGCTCTGGGTTGCCGAAGATACCCACACATACATCGTGGAAGATATTGGAACAAGGAGTAAGAGTTGTTTTCTGAATTCGGGCATGGATCTGGTTGATTGACCTTGCTGATCCTCAACAGATGAGTCCATGGCTCTTTTATATGGATATGTTGGTTGATCTTGCTGATCTTCAATGGAGATTCCATTTTGATTTTTATAAGTGAATATATTGCCGGCTACTATGAGCTAGGAACTATCGAGAAGGCCCCTGACTGGACAGGTGGTGAGCGTTCTGGTTGCTAATGATGCCATAAGTACACCGATGAAGGAAAAATTAAAAATTAGTATACAACCTGATATTTTGGAGGATTATGATCAGGATACTATAATTTCATTAAAAGATTGTTTTAAAGATAGGTGAATCTGTGAAAAAGGCAATTTCATATCCGGGTGTGTAAGTGGTGTGACTAGTTTTAAGTTTGCATGAATGTCCGGTTAGGGGGCCTGGGAACTCTTTTCCCTGGTACCCAGGACAAAACCTAACCAAATTCTTAAATGGATCCCATCACTACAGTGGTTGGGTAGTTGGCTAACCCACGAGACTAGATGGGGTTAGGCTGGACTGATGGATTCCTAAAATGAGACTCAATACTCAATTCTGTTATGGTATGATAGATGAAGTAAATCCCAGATAAAAATTATTCTATGGAAAAGAATCAACGGTTGTGCCTCTCAATGAGGAAAAAAGCATTGGTCTCTATGATCCAAGTGCAAGTCTTTTCCTTGATCTGACTATGATACTTACAGGTTCAGTCAGATCAGTTCCGGTTGAGAGAAGTTTTTTTGGGTTCGGTTGAGAGAAGTTTTTTCGGTTGAGAGAAGTTTTTCCGGGTTCGGTTTTGGAAGAACTGAGATATTAGTCTCTTGTTCGGATATCCATGGGCGAGGCCCCGAGTGAGGGAACCTGCCCTGTGCAAGAAGTGCTACTTTCGCTGCTAGCACCCCAGAATTCGTTGCGCGGTGGGGACAGGGATCTTTCAACACATGCCAAATAAAAGAATGAAGTACGACTATGCTATGACTATAGGCCGAGAGCATGGACTTTTTGTGGATTGACACGAGTGACCCTATCTTGGAGACCCAGATTGCTAGGAATGGTACTATTGGGGGCAGCTAAGAATTCCTCCTTTCCAGACCCACTCACACTATTTTTATGCACCACTAGGGGATAGATGTTATAGAGCCACCTTTGTAGACCTGTTCTACTTACAGTCCCATCCCCTTGCACCATGCCTTACCTATAGGAATCACATGTTGTACACAACATCCTACTTATGTTGGTAGTGTAGAACTTATTTTAGGCGATATGGGACATGACTATCGCAGTCCATAGTAGGAGACACACCACAAGGACAAAAATACATGAGTTTACATTACACAGTGGGAGGACCCTATCAAAATAGAACTGCATAGGAATAACTTATACAGCAGGGGAGGAGGGAAATAACTTATGAACTTACATTGTCATTTTTTGGAGTAATATGTCCGACTCATTGTCCCTTCTGAAGCATCGTGGGGGTGATTTTCAAGATAGCTTAGCTCACTGTAGCTACTTAGCTCACTTACCAATAGTACCCATGCCATATCACAGTGAGGATGCACTTAGATTGTTGCCTAGTATACCAGAGGACACATATATATGAAGCACACCCAAGCAAGGGGGATAATTAACCTAATGAACAAAGAATTGGAGCATGCTTACCAAATATGGTTATCTAATGATGAGCTTTCTAAATGAGTTTAATTTATAGGTTATTAAGGTGTAGTCAAAAGACGACATCCAGATTTACAACATGCGATGGACGTGCAACTTAAATATGGATGTGACTTTCCTCATTGCTCAGTTGTATTCTAAACCCATCCTCACCTTTTGCTATCGTTTCAATATTTTTTATGATTCTCCATTTCGTGTTCTTTCTTGCATCATTATGTAACTGGTCTTTCAATTTTCTAGCTATTACTTAGATAACCCTTTAGGCTTTAGTCCTAGTTCAATCCTTCTTTGAGATCGACCTTACAGTATGCCAAAGGAGTATGCCAAGTACTCCACCTTCCTTAGTGTGACCTCTTTAGTTAGAAGTGAGCCTTCTAGGTGAATTGTGAAAGTGAAACTAGTTTATATAAAATACAAAAATATAAAAAAACCACAAGAAGATTATCGCCATGTGTAATCTAGGTAGGACTTTTGGCTCTTAGTGATAGAGCCTTGGGACCATAGACTTGATCTCCATGGAATGGGACCTTGTGGCTAAAAACCTATCAATAAAGGGCTTTAAAAAAAACATCAAGCGGAGGTACTCATAGATACTCTTGTATGAGGTCTCTTGACCATTGCTTGGGTCTCTAACAGGGTGGTGCCATACTTTTATATTTTTAGAATCAAAACGAACACTTTTAATAATCACTTAGTAGTTTCATTTATGAACCTGGATAATAGCTAAAGATGGTTTCACCAAAGTGATAGTGTGTTAAGATTAAGGTCATAACCCGAGGCATGATTTTTGCTCCATCTTAGTTTAGATCAAATTTGTACAAACCTTAATATTACCCTTGTCTTAACTAGAAGATTTGACCAGTCACGTAAAAACGTTTTCCTCGCTGCTCAATTGGTGTTTGCATTATTCTTAAATTCAATTATTTTCCACAAGACCACGTTACTCATTGCGTGGTACCATGTTGCCTTACAGACCTTCCAAGCCCTCTGACATTTTATGCATCCAACAACAGCCTCAACCAGTCTTCATCTCGACATATTTTGAGGATGGAATGTTCATCAAGAAGGGGGAATGTTAAACCTCATTGGATGCCTCTCCAGCATCAATGCCATCCATTAGCAACCCTCACTTCATTTGACCGTTGACATTAAAAATGCTAACATTGTATATTTTACATGTGTGTGATCACCACTTTTCTATGAAAGGTGCCGCCACGAGATTAATTACGGAGATTGAATTCTTAGATTAAGTGTTTGCATAAGCCTAGGCGTCACTGGATAGCCATAGACCTATATTTTAAGTATGGATGCCCAAGGTGTGAAAGTTGGGGGCGAAGATAAGGGTCATTTTGTATTCTCACCATTCATTCTCTTATGCAACTAATAGAGTGCTCTTCTTCTCTACTCTCTTATGTGTCTTGCTTGCTTGCCTAATTCAATTAAAGCTACTATATGCTCATTTTGTATGTGTGAGTGCATGTGAGAGAGGGAGATTGAATGAGATGAGGGTCGAGCTTTCGTTGGAGTGTGGAGGTGGCATTGGAGTGGAGCTTGGAGTGTGGCTACACGGCAACATCGTCTTCTATGAGAATCCGAGCACAAGCATTCACAAGGCGAGTGACACATCTTCCTTATACAATTGTGAGCTAGGTTATGGAAGATTAGCTTCTTGGTTTGATCTGGTTTATACTCCCAAGTGCGGTTAGGCAAAGCCCCACAATCTTGGTTAGTTCCTGCACTCTTGAACTATGGTGCAAGGGTTTCCCATCATCCACTATCCTAGCATTTACATTTACATAGAGTTTGAACTGAAGCGAAATGAATGAGGTTGTAGGTGGGGGATTAGAGGTGGTTCCATCTCCTCCTACCTATTCTCTTTCTATCAAAACTTTGGGTGGGGGGCGAAGTCTCAAAAGGTCACCCATCCCAATTTTGTTTACACCAATGCGTGCTTAACTTAGAGGTTTTTCAAAAAGGATAGCTATCCAGACCCCAAAACCTTAAGGTGATAGAGGACCTTTGGTTTATCCACTTTATGGAAATCTTCTAGTGCTACAATTTGGCATCACTTTTTTCACCCCCCCTTGGTGCCAACTTATCTACTTTTTCTTGGCTCAGAGGTTAAACGTGAAACATGAATATTTTCTCCAAGTGTTTACATAGCTTGCAATTCAAATAAATAAGGGTGTACACAGCATCAAATTAACACTCAAAAGCATAGCATAAGAAGAAGAAAATACTTATCAACACATGAATAAGAGCATTGGGTGCAATCTCTCCCCCCACCACGTGTGTGGATCCTTCTCTCACATGCAGTATTTATGTCATATTCATATTTTTAGCCCTTGGAGGGCTTTTTCTTTACATATAAATAACATTGTCCAAAGTTTCAAAGGTTACACATGCTAAAACTTTTACCCAAGTGTAAGATTCCTCCTGGGTCAAAGCATGTATTAGTGGTACCAAAAAGGACTATCTTTGCCCACGACCTCCTTGGTAACAACCATCTCTCTCTCTCTCTCTCTCTCCCCTCAAGACAAACAATCAACTTCCTTCCTTATGCATCTTTATCCCATGTAACATAACCTGATGCCTAGATGCCATTCATTATTGTTGTCAGCATGGCTCTTGAACGAGGCATCATCGTCTATCATAGCCCAAGCATTTGGAAGATCTCTCCAAATATTTAGATGGTTCCTAGTACTGAGAGTCTTTGAGTTGCGATTAGTGACATCATTTGTTACACTGTACTTAGCCAACTGCATGGAGTCACAAAGTCAAGAGGTTTCAACAGAATGGAGAGACGTCGGTTCTAGGACACTGAGGTGTAGAGATGTTAACACATTGGAGCTATAGACTGAGCTGGGTACTTAGCTCATGAGATGTCAATAGCCTTAATTTTGCATTTGAGTCATGATTGCTTCATGCCATTAATGGATGATTATTTTCTGCAAGTTTCACCAATGCCACTGTGGGTCCATGTGTGAGCACTGCAGTGCAAATTCCACAAGAACTCATGCTAATTATGAGAGATTACTGGGCTACAAAGAAGACATAATAGAGAAGTAGGGCAAAGGATATGGAAAGGATGAGAGAAAATGACCAGGTTGATGAAATCCAAAGAAAGAAGATTTATAGAGCTGTGGCCAAGTACTGGTGTAAAGAAACACAAGGATTGATAGACGAAATTAAAATAGAGATTCTTGAGCAACTCCTCCTACATCCAATATTCTGTGGGCTACGAGCACTAGCAATAGAACTGGAGAGATCAATTTTCTCCAACCTTTGCAAAACCTTGTTTGAAGTGAAGGTCCTTCACTTGAGTAATGAGTTGTTTTTCAAAAGGGCAACTGTGATGGCGTGTATCAATGCCAATGATGTAGAGGATGCAAAGATCTTGAGTAGTAGAATAGTTGCCAAGGCATTGGGTATACATAGAAGGAACATCATTTCTGCCAATTCACACTTGCATTGTGAGGATGACAATGGACTCTTGCCCTTGTTTACATGCCAACGACAAGTGCATCATACTACCAGCATCACACCTTAGATTAAAGACCTTGTATTTGACTTCTAGGCAATAGAGACCCGTGTCTCTACAAACAAAAAAGATATATGTCAAAAGAGGACTGGTAGAAAGGATTTTGTGATGCATCTAGTGAATCTACTTGACTTGCCTCAGGTATGCAATATATCCTTGAATGTGCTCTTAGTTATCTCTGAAATTCTCTCAAACACTTTGCTAAGGTGGCATTGTGTTTTACTTTTCACTTCACAAAGCTCATACAGCTTTCTTATCCACTTCTTTCTCCCATTTAATTACTTAAGTACTTTTTGGAGTTCTTTTAAGTATGCGTGGGAAGTATCAAGTAAACTTAGTAGCTTTAAAGTACTTTTTAGAGTCTTTACAACAAGTACTCTCATGCACTTCCAAGAACTTTCTAGAGTTCTCTTAGTATAAAGGACTTCTATGTATGTGAGACTCCTTTGCCCCCTCCGTGCACCAGATTCCCGGTTGCTAGTAGCGGAAGTAGCTTCCTCTTGTGCGGGGCAGGGTTTCCCACTCGGGGCCTCGCCCCTCGAATGTCCGGACACGAGACTAATCTGGTGGTCATTCCGAAACTGAAACTGGGAAAATTTCCCTTGCTCGGAAAACGGGACGATTCCACCTTTTTGATTTTCTTTAACGAATTTTCTAACGGAGTCAAGAGACTAAACTATCCTTCACCTGATTAAACCAAATAGAAGGAAAACTATCACTAACTTAATTTGAAGAAATCAATGCTTTTTTCCTAACCAAAATCAGGCAGCATAGCTGTTGATCTAATCATTTGAGGAAATCAACGCTTTTTTCTAACCGAAGTCAAGCACAACCATTGATCTACTCATTTGAGAAATTCTTCAGGTTTTTATTTAACTACTTAAATTCTAAGCGTATTCCTATTATTTCAATTTAATTATCAAAACTCCACTGATTCCAGCCTAACCCCATCCGGCCCATGGGTTAGCCTCTACCCAACCACTGGAATTGGTAGAACCAGACAATTACTCACCCACCCATAATTGAATGCCTTTATTAACTTTTGATTTCGAATACAGATACGCACACACTCCTTTTTAAAACTTTAACATATAAAATAATCTATTGACAAACAGTTATTGGTTACAGATGTCATAACTAAAAAATTCCATCCAGTCCCTTGTTTCTAAAAAAATAGTATCACTCTGGACTCTCCGTTGAGACCAACTGGTCAGCAACAAGATCTAGTAATAGATTACAATAATCATTTCGTCCATCATACATATCTTCCATGATATACGCAGCATGGGTGTCATAGGCACCGCGAGCCCGTGCATCTCCTGGTGGTAAGAACCCTCCAGGATCCTCCTTAGGTGTCCTGGCACTTCACTCAGGGACCGCTTCATCAGCCCTCACCCATCGTACCGGAAGTGCACCATTTTTCAACCATACCGAGGCTACTCAAGACCTGGGCAGGCTTTGCCGTGTGAGCCATCCTTTGAACACTCCCCGCCAGCTTTGTTGCAATCAAACTTCCCTTAGAAAAACATATACCAAACGCTCTCTCCAGTATTCTGGCGTAAGACGGTCCTTTAAGAAAACACGGTTTCTATGCAGGTTTTCAGTTTGATTTTCGTTTGCAAACAAGGAGTATTTCTTAAATACAAGGAGTATTTCTTGAACCAGTATCCCCAAAACTTCTTCATCGAAATTCTGAATTTCATACTAGAATTCCTCAAATTCTATAACCTTGATCCACAGATCAATTCGAAGGGTCTCAAACTTATTTTCAGATTTGGTCGGAGTTTTGAGTGTATTTTTCTAAACTGGTCACACCTTCTTTCCTCGAACTTGACGAAAGAGTTTGGTCTTGGTCATAGTATGGTTCAAGGTTGTTCGAGTCCGATAAGATTTTTCTTGAACTATCTTTCTCGAAAAGGTTTGATAATTCAGTTACTATTTTACTGAATTTCTTTCTTTGACTATTCACTTAACTGATTTCTAAATTAGTTATGAATTCCAATGAGGAATAAATTAATCATTTTTCTGAATATTTCGATCTCGATAGATTTCCTGAATTTTCTTTTTACAATCTGTGTGAATATAAAATGATAGAAATTTCTCTCTTAGAGTATTTAATTATTCATTTATCAAATACTCATAGAATTTAAACATAAAATTTAAGAGAATTCTAATTTTGATATAAAAATTCTTTATGCATAAAAATCAACTTCAATGGGAATAACACTTTTATAAAAAAAATCCTTTTATGCATCTTTCTATGCATAGAAATCAAATTTAATAAGAATAACACTTTTGTAATAAAAAAAATTCCTTTATGCATCTTTCTATGCATAGAAATCAAATTTAATAAGAATAACACTTTTATAATAAAAAAATTCCTTTATGCATCTTTCTATGCATAGAAATCAAATTTAATAAGAATAACACTTTTATAATAAAAAAATTCCTTTATGCATCTTTCTATGGATAGAAATCAAATTTAGTAAGAATAACACTTTTATAATTAAAAAAATCCTTTATGCATCTTTCTATGCATAGAAATCAAATTTAATAAGAATAACACTTTTATAATAAAAAAATTTCTTTATGCATCTTTTTCGGCATAGAAATAAAATTTAATAAGAATAACACTTTTATAATAAAAAAATCCTTTATACATCTTTCTGTGCATAGAAATCAAATTTAATAAGAGTAGCACTTTTAAAATAAAAAAAATTCCTTTATGCATCTTTCTATGCATAGTAATCAAATTTAATAAGAATAACACTTTTATAATAAAAAATTCTTTTATGCATCTTTCTATGCATAGAAATCAAATTTAATAAGAATAACACTTTTATAATATAAAAAAATTCCTTTATGCATCTTTCTTTGCATAGAAATCAAATTTAATAAGAATAACACTTTTATAATAAAAAAATTCCTTTATGCATCTTTCTATGCATAGAAATCAAATTTAATAAGAATAACACTTTTATAATAAAAAAATTCCTTTATCCATCTTTCTATGCATAGAAATCAAATTTAATAATTAATATCAGTGATATCCATGCATATTCATAGGTGAATATGTACATGGAGTAATTAGAATATTTTGTTTAGATGCAAAAATGGTGGGAATTACTCTTTTGGAATAACATAAAAACAAACTTTCTTTTTTCACAAAATTTTGGAGAATTTTGCCATAACCTCCTTTGTATGGCTGACCATTTCTCATTTTTATCTTTCTTCACTTAGTTTAATTAACCCAATTTAGAATTATAGAACTCTAATCTACACAATTTTCTAAATTCAAGAGAGTAAACAATAAGAAGAGTTTATTTAATCACTTAGTTAATCTTTCTAGGATTAAGAAAGGCCCCTGAGTGGACAAGTGGTGAGCGTTCTGGTTACCAATGATGCCATAGGTACACTGACGAAGGAAAAATTAGAAATTAGGATTCAACCAGATATTTAGGAGGATTATGATCAGTGATACTATAGTTTCATTAAAAGATTATTTTAAAGGTAGCTGAGTTTGTGAAAAAGGCAATTTCATATTGAGTGTGTAAGTGGTGTGACTAGTTTTAAATTTGCATGAATATCCGGCTAGGGGACCTGGGAACTCTTTTCCTGGTACTCGAGATAAAACCTAACCAAATTTTTAAATGGATCCCATCACTACATTGCTAACCCACCACAGAGACTGGATGGGGTTAGATTGGACTGATGGATCCCTAAAAAGAGACTCAATTCTATTATGATATGATAGATGAAGTAAATCCCGGATAAAAATTTGTTCTATGGAAAAGAATCAACGGCTGTGCCTCTCAATGAGAAAAAAAGCGTTGGTCTCTATGATCCAAGTGCAAGTCTTTTCCTTGATCTGACTATGCGACTTACGGGTTTAGTCAGATCAGTTGAGTTAGTTAAGGCTCTTGACTACGTTAGAGTAAAATTATCTTGGAGGAATCGTCCATGCTTTCCAGGCGAGGGAAGTTTTTCCGGGTTCGGTTTTGGAAGAACCGAGGGATTAGTCTCTTGTCCGAATATACGTGGGCGAGGCCCCAAGTGAGGGACCCTGCCCTGCGCAACAAGTGCTACTTTCGCTGCTAGCACCCCAGAATTTGTTGTGCAGAGGGGACAGGGATCTTTCAATGTAAGTCATGATTGCATAGTCTATAATGCAAATGGTTACGTTATTCTATCTAAGAAACTAACTATGGGATTCTACATAAATGTTGTGAATAAAATGTATAAGTACTTGATATTTCACACACCTTTTGGTTTTCATTAGGAACAAGAATATTATTAACCTAAATGTTCACGGATGAAGTATTCTCTTAGACTGAACAAGATTGGGAGACTCTCTTCCCCATATGGGTAATGCTCACCGATGAAGTATTCTCTTGGACTGAACAAGATTGGGAAACTCCCTTCCCCATATGGGTAATGCTTATTCTTTGTTGCTAAATAGCATGGAATTCCTCCTTGGTCGAAAGGTTGGCTTCGTAATTAGCTGCATCCGTAACATCATCCTAAGTATAGAGCCAGAATTATGAAATTCCCTATCCATGTTATTTAGCGTTCACTGAATTTCCTTCTTGGTTGGAAGGTTGGATTTGTAATGTTAAGATCATTCTGATTGAAAATACATGTTAAATTTTTGTGCTTTGTTTTCATAGTACACCTTTGCCCAAGAAGATAATGTCTCCATAACCTTAATGCATGAACAATTGATAATAATTATAGATCATGGACTACATATTTTTGCTCATGAGGCTCAATACTAGATTTAAAACTAGAGCAGGTTTTTGTTTATCAAAAGCACTTTGGCACATTGGAGTTCAGTTGAAAGAGACATCTTTCTTAAGAAGGACTATCAAAGGCGCGGCTATCTTAGCATATCTCTGAATGATATCTAATACCAACTTGTGAATCCAAGAAGTCCTCTGATTTTCTTCACATTCTTTGGCTCCGATGGCAGGTGAGTCAATGACCGCTTAAATCTTGGCGAGGTCTATCAAGATTCCATACTTAGATACAATCAAAACCCAGGTACTCATCAATGTGATCAATGAAAAATGTACACTTACTTTTCTTTGCAAAGAGTCTATTTTTCCTCAAGGTCCACGATTTTTCAAACATGTGCTTCATGATCTGCGGTATTCTTGGAATAAACCAAGATGTCATGAAAGAATACCAGAACAAAGTCTTCCCGATATTCCCTAAAAATTTCTTACATTAACCTATTGGTAGATAACAGGGGCATTTGTCAAATTAAAGGGCATCACAATAAACTCGTAGTGCTTATATCTAGTGTTGAATGTTGTTTTTAGTATGTCCTATTCCTTGATCTTAATTTGGTAACACCTTGATTTTAAATTAATTTTGGTAAAACAGTCATGCTCCATGCAATATATCCAAAAGTTCATATGTTCTATGTATGGGGTTCTTATTCTTGACCTGTAAGCTGATTTAATGCTCTATAATCAATGCAAAACCTCAAGGTTCCATCCTTCTTTCTTTGAAAATGAGCAGGTGCACCCCAAGGAGATACACTCGGCTAAATGACCTTCTATTCCAAAAGCTGTCTAAGTTGTTCCTTAAGCTTAATTGCTTTTGGGACGGCCATTTTGTACGTTCTTCTTGCAAAGGGCTCAGCCCCAAGTACTAACTCAATCTCATGGTCTAATTCCCTTGGTGGAGGCATCTCAGTTAATTCTTCCAAAAATATATCAACATACTCACTAAGCCATTTAGGTTCGTAACATCGGTTCTAATAATTGATCCCATTTTCCCAAGTTTGTCTAAGTTCTTAAACCAATTTGGTCTCGATTTTCTTTTCTTTCTAAAAAGCACACACAAGTTTAGTCCACCCCACCTCTTGCTTTCTAGTGGATTAACCCTTTTCAACTTAGACCATCTCCAAGGCTATAGCCTAGCCCCAATCACACCATGGGTCGACGAGCTACCCTCCCACCCATTGTGTACATGTGGAAGCGATAATTGATATTCCTTTTCGGGTGGTACAGTAATAATCTATGGGTACCTTCATAAACTTTAAAAACAATGGAATCCAACAAATATAATATTCAAACAGAATACATGGGCAACAACCATGCACCACACATGATGTCCTGCGTAGAGTAAAGCATTGCAAAAGTGAGCGAGACTTTCTCAGCCCTCAAGTCATACTTTGAAGGCAAATCTCCCATTCCATGAGTCCAGTGAGTCCATAAGCTTACTTGCCTTGCTTTTTCAAGTCTCTTTCATTCATTGTCCAAGTCTCTTAACCAATTCTCAGCATCAATCTCTCGATTTCATGATTAAATGAATCCAACTACGTCTTCCTCGCTTAAATTGGTGGATATAGTCTCTCCAAAACTAGACATTTTTCTTAGTCGTGGGTCAATTCCTAAGGCCTCTATTTGGTTATCAAATACCTTAATTAATGTGTACTAATAATCGACTTATGATGATAGGTGTACTCCTTATGAAGTATCATGATCTTAAGGTCAAATTGACACATCTAGAAAGAATTGCAAACTAGACTAGTTTTATTCTAGACTAGTGAGCTAGTTAATTTTTGGACTTAGGTTAATTTACACCCTACTAAGGTTCAAAACCTTGGAAAAACTAATGTATTAGATAAGTCCTTTAAGTCAAAGTATAAAATTAGATAAGTCCTTTAAGTCAAACCAATGTATTAGATAAGTCCTTTAAGTCAAAGTATAAAATTAATCAAAGTAAGGTTTGATTAGGAGTTTAAGGCTACTTTCTCTTTCTAAAAGCTAGTCAATTTCTCTCTCTAAAATTTATACCATTGTGTTTTCCTATCTTAGAAAGCTAATAATTTGGAATGTGCCATAATGTTCCATGGTCAAAATAAGGATAATGTATAACCTATGTGCAATTCTAATTTAATGCAGTTTAACTACATATTAATCTAAAATTATCCTAGGGTTAATTTTTCTAATAATTTTAGAGAAATGATCTTGTAAGGTGTATGCTTTAAGAAAAGGTCTCCATTAATCCTTTTTGTTGAGGTTGAAGCCTAAGTTCAAACTGCA
The DNA here is from genome assembly GCF_041138505.1 of Cibotium barometz. Classification (NCBI taxonomy): domain Eukaryota; kingdom Viridiplantae; phylum Streptophyta; class Polypodiopsida; order Cyatheales; family Cibotiaceae; genus Cibotium; species Cibotium barometz. Next base: position 41,391,402 of record NC_141057.1, on the reverse strand, counting down.
TTTAATTCGTCTGTCCTACCAAGAGTAAAAAGGGCTAATTTAATTAAAAGGAGACATTTTCTATTTCTCTATTTACTGTAAACCTTAACAGAGAACTAAAATATTGAAGAAAGATTTATTCGAATACAATTCAAAAAAATTGAGAAAAAAGGACATTTGTACCATCTAAATTCAAAAATTTGAACTAGCACAAGGCTTACTTGGTTCAAGCTTGCAAGTTGAGTGTAGAAGTGTGCTTCAATGGGTTAAATTTATCCCCAATTTTGTCTTCTTCTCCATGCCTTCATTCTTGGAGCCAGCACCAAGCCCAAATTCAAAATAGTGAAGTAGGTTCTCCAAAAGGTCACCTTCACTAGGTGCTATATGAAGTAGGGGTCAAAAAGACAAATGCAATCTACCACTTTAGTGAACATCTTAATCCATAGAGCAGGAGGGCATAGAGAACTAGAATCTTAGAGGGTGCTCACCTTTGATGGAAGATTTTGCGGTGGGAGGCGGTGGTTTTGTTTTCGGAGATGCATTTGGTTCTCCTACCACGGACTTTCGAGGGGGAGTGTTCCCAGCTGAAGTTTGGTCTTCTCCAGTCTTGGCTACAAACTTATGAGGAGTCGTCTTCATCCTGCTGTGGGCTGTGTGTGGCGGGGAAGGCAATGGTTTTTTTCATAGATGCGCTTGGTTCTCCTCCCCGGACTTCCAAGGGGGAGTCTTCCCAGTTGTAGTGTCGTCTTCTCTAGTCTTGGCCACATACTTTCGAGGAGTCATCTTCATCCTGCGCTTGTGTGTTGAGGGGAGGAAGGTGATGAGAACCAACCAGAAGGATGCCTGTGCTTCACTTGGAAGAGGGAATGTGGTAGTAGGAAGGAATGTGAGGAGAGGAAGGAATGTGAGGGAGCTCTCGTCTCATTTTCATCTTCGGCTGCTCTAAACCACAAAATGGGGCAAGCCAAAAATCATTTCTACGAGTTTGCATGCATGAAGACCCCCACTCCTAGTCATAACTGTCCCGACTCCTCGTCACACCATCATGCATACTTAAATGTGTCCTTATTATTGACATTTGAAAAACTAAATGCACTTGAAATTCCCTCCAAAGTTACACAAGTGGTACACCAATACATGCTTTGACCCTCCTACCCTTTTGTAGTATTTATGTGTAATAAATTCCAAATCAGAAATTTGTAAGGAGAAAGTGATAAAAGTATTCTCTTTTGCACAAGAGCCTCACAATTAAAAGTTAAAAGGCCTTGGAAATTTTGAGGCATATTTTGTTAGAACATTAGGAATTTTAGCTTGACCCTAATGTTGACCTTAGGAGTACACATGTGTAAGAATTGCACTATATGCATGTGTGCACATATATATGTGTGTGCACCATAAGTAGTAAATTATATGGATAAATTGACTTGGTCTAAAAGCAAATAAAATAATGAGAATCTATCCTGATCAAGGATCCCTTGTAAGGAGATAAAAATTTACCACATTTAAATGGTTAGACCTAGTGCACATGGATTGAAGCACCTGTAAATGGAGAAATTTGGGCAAACTAACATTGACATTTAAACTAGAAGGTAGGATTTACCATAAGACTCTAAGCACTAGCTTATAGATTGGAGAAAACCTCACCAAAAATGATTTAAATGTACCTAGGCTAAGGTTTATGTATCATTTCAAAAAGGGCTAAGGTCAAATTAAATTAATTAGGCTGAAGGCTAAGGCCAAATTAAATTAATTAGGCTGCTAGCTAATGTTAAACCATTGGGAGAAAACCATGGATTGGTGTAATACCATGTGGAATTGGGAAAATTGTTTACGAAAAATGGTAAGTAGTATTCGAGCTTCTTTTGCAGTTTTGGGTAGATGGTATTTGCCAAAGTGGTTTGATGGTGTCAGGCTCCTCATGCTATTAGCTTACTAAATGATACTTGATTTCACCTTAGTCTAGCCCATAATTTTAATTTCATGTAAGATTTTAGCCCCTTTTTACTCAAGAAAGAGGGAGTTAACTAATGTGCATGGTGGCTATACTATATTGGGGGCCTTCCCATGCATAAGGGGGGGTGTTCCACTATAAAAAGGACATGTGGCTCTTCATTTTTTGCATGCCCCACTCTAGGGGGTCTACATGCTAGTACTTTCCATCATCATTGCCTTAACCAGCTCATGTTTGTGATCGTGCATACCCAAAGTTAAAAGTGCTCAAAACATGCTTTAAAAGTGTCTCTAGTACGTTTGAGCACTTTCTAAGCACTGCTCATCAAGAGCTTTTGAGTACTTTTTAAGTAATCCAAGTGCTCCAAGTGCATTTTGTTAGTGTACATGCACTTTTCAAGAACTCTTCAAGTGTTTTTTAATATTCTTCAAATCATAAGTTGTGTTATATCATAAATGATATCCCATTTACATTGCTCTCTTCCCTAATCTATGTAACCTCGGTTGGTGTTTGGTATGATAGGAAAAATATGATCTTGTAGAATCTGAAGTTGAGAAATTGTCAACAAGCCACGGTGCATTTGTTGGAATGGAAATTCAGTTCATACAATGTGAGGGGAGGGATCTCTTGGTACTCTTACCCAGTGCGAGAAGCACATCTGGTTACAAGTCTATCTGCATTGCTGGTGATTGTGCTACATGTGGGGAACCCTTCTCAAGTGACCACTTGGCAAGACTTTTCATTCTGGCTTATAGACACAAGTACCACCCTTTTGGCTTTTCAATACTATGTATGAAAAAATCAATGTGCACTCACAACAAGTGTAGGGAGGAAATTCTTGAAATTGTGAAGTGCTAGGCTGTTGGGCACCTGTTATGTGGTCACTGAGGGTGTTATTTCTAGTCTTTTCCACTACAAAGTTACAATGAGTTGGTATGTCATGTGCCTTATGTGCACACGTCCTTTGACTTGTGCCACAGGCATGAATGAAAATGAAAATCCTCATGAGGAATCGAAAACCACATCTAAGTTTATCCATGAACTACTAAGTGGAGCTAAGATACTCAAAGTGAATGAAGAGGTTGACAAGATTGTAGAAGTGGGTTTTTCATGTCAAAAAATGCCATGGACATGTGGAAACTACAAGCGAAGCGAAGGACAAAGACAATGGTCAAGTGGAAGAGACCCTGTTTGACATTGCTGTGCAACGTAAGAAGCGTAAGGGTGCACCTAGACAGGTTGAAGGATCGCAACTGGTAAAAACCAAAAAAAGTACATCTATTGACCCTCCTAAACCCCGTGCATGCAAGAAGCTTTAAGTTTCTTGCACAATGTACTCTTGGCTGGAATGAAGCTTGTGTTGTAACACTTTATGCATGAATATGGAACTTTTTTGCCAGGCATTGTGTACGCCACTTGAAAAACCCTTTTGTTCTCCCTTAGTACCTGTGTGCTGATGATGAAAAATAGGTAGAGGGAGAGGAGACATACACAGAGGAGCAAACCCTAATGTATTAGTCAAACCCTAACCATAGAGGGAAGCCATGTCCCATCTCACACAATGCATAAAGCCATAATCCAGAGGCTACAACATACTACTTGTGTTGTGTCCACACACAGCTAACCCTAGCAATTGTCCACACACTATGACCAGCTGGACGTGGTCATTTATGTCTCACACACAGCTAACCCTAGCTATTGTCCACACACTATGACCAGCTGGACGTGGTCATTTATGTCTCACACATGTTACTACCTAACATGCCAGCACATAGTGTAACTGGCACAAGCTGACATCGAGCTTGAATCTCAACAGCCGCTCCAAAGGTGTAGTCATTGGCTTACATCCTGTCATCCCATATTTTGCTAACATATCCAATGCATATTAGCGTTGCACTAACCATGTCCCTGCATGGTCTTTGATCACTTCAATCCCAAGAAAATATCTCAACGCACCCAGGTCTTTCATATCAAACTGCCCACTCAATGCCTTCTTGACATGCATAACATCTGTAGCATGATCTCCTATGACAATCAAGTCATCCACGTAGATGACAGGCAAGACAATCCCATGATCTGTTTTCTTCACATAGAGTGAAGAATCTACTGAAGAAACCTGAAATCCAAGGGACATAAGATATTGACTTATCTTATCACTCCAAGCACGAGGTGCTTACTTAAAACCATATAATGCTTTCTTTAACCTGCGTACATGAGTGGGGTACATATCCTTCTGGCTGTGCCATATAAACTTCCTCTTGTAAATCACCATTTAGAAATGCATTTTTCACATCCATTTGATGCATTTCCCAACCATTTGCTGCAGCCATAGCAATGACTGCTCTCAATGTTCCCATCTTTGCAACTGGACTAAATGTTTCATCATAGTCCAAGCCTTGGGTTTGTGCATAACCCTTAGCTACCAGCCGCGCTTTATGGAGCTCAATGGAACCATCTGATTTACATTTCACCTTATAAACCCATTTGCAACTAATGACATTTTTGCCTTGTGGTAAGGCAACCAAATCCCAAGTTTCATTATGGACCAATGCGTCCATCTCAACATCCATTACCTTCTCCCATACATGCTTCCCAATAGCTTCTGTATAGCATGTAGGTTCCACATGCTTCACCAAAGAGGTCATATATATGTAATGCATAGCAAAGTCATGATATGTCAACCTGTCAACTAGATACCTGACCCTTTGGGATCTCCACAATGCATGCGGATCACTCTGAACACCTGTCACTCTAGCATGTAGAGGCACATACCTATCCTACCTTGCACTTGGTGTGCGTAAAACTGGTATGCCAAGTTCCTCATCCAAACTTTTTGAACTTGACGACTCATAACCTGCAATGCCAATTCCTTCAACCTTCTTTTTTCCTTTATCCATAGCACTACTCCCAATGCTCACACTCTCATGTCTCAAGCATCCTGGACGTATAGTGCTACTCTCAGACTCTGCTGGCCCACACATAGAAATAGAACTTGTTTGTGGCAAGTTCACATGCACATCAGCATCAATGGAATCAATGACACCCTTGCCTTGTACCAACTAGCAAGTTCATCAAACACCACATCTCGTGGGATAACCACTTGCCTAGTATATGGATTATAACATTTATATGCCTTGCGATCCTGTGCATACCCAACAAAAATGCACTTTTTTGCCTTAGGATCTAGCTTCTTCCTTCTCTCATCTGGCATATGCACATAAGCTATGCTACCAAACACTTTGAGGTGTCCAATGTCTGGCCTAAAACCTGTAAGATGCATCTCTGGTATACTTCCATGTATGGCAGCTGTGGGTGTCTTATTAGGTACATACACCACTGTGGCACATGCTTCTGCCCAATAATAGTCTGGCATGCTCTTTTCATTAAGCATTTCCCTAGCCACATCACCAATGACTCTATTTTAACACCATTTTGCTAAGGTGTGTACCTGCAAGTTAGCTGCCTTCTTATGCCATTCTTTCTCAAGAAATTCTCAAAAGCATGTGAGGTGTATTCACCACCTCCATCTGTCCTCTAACATTTTATCCAAGAGCCATATTGCTTCTCTGCAAAAGCTTTGAAGTCCATAAACTTTCCCAACACTTCACTCTTCTCTCTGAGAAAGTAAATCCAAGTCATTCTGCTGAAATCATCAATGAATGTCACATAATACAAGCTGCCTTTAATGGAAGGGTTTTGTGCAGGACCCCATACATCACTATGAACAATCTTAAGTGGCCTGCTACTCATGTTGCCTTCTTTAAGAAATGGCAACCTTGCTTGCTTCCCAAACTGGCAAGCATTACAGACATGCATATTCCCATCATACTTGAATCTAGGCAGCCCACCAACAATGCCTCTTGCCTGCATGTTCTTTAACCTTTGTATGTTCACATGTCCAATCCTTTTATGCCACATTTCAATGTCTTGTACCACATTTCGGCTTTTAGAGAACATAGCCGATTTCAACTCAGGAGTCCCAGCATCCAACTTAAATAACCTGCCTTCTTTCTTGCCTTTGGCAATGACTCTACATCCATTTTTAAAATCCTCAACTAAGCAACCATGCTCATTGAAACGAACCTATAAGCCTTGTTCAACCATTTGACCAACTGAGGCCAAACTTTTTGTAATAGAAGGCACATACAAGACATCTGCCATATAGACTTTGTTTCACCATTGTGCATCACCAATGGGTACACTCCCAACATGAGTGATAGCATGTTGGGAATCATCACCTGTCTCCACATAGCCTTTCACATCCATTGGCTTCATATGTTCAAACCATTTGCCATGACAAGTCATATGGTTTGATGCTCCAGAGTCCATATACCAAGTGTCATCACTATCACCATGTGTCATCATGGATCCCACGACATGTTTCATGGCAAACAAGTGATTTGCACTGCCATCATGACTGCTTCATGCAAAATTTCCACCATGTTGTGCATAATTTCCACCATGTTGTGCTCTACTCCCTCTCAAATCATTTTGTTTGTGGTGGTAATAGTCACGTGCTTTATGACCAAGCTTTCCATAGTAATGGCATTCCACATTTTGCATAGATGCTTGTTGGCCTTGCCAACGTCCTCTTCCACGAGGATTACCTCTGCCTCTCTGAAGTGTATATCCACCACGACCACCTCTAGTACCATATGAAGGCTGAAAATTCTATTGTGGTGACCTATCCTGCCATCCACAACCATTACCACGACCTCGTGATGCAAATCTCCCCTGCCTCTAAATCCCCTTTATGAATAAAAAGCCTGATTCTTACCATTATCATCATGGCTAGTAGATGCATCATGAAAAAAGTCACTGAGTTTGATTTCCTCAACAAGCAAGAGTGAAACCAACTCATCAAAATCTGGTAAACCTATACTCCAAACAGAGATAGATGTATCAAAAGACTTGTACTCCTTGCCTAGACCACGCAAGGCAATGTCTACCAAATCATCATTAGGCCTGGGGGCATTGATAGTTGCCAATGCATCTGCATACTTCTTAATCTCTTGTACATAATCATGAATACTCCTTCCTTTCTGCTTCACATTATGAATCTGTTATCTCAACTGAGACTTACGAGCATTAGTATCTGTATCAAACAACTTTACCAAAGTATCCCATGCATCCTTGGGATTCTCAGCATCATGTATATGTATGAGTATAGCATCCGACAAGTAATGCAAAACTTTGTATGCTCTCTTTGACCATTGTTTATGAGCTACAACTTGTTGTTGTGTAGATTGTCGGGGTTGATCCGGCATTGGCTCCGCACCTGTAACAAGATTCCAAAATCCTTTTCCTTTCATAAAGCTTTTAATTCTATCCTTCCATGCCTGGAAGTTCTTTCTATCGAACTTCTCACCCACAATCTATACTGGGTTGTCTGACATATTTGCTCAATGCAAATGCACCTTTTGCATACATCCAATTCTGTAAATGAGCCTTCCTCAGCTCAACCACACTCTAATAAGTGTTCCAGATACTCCAAAGTACTCAACAAACTTCACTGTTGATGTAGAAAATCACACTGATTGCATTCAAATTGAACTGGCATACTCAGTCCAAAAATACCCTATTTTGGTGTGCTTTCCAAGGCTTCAAATTACAATGTAGTGGTTCAATCAAGTGTGGATAACTTGCATTGACACCCAAACAAGCTCAATGTTACATATTAACATCAACCAAGATGCATACATACCAGAAATATCAAATCCCCTTCTCTGTTTTGAGAAAAACCAGTAAAACCAGCAAAAAAACCAACAGGAAAAGTGCTCTAGTTTCTTCAATTCTTGTCCAAATTGAGAGACCAGGCATTCATTAGCTTAGCAATGATGTCTAATAACTCCATATAAAAGGAACTAGACCGATTGTAAAAGTTGAGAATATAATTAGCCAATTAATGACCCTCTGTTTCACTAATCACTGCTTATAGCCTTTTTAATCAGCTCATAATTAGCTCCAAAATGCATAATTGCTCCAACCAACCACATAGCAACCTTTTCCTCTATGTGTATCACGAAATTGCTAAGAAGATTTTGAGATTAATCAATCACAAAGCCTGTATTTGACCTTCACTTATGCAAGATGAGCAAAATCTACCCTGTTTCTAGCCTTCAGGCTACGCCGCCTGCTCTTGGGGAGGTTTGGTGAGTTGATTGTGGCTATTGATGATACATGTGAGTTCCCAACACTCCTAGGCATGCACCAAAGTCACCAATGTGTTGATTTTTGTAAAAAGACCGGCTCCAATTGCATCAAAATTGAACCTCTATTCTTTGTTTTTGTGGGGGCTTCAAAACAATATTTTTCCAGTCACTCAAATGCATCAAACTTGCTCCAAATTCATTCTAGGGCTTGCACGAGTTGCCAACACATTCCCATTTGCTAGATACATGAATCTTTACCAGATTTGCAACCATTTGCCTCATACATTTTCTTTGCTTTGGGCAACTCAAATATGATGTTGTTTGTGTTTTTGCACCTGCAATCCGCTCAAGGATGTTTAGTGTTCCTTACCCGGTAGGCCAAGCTCTCAGATTTGGTGAAAATCGGTGTGCTCCAAGCTTCACAGCTCCAATGGCAAGCTCCATAGCTTTTCTTCACAGCATCTTCTCCCTCTTTTCTCACTCACTCATAAACCCTAATAGAGAGTACCAGGCTCTGATACCATGATGAAAAATAGGTAGAGGGAGAGGAGACACACACACAGGAGCAAACCCTAATGTATTAGTCAAGCCCTAACCATAGAGGGAAGCCATGTCCCATCTCACACAATGCATAAAGCCATAATCTATAAGCTACAACACACTACTTGTGTTGTGTCCACACACAGCTAACCCTAGCTACTGTCCACACACTATGACCAGTTGGATGCGGTCATTTACGTCTCACACATGTTACTACCTAACATGCCAGTACATAGTGCAACTAGCACAAGCTGACATCGAGCTTGAATCTCAACAACGTGTTGTACTATTTATGAGACTGTAAATTTTTTTTCAAGGCATTTGACCAAGTTCCTTTGTTGTTGTTGTTAAAATTCGAGTGATTGGTAGCAAACTTGACCCACCCGTCCAGGAACATGTGCATATCAAAAGGGTGCTACCTAAACCTCAGCCCAAGAACCTTGTAGGAAATGTAGGAAAGCCAGATCTTCCTGCATTGATCTTAGATTTAAAAGGTGTTGTAATGGTCACCCATGACATTTGAAAGCAAAGAGCCTCCCAACTTATCATATGACGATTTCAATGTTGTGAGGCCGGACTCTAATGTGGTTCACTATGTGAGGAAGGATGTCGCATTCTTCATCTTGGCTGTGAACCAAATAGCAAAGGTGTTTGTATGGAGTTACTGCAAGTTGGCAAACTTGCAAATAAGGATTGATTTGTGTTTGCAAGCTGTAAAGGATAGGTTGGCCAGGTGGGTGGGCCAAGAAATATGTGGGGTTGCTTCCTTTGAGTATAGGGGAAAACTCATTCTGTTCAAGACCTTGAGGAGATTCTGGGCTTTGCCAGTAGAGTACAACAACAAGAACACATTGTTGTTGGTAGTGGATGAATTTTCTAGGAAGGGATGTTTTGGATTTTGTGCATAGGTGGGTGGAGTCAACTGAGCACAGGGCTCTTGTAGAAGATGATGTTTTCAATGTAAGATCACAGCATGCAGTACATAGAAGAGTTCTTATGCTCTTGAGTTCACATATTGTCCTATGGAGACTGGATGCGCAAGGGAGTTGTTAGAGGATGATAATGTGGTAGACCAAGTGCCATGTAAAGTTAGCTCCCCTATATCGCCTTATACTTTTGTTGTACCTTGATGATGTAGTGCTCTACAACACTTTGTCACTGAACATATGTAAATTTTTTACATGGATGTAGTACTTTTGGTGCAGCATATTGTTGGTTTTCCTTTGTAGTCTCGGTGCAAGTCAAAAAATGGTTCTCCTTTATAGTATTCTTTGTACATGGATGCTTCACTCAATCCTCGCATTCATTTTCTTTACTAACTTCTGAACGTGGTTAAGATCTCTTCAGTGGGTAGATCTTGTTGTTTACTTCTTAAGCTCCCTTTGAATTATGATACAACTGATTTTGTAGTAAACTTTCTATGCTAATGATAGGTAAACTTACTACGTTGATGACAAGTAAACATGCTGCCCATGATACAAATGATTCCACTGCATCGATGACAAGTAAACTTAATAGGCACATGCAATTAATTATCTTCTCCCTTACAGAGCTAGAAGGTAGATTACATCTATGGCATGTCTTCAAAAGGCATGTTGTTGTATATGTCCTCGTATACCTCACTAGTTAATATGTATACAATTGGCTCACCCTCCACATGATACAAGGGAAACTTAAGGCATCTAATCAAGTGTGAGTAAAGGATGGCAGGAGGTTTATTGTCAAGTAGGATGTATAGATCACTATGAGCCTCCACTCTATCATAGAAATGTCTTTCAACCACAAAGGAGTCCTTTTTTATGTGATTGTGCCATGCATCCTTCTTGGTCGTAGTTGTCAACTGCTTTGGTGTAGAGCCTCTTCCTTGGCATTGACTGCAAAGTTATACCCTATGCGTAGGGCATTGCTCAGATCATTGTGGTGACCAGAATACATAGGCACATCATCACCACCATCATTGCTTGTTGAAACATTATCTATATCTTCATAATATTTGTTGGGTTCTATCCTCAAGTGCTGCCACATTTTCATCCACTGATTGTGCACACAAGCATCACAAAAACAAGACAAGTTTCTACATCTCAATGCATGCCTATCTATACTTGAGTAACCATTCACACAATGCAAAGAGCATGATCCACTCACACGCATGCAATCCCAATGTATATCTCTTTGTACATCACCAACCTTGATTTTCCAAAATACCTGGTTCACTCCTTTTGTGGAAAACATGTGGTTTCCACCATTGCTCATTGCATTAAGAAATTCCACCACACTTTCTACATTGTCTAATGTCCATCCATCTGGCTTCAACTACTCACTTGTTAGCGCTCTCTTGATTACTGCTCCAGCCCTGTCATGCTCACCCTTGCCATGTCTTGAACCAAAATAGTTATGCATCATCTCAAAACTAATGAGTTTGAAGTATCTCGCAACAAAGTAGAATGGATGCCTTGCTTTAAATTGTGATGCTGCACCATCAGACCACACCCAATGCCGCTTTAGATTGCTGCTCTATTCTTATGTAAAAGAAAACACTGCTGCACAAACAAGGCGTCATGGACCTTGTCATCAGAGATATAGAAATGGGTGGTCTTTTTGATATTGCCCATTGCCGAGCGCACGTAAGAGATGTCAACCAAGATGGTCACCTGGTTTGAATACCAATGCATTGATTGGATCTCATTCTACTCTTTGAAAGATTAATTTTTAGCAAAATCCACCACCACTGAGACAACCACATCATCTGGGAGCTTTTGTAAATAATCTTTGAATTGGTCAGCCCGTCATCTGTAAATATAGTTATGTTTGATAAAAGTGGTTAACTTATCCTTGAAAAAAGAAATGAAACTTTTTCACCCTACTTACCAAACTACAAGATCCTTTCTTTTTCTTGTGTGGCCCTCTTCATCCACTTCTTGTGTCTCCACATCAGCAAAAATCTTGATAGTTACCAAGTATTTGTCATCATGCTCCTTTGAAGCACACAATGCGATCCTTCCTATACCACATTGACCACACATTCCTAACAAGCATCTCTTTAAGTGGAATGCCGAATTCTCTGATCTTGTACACAGTAGGGACTCCCAAAGAGTTGTCAGGCTGTGAAATGTAGATTTTGCTATTGCACATGTAATACCACCTATTTCGGGAACATAGATTTTAGAATTGCAGTTACAAGCCAATCCATGCTATCCAAATATCCCTTGTCGCATTTGATTGAAGGCATCTTTAAGATACACAAGCTACATATGATACACAAGCTACACATGATACTCACAGTAACAAGTATTTCGGTCCTTCAATTTGCACACAAAACAAGGCTTGAGACCCTCAAAGCATCTAAGGGAAATATTCACGCGAGGATGTTTGTCTTGAAATCTTCTATAGAATTCCACATGTGACAAGACACCATATAAATTTATAGTTAAAACAAAGAGATCACTCTACAAGAGTTGTTTACAATTGCAATTACAACTTACATCTAAGAGCACTCTGGATATTACCTGAGAGTACCCCAAGTGTGCTTGGGAGTACCTAGGAGTACTTGGATGTGCTTTAGAAATATTCTAACAGTGCCTGAGCCCACTTGAAAGCACTCCAAAAAGTGCTTGAGACCTTTTGAAAGTACTCCAAAAAGTACCTAAGAGTACTCCAAAAAGTTCTTGGGAGTTTCTAAGAGTACTTTGGAAGTACTTTAGAAAGTAGAGTATTTGTAAGTACTCTAGAAAGAACCTAACAGTACTTAAAAGTACTTTAGAAAGTCCCTAAAAGTACTCCAAAAAGTGCTTGTTGTGGGAGTTCTTGAGAGTACATGGATATAGTTTAGAAAGTATCTAAGAGTACTTGTGAGTACCTGAGAGTAGTTGGGAGTACTTTAGAAACCTAAGAGTACTTCACAAATTGCTTGTTGGGAGTGCCTGAGACCGCTAGAAACAATTCCAGGATGCATTTGAAAGCACTCCAAAAAGTGCTTGAGAGTGGCTAAGACCACTCCAAAGTAGTCCAAAAAGTACTTATGAGTACACTAGATAGTGGTTGGGAGTGCTTGGGAGTACTTAGAGGGACTTTAGACATTGATTGAGGGTTCTTCGGGGTACTAGGTAGGACTTCACGAAGTACATTGTAAGATTCCACCCCAACCCCTCAAGATGTCAAGTTTCTTCCCCTGTAATCAATCCCCTTTTCAGAATAATAAAAGATCTTGTTTCTACTTGGAGAGAGAAAATACTCTAGAGAGAGGTAATTCAGTTTTTAAATATCTTTAGATGGAAAAATATCCCTTCTTATCAAAATAAATTTTCCCAAAACAGAAGTTTAAAAAGAAATTCCTAAGGTGCATCTTTCTATGCATAGAAATCAAATTTAATAAGAATAACACTTTTATAATAAAAAAATTCCTTTATGCATCTTTCTATGCATAGAAATCATTTAATAAGAATAACACTTTTATAATAAAAAAAATCCTTATGCATCTTTCTATACATAGAAATTAAATTTAATAATTAATATCAGTGATATTTATGCATATTCATAGGTGAATATGTACACGGAGTAATTGGAATATTTCTTTTAGATGTAAAAATGGTGGGAATTACTCTTTTGGAATAACATAAAAACAAACTTTCTTTTTCACAAAATTCTAGAAAATGTTGCCATAACCTCCTTTATATGGCTGATCATTTCTCATTTTTATTTTTCTTAACTTAATTCACCCAATTTAGAATTATAGAACTCTAATCTACACACAATTTTCTATATTCAAGAGAGTAAACAATAAGAAGAGTTTAATTAATCACTTAGTTAATCTTTCTAGGATTAAGAAAGGTTGGAATGTAAAGAAGAGAAGGGGGTGGCCTTTTCATCAAAGGCATAGCATTTGAATTTAATTCAATCATTTGCAAAACATAAAAATCAAGAAAACCATAGATTTTTCATTAAAATTTGTAAACAAAGTAAGAAAATTAGGTTACATGGAGCTTGTAAGCTTTCCTTTGGCTTGAGGGATTGAGGGTTCTACTCTTGTTTAAAGCAATAAAGGCCACAAATTCACTTTGGAGAGGATTAGGCCAAAAATAATTGAATTATTAAAAAATTCAATGTAGATGGCTTAGGACAGGAGTAGAGTAATAGTGCATAAACACCATTAAGCTTTTTCAAAGGAGGAGGCTTCTATTTATAGGAAAAAGTGAGCCTCTGACCAAGAAAACTGATTCTAGAATTTTCCAGATCAGTTTAGTCAATTTTTGACCATTTTTGGGTCAGTTTAGCTTACTTTATGGATCTAGATTTGAAACAGGAGAGAGGAGAGATGAAAATATCTCATTTTATTGATTAAAAATTGGGGGTAATGATGAGAAAAAGGCGCCTACTTAATGAGGGGAGATCCCCACACTGAGGTGTCAAAATTTAGTTTTTTTTTTCTTTTCTTTGGTCCTTAGTCCACTCTTCATCTTATGTGAGCATTTACTCATTTTTGGAGGGGGGTTTTCTTTTATTCTTAAATTTATCTCCTCCCTACATTTGGATTAATCTCATTGGCCTGTCAAACCTTTGTTTGGACCTTAATCCAAAATTTTCTGAAAACAGGGGCCCTTAGGCTAAGGTCTTTTGCGCACATTATAATTTATTTCTAATGCATAAAAGAAGTTTTTCATTATAAAAGTATTATTCTTATTAAATTTGATTTCTATGCATAAAGAAATTTTTTTATTATAAAAGTGTTATTCTTATTAAATTTAATTTTTATGCCTAGAAAGATGCATAAAGGAATTTTTTAATTATAAAAGTGTTATTCTTATTAAATTTGATTTCTATGCCTAGAAAGATGCATAAAGGAATTTTTTAATTATAAAAGTGTTATTCTTATTAAATTTGATTTCTATGCATAGAAAGATGTATAAAGGAATGTTTTTATTATAAAAGTGTTATTCTTATTAAATTTGATTTCTATGCTTAGAAAGACGCATAAAGGAATTTTTTTATTATAAAAGTGTTATTCTTATTAAATTTGATTTCTATGCATAGAAAGATGCATAAAAGAATTTTTTTATTATAAAAGTGTTTTTCTTATTAAATTTGAATTCTATGCATAGAAAGATGCATAAAGGAAAATTTTTTATTACAAAAGTGTTATTCTTATTAAATTTGATTTCTATGCATAGAAAGATGCATAAAAGGATTTTTTTTAATAAAAGTGTTATTCCCATTGAAGTTGATTTTTATGCATAAATAGATGCATAAAGAATTTTTATATCAAAATTATAATTCTCTTAAATTCTATGAGTATTTGATAAATGAATAATTCAATACTCTAAGAGAGAAATTTTTGTCATTTTATATTCACACGGATTGTAAAAAGAAAATTCAGAAAATCTATCGAGATCGAAATATTCAAATAAATGATTAATTTATTCCTTATTAGAATTCGTAACTAATTTAGAAATCAGTTAAGTGAATATTCAAAGAAAGAAATTCAATAAAATAGTAAACTGAATTATCAAACCTTTTCGAGAAAGATAGTTCAGGAAAAATCTTATCCGGCTCGAACCTTGAATCAAACTATGACCAAGACCAAACTCTCTTCGTCAGTTTCGAGGAAAGAAGGTGTGACCAGTTTAGAAAAATACACTCAAAACTCCCGCCAAGTCTGAAACTATGTTTGAGACCCTTTGAATTGATCTGTGGATCAAGGTTATAGAATTCGAGGAATTCTGGTATGAAATTTAGAATTCCGATCAAGAAGTTTTGGGGATACTAATTCAAGAAATACTCCTTGTATTAAAAAAAAAATCAAACTAAAAACCTGCATAGAAACCCTGTTTTCTTAAAGGACTGTCTTACGACAAGCCAGATAGCTGGAGGAAGCATATGGTATATGTTTTTCTAAGGGAAGTTTGATTGCAACAGCTGGTGGGGAGTGTTCAAAGGACGGCTCACGCGGCAAAGCCTGCCCAGGTCTTGACCAGCCTCGGTATGGTTGAAAAATGGTGTGCTTCCGGTATGACGAGCGAGGGGCCGACGAAGCGATCCTTTGAGTGAAGTGCCAGGACACCTAAGGAGGATCCTGGAGGGTTCTGACCAGAAGATGCACGGGCTCGCGGTGCCTATGACACCCATACGTATGTCGTGGAAGATATGTATGATGGACAAAATGATTATTGTAATCTGTTTTACTGGATCTCGTTTGCTAACCAGCCAGTTGATCTCAACGGAGAGTCCAGAGTGATACTGTTTATTGAGAAACAAGGGACTGGATGGAATTTTTGAGTTATGACATCTGTAACCAATAATTGTTTGTCAATGGATTATTTTATATGTTAAAGTTTTAAAGAGGAGTGTGTGTGTATCTGTATTCGAAAGCAAAAGTTAAGAAAGGCATTTACTTATGGGTGGGTGAGTAATTGTCTTGTTCTATCGATTCCAGTGGTTGGGCATGGGCCGGATGGGGTAGGCTGGAATCACTGGAGTTTTAATAATTAAATTGAAATAATAGGAATACGCTTAGAATTTAAGTAGTTAAATAAAAACCTGAAGAATTTCTCAAATGAGTAGATCAATGGTGGTTGTGCTGCTTGACTTCAGTTAGGAAAAAAGCGTTGATTTTCTCAAATGATTAGATCAACGGCTATGCATGATTTCGGTTAGGAAAAAAGCGTTGATTTCTTTAAATTAAGTCAGTGATAGTTTTCCTTCTATCTGGTTTAAACAGGTGAAGGATAGTTTAGTCTCTTGACCCCATTAGAAAATTCGTTAAGAAAATCAAAAAGGTGGAATCATCCTCGTTTTTTGGGCAAGGAAAATTCTCCCGATTTATGACCACCAAATTAGTCTCGTGGCTGGACATTCGAGGGCGAGGCCCCGAGTGGGAAACCCTGCCCCCACGTAAGAGGAAGCTACTTCCGCTATTAGCAACTGGGAATCCGGTGCACGGAGGGGACAGAGGGGTCTCACAGGTATCAGAGCGTTGTTGTAAACTTACAAAATAGCAGCATAAATTGCCTAAAATTTTAAAGTAAATCTGGGAAATAATGTTTTCACTTGTTAAGATTATGTTTGAAATGAACTTCATAAATTGAAAACTCATAAATTGAACTAGATTTTTAGATAGATACCCCAAACCTGTCTAGCATTCCTGGACTCTCCCAGAGTCAGGACATGATCGCCTTTGCCTTCGAAAATCTCATCAACTCCGCTACTACAACCCGAGGAAGGAGAGTGAGACTCGCTCGTTCACTTTGAGGATCTATACTTTCCAGATCTAGTAGAGCGACGTCAGCATATGTGGTTCTCTGGAGGGCAAAGTATTCGCGTCAATACCAATCAACGACAGAGACTCGCACAGAATATCTTGCTAGCCATGACCTTGATAAGGCTAGGAGTTGTTCATTATGTACAACTCTATAATCACTCACCCCGAAATTTTATAATTTCTTGTCGTATTTTTAGACTTCTTAGCCGCTTTATTCCTAGGAGAAGAATTACAGCACCATTATCAGTGATGAGTCATGTATATCATAGCATGTCTCCATTGCAATATCGCCTTTTTATGCGTATGCGATTGAGGCGGTGACTTTTGGAGCCGAGATGCTCTATGTATATATCAAAAACTTTTGATAATAAATGATGTTTTATAAAAGATTTCAAATTGTTTTTGTGGTTGTGAATATTGGTTAATAAAATTATCAGAGTGAATCTTGTTTTCAAGAATTATGATGGAATATTTATTTGTTTAAGAATAAATCTCAAAAATTAAATAGTCATAAATCTGATGACAAAGTTAAGTTGACAAAAATATCGTTTTGTTAGAATCATGAGGTGCGCGGCCCGTGGTAGGCAGCCAGATCCTCTAACCAATGATGAAGAGTTAGATCCGGACGTTCGTAAAGCCCTGCACCGATCCCAACCTGGTCCCTTCAAGGATGAAGGGGAATAGTTAGAAGAAGTAGAGGAAAAATGGATCGAGGCAATGGAAGAGTATTTTGATGTAACCGATTATAACAAGAAGAGCAAGATGGCTCTCGTCAGATTAAAAATTGTGGAAACAGCCAGGGTCGCATGGAGGAACCATTGCAAGACAAACCGTCTCGACCAAAATACCCAGACTTGGTCAGATCTTAAAGCTTACCTCAGGAAGAGGTTCTGTTCTCCGGGCTTCCTGGAAACCAAAATGAATGAGTTCTTGGAACTGAAGCAGGATAACCGGACAATTGAAGAATACCATCAGGCATTTGCCCTTCTCCTCAAATATTCTCCACTTTTGGATTGTTAGATTCATTTGAGGGATGAACGAGCCATTGGACACTTTAGTGAAAAATGCCAAACCAGTCTCAATGGCAGAAGTTGTCAGAATGGCAAAGGTCCACTCCCAAAGAGGCAGCAAGGCCCTAATCAGAATCAAGATGCTAGGAAATTCAAAAGTGAAGGAAGACCCTTCCCTCAGAACACTTTTGAATCCCACCTCTTTCAAGGATTCAGAGGGATGAGCTTAGAAGTGAGAGCAGGTGTTTTGGGTGTCAGGGTTTTGGTGACTAGCTTAAAGACTGCCCGACTCCTGCCATGTCAAGAGGACAGGGAAGTCAAGGACCCAGAGTGCAGAGACCAGCCCCTTTGTATCAGTCATCACGTCTCACCAAAATCAAGGCAATCCCAGGAGGACTCCAGCTCAACCATCTGCCTGTGTTCAGAGTAATCTCAGAACTCCCTCCCAGAACTGGGGTAACTAAAGAGAAAGAGTTCCGCCCCAATCTGCAGAGCAGCCAGAGCAGTTACGATAGCAAAAGTAGTAGAAGAGGAAAGAGGTCAGATTTATGCCGCGATTGAAAACCAAGGGCCAAATTGTCAATTCTCTGTCATCCATGCTCCAGCTGAGTACAAGAGTAAGCCATTTAAGCTTTTGATTGATTCAAGCAGTAATCATTCATTTATTTCCCCAGAATGCTTGCATAAGCTAGTCTTAGAACAGAAATCAGGGAAACCTATGCAAGTTGAATTGGCCAGTGGGAAGATTCTTTTCACTCACCATGAGATAGATTGTATTCAGTTTAATCTAGATAGGAATGTAATTGACTACGAGTTCTGAGTCTTACCTTTGGGAGTTTTCAACGGAATCCTTGGAATGGATTGGCTCCACAAAAATCAAGATGACATTCACTATCACAATGGAACCATTTCCTTCCATGACCTTCATGGGAGTAAAGTTCAAGGAACTGGAATTTTTGGATCCCCAGATCTGCAATTAGTAAAAGCTTCTAGGTTATTGAAAGGACTTAGAAAGAAGCAGCTCATTTATGTTGTCAAAATGAATCCGGTAGACACAAAGCTAAAGGCTAAAGAACCAGAATGGTTAAGTGATGAGTATGATGATTTATTCCCAGCAAAGCTAACTGAGATGCCTCTAATTCGGGAAGTAGATCATGAGATAGAATTGACCCCCGGAGCTCAGCTAGTAGCCCAGCGCACATACAAAATGCCAATCCGTGAAGCCATTGAACTCAAGGAACAACTTAGGTAGCTGTTAGAACAAGGGTTTGTAAGACCTAGTGTTTCACCTTGGGGAGCGCCAGTTCTCTTTCAGAAAAAGAAGAATGGAACGTTAAGGCTCTGTGTGGATTACAAAGGTCTCAATCAGTATCCTATCCCCAGAATTGATGAGCTTGTGGACAGGCTAAATGGAGCCCAGATCTTCACAAAGATAGATCAAAATCAGGGTATTACCAGATCAAAATTAATGATCAAGATATCCCGAAGACAGCCATCAATATTCGCTATGGGCACTATGAATTTACTGTCATGCCGTTTGGATTGACAAATGTCCCAGCTACATTCAATCGCCTAATGCAGGACATTCTCAGAGAATACTTGGATGATTTTGTTCTTGTTTTCTTTGATGATATTCTGATTTACTCAAAGAATGCAGTGGACCATGATACTCACGTCCGTAAAGTTCTTGAGATTCTAGGGAAGCACCAACTCTTTGCAAAAACTTTCTCTGTCGACCATGTCGAATACATGGGCTTTCTGGTATCCAAAGACGAAATTTCTCCAGATTCTGCAAAAGTCCAAGCAGTCATAGATTGGCCTAAACCAAAGACAGTGAAAGAAGTTAGGGGGATTCTTGGGATTAACTGGTTGGTATAGAATTTTTATACCTAAGTATGCTCTCATAGCTTCCCCCTGACTAATCTCAAGAAGAATATCCCGTTTCAATGGTCTGCTAGGTGTCAAAGCGCTTTTGATAAGCTAAAGACCGCCTTGGTAACTAATCCCGTTCTGAAGTTGCCAAATTTTTCTCTACCCTTTGAGGTAGTAACTGATGCCAGTGGTTTTGCTGGGAGGTGTGCTCATGCAGGAAGGTCATGTAGTGGCCTATGAATCCCGAAAACTCAGAGCGCATGAGAGAAATTATGCTGTCCACGACCTGGAGCTACTTTCAGTATTCTATGCCCTCTTGAAGTTGTGGAGACATTACCTACTGGGTCAAAGATTCACTTTGATGATAGATCATCAGAGCTTAAAGTGGATCTTCACTCAGAAGGATCTCAACATGTGCCAAAGAAGGTGGATGCAGACCCTGTAGGAATTTGATTTTGAAATCAAGTACCACCCAGGCAAAGAAAATGTGGTAGAAGATGCCCTTAGCAGAGAAGCATCCTTGCTTGCAATCACAGTGGTGTAAAATCCTCCAAAAGCAAATATGGTCTTCATTCGAGTATGCCCCAAAAGAAGTTCTCTATCTCTTGGGAAGTACAAGAAAATACCCCCCCAGATACTACGGGCCATATCTGATTACAAAGAAAATAGGTGACTTAGCCTATGAAATTCTTATGCCTCCTCATCTCAAAGTACATAATGTATTTCATGTCAGCCTACTTAAGAAGTATGTACCGACGAGCCCGAATCATGTGCTTAATAATGAAGTCTTAACTTCTTCAACCCAAGGGTAGATGGAACTCCAACCTGAAGAAATCCTTGACATTTGAGAGAAGGTTCTCAGGAACAGAATTCTGAGAGAATTATTAGTCAAATGGAAGTTCTACCCTTTTGAAGATGCCACCTGGGAGAAAGCAGCCGAACAGATGCCCGGATTACCCCCAGTTTGCGAGATGAGGACATCTCGCGTTTTTCAAGTGGGAGAGGATGTAAGATTTCTCCCTAGCCTCTCAAGATGTCCAGTTTCTTCCCCTGTAATCAATCCCCTTTTCAGAATAATAAAAGATCTTGTTTCTACTTGTCCTAAAGAGACAAAATATTCTAGAGAGAGGTAATTCAGTTTTTAGATATCTTTGGATGGAAAAATATCCCTTCTTATTAAAATAAATTCCCCCGAAACAGAAGTATGAAAAGAAATTCCTAAGGTGCATTAGAAATAAATTATAATGTACATAAAAGACCTTAGCCTAAGGGCCCTTGTTTTCAAAAAAATTTGGATTAAGGTCCAAACAAAGGTTTGACAGGCCAATGAGATTAATCCAAATGTAGGGAGGAGATAAATTGAAAAATAAAAGAAAAACCTCTCCAAAAATGAGTAAATGCTCACATAATATGAAGAGTGGACTAAGGACCAAAGAAAAGAAATAAAGAACTGAATTTTGACACCTCATTGTGGGGATCTCCCCTCATGAAGTAGGTGACTTTTTCTCATCATTACCCCCAAACTTTAATCAATAAAATGAGATATTTTCATCTCTCCTCTCTCCTGTTTCAAATCTAGATCCAAAAAGTAAGTTGAACTGACCCAAAAATGGTTAAAAATTGACCAAACTGATCTGAAAAATTCTAGAATCAGTTTTGTTGGTTAGAGGCTTACTTTTTCCTATAAATAGAAGCCTCCCCCTTTGAAAAATCTTAATGGTGTTTATGCACTATTACTCTACTCCGGTCTTGAGTCATCTACATTGAATTTTTTAATAATTCAATTGTTTTGGGCCTAATCCTCTCCAAAGTGAATTGGTGTGGCCACCATTGCTTCAAACAAGAGTAGAACCTTCAATCCCTCAAGCCAAAGGAGAGCTTACAAGCTCCATGTAACCTAATTTTCTTACTTTGTTTACGAATTTTAATGAAAAATCTATGGTTTTCTTGATTTTTATCTTTTGCAAATGATTGAATTAAATTCAAATGCTATGCCTTTGATGAAAAGGCCACCCCCTTCTCTTCTTTACATTCAAACCTTTAGCACCCTCTAGGATCCTTCGGCTAGCGCTTTACTCATAGGCCGCTTCTTTAGTCCCTCATCCACCGTATCAGAAGCTCACCATTTAAATCGAACCAAGGTTGGTCAAGACCTTGGCCAACCTTGTTACGCGGGACATCCTCCATTGACTCTCCGTTAGTTGCAACATTATCAGTTAGGTCTCCACGACCTCATTCACAAGACGGTCAAAATGCTTCCCCAACATTCTTGACATAAAATAGTCATTTAAAAATAGGTCATAAATAGATTTTCTATAACGAACTCTCGTCTTTCCACATTGTTCCACATCAATCCACATTATTTAATCCACATCCATTTCATATGTATTCCCATTCTCATCCAATCACATCATTTTCATCTCATCACATTATCTTTCCTCATTTATCCTCATTAGATCTCATCCACTCGCATCTACCCACATCCATCTCATCACATCACATTCATTCACATCTCATCCATTCATATCTACCCCAATCCACATCACGTCACATCACATCCATTTCACCTCACATCTATCCCGATTCACATCGCATCACATCTCATCCATTCACATCATATCTCATTCATTCACATCTATCCCATTTCACATCACATCACATCACATTCATTCACATCACATTTCATCCATTCACATCTATCACATCACATTCATTCATATCCATCACATTCATTCAAGTCACCATCCCATCACATACATTCTATCCACATAACATCACATCACATCTATCCACATCATATCTCATTCATACACATCTCATCTTATTCATCCACATCCATCCAATCATTCACATGTACGACTACCCACATCTATTCATACATTCATATCTATCACTTCACATCCTTATATATTCATGTCACATCACATCTCTTTACATCACATCTCATTCTATACACATCCACATCCATTCTTTCACTTACACATCCATTCTTCACATACACATCCACATCCATTCTTCACATACACATTCACATCCATTCTTTCACATACATCCACATTCATTCTTTCACATATACATCCACATCCACATCCACATCCATTATTTCACATACATATCCACATCCATTCTTCACATACACATACACATCCACATCCATTCTTTCACATACACATCCACATCCATTCTTTCACATACATCCACATCCATTCTTCACATATACATCCATATCCATTCTTCACATGCACATTCACATCCATTTTCATCACATATCATCCATTCACATCTCCCATATCATTCATTTACATCCCGATTCCCATGACATCACATCTCATCCATTCATTCACATCTATCTGATTCACATGTCATCACATCTCATTCATTCACATCACATCTCATCACATCCCATGCATCCACATCCCATATCATTCATTTACATCCCGATTCACATGAAATCACATAAAGCTAAAGAGAAAGTGGTTGAGCCCCTTGGTATGCCTGATATTTCTATAGGGCATACTCTTGTTGATGGAGAGTCTAGTGGCTCGGAGATGAGCTGTGAGACCCCTCTGCCCCCTCCAGCATTCTGGCGTAAGACAGTCCTTTAAGAAAACAGGGTTTCTCTGCAAGTTTTTAGTTTGATTTTCTTTTGAATACAAGGAGTATTTCTTGAATCAGTATCTCCAAAACTCCTTGATCGGAATTCTAAATTTCATACCAGAATTGCTCGAATTTTATAACCTTGATCCACAGATCAATTCGAAGGGTCTCAAACTTAGTTTCATATTTGGCGGGAGTTTTGAGTGTATTTTTCTAAACTGGTTACTCCTTCTTTCCTCGAAACTGACGAAAGAGTTTGGTCTTGGTCATAATTTGATTCAAGGTTTGAGTCGGATAAGATTTTTCCTGAACTATCTTTCTCGAAAAGGTTTGATAATTCAGTTACTATTTTATTGAATTTTTTTCTTTGAATACTCACTTAACTGATTTCTAAATTAGTTACGAATTCCAATGAGAAATAAATTAATCATTTATCTGAATATTTTGATCTCGATAGATTTCTTGAATTTTCTTTTTACAATCCGTTTGAATATAAAACGATAGAAATTTCTCTCTTAGAGTATTTAATTATTCATTTATCAAATACTCATAGAATTCAAGAGAATTCTAATTTTGATATAAAAATTCATTATACATCTATTTATGCATAAAAAACAACTTCAATGGGAATAACACTTTTATATATAAAAAAAACCTTTTATGCATCTACTTATGTGCATAAAATCAAATTTAATAGGAATAACACTTTTAAAATAAAAAGAATTTCTTTATGCATCTTTCTAGGCATAGAAATCAAATTTAGTAAGAATAACACTTTTGTAATAAAAAAATTTCCTTTATGTATCTTTCTATGCATAGAAATAAAATTTAGTAGGAATAATACTTTTTTAATTAAAAAAATTCTTTTATGCATCTTTCTATGCGTAGAAATCAAATTTAGTAAGAATAACACTTTTGTAATTAAAAAATATTTTATGCATCTTTCTATGCATAGAAATCAAATTTAATAAGAATAATACTTTTGTAGTTAAAAAATTCCATTATGCATCTTTCTATGCATAGAAATCAAATTTAGTAAGAATAACACTTTTGTAATAAAAGAAATTCCTTTATGCATCTTTCTATGCATAGAAATCAAATTTAATAAGAATAACACTTTTGTAATTAAAAAAAATTCTTTATGCATCTTTCTATGCATAGAAATCAATTTTAATAATTAATATCAATGATATCCATGCATATTCATAGGTGAATATGTACATGGAGTAATTAGAATATTTCTTTTAAATGCAAAAATGGTGAGAATTACTCTTTTGGAATAACATAAAAACAAACTTTCTTATTCACAAAATTTTGGAAAATTTTGCCATAACCTCCTTTGTATGGCTAACCATTTCTCATTTTTATCTTTCTACAATTAACTTAATTAACCCAATTTAGAATTATAGAACTCTAATCTATACAATTTTCTAAATTCAAGAGAGTAAACAATAAGAAGAGTTTAATTAATCACTTAGTTAATCTTTTTAGGATTAAGAAAGGTTGGAATGTAAAGAAGAGAAGGGGGTGGCCTTTTCATCAAAGGCATAGCATTTGAATTTAATTCAATCATCTGCAATTCATAAAAATCAAGAAAACCATAGATTTTTTATTAAAATTTATAAACAAAGTAAAAAAATTAGCTTACATGGAGCTTGTAAGCTCTCTTTTGGCTTGAGAGATTGAGGATTCTACTATTGTTTGAAGCAATAGTGGCCACCAATTCACTTTAGAGAGGATTAGGCCAAAAACAATTCAATTATTAAAAAAATCAATGTAGATGGCTCAGGACAGGAGTAGAGTGATAGTGCATAAACACCATTTAGCTTTTACAAAGGGGGAGGCTTCTATTTATAGGAAAAAGTAAGCCTCTAACCAAGCAAACTGATTCTAGAATTTTCCAGATCAGTTTGGTCAATTTTGACCATTTTTGGGTCAGTTCAGCTTGGCAATAAAGCTAATCGAGCAGCGAAAAGGAGAAGGAAAAATGTAAATATGGCCAGCACATAAAAGGGATATGAGGCCCTATATATATATATACTCATATATATAATTTAGATTTAATATTTAATTAAAGCTTAAGTTAAAGCTTTGAGACCAGCCTCTCTAGGTTGAAAATAGCACAGCACGCAGTTGATAGGAGATGCAACCCGTCGCCATCGCCGTTGCCACTCGCGGGTAGAGAAGAAGGAAGAAAATTTAGAGAAGAATATATATATATATGTATATATATATAAGAATTTGATCTTCCTTTCTTTTCATGAAATAGGCGCAACATGTTTTTTCTTCTTCTAGAAGGATAATTTAAAAATCTCTAAATTGTAGGATTTATATTAGCCTTCCATTATGGAATTCAGACACTGCTACTAGTTTAGCAATCCAATTGTGGGTCTCTATGATTCTTCCCTTGTTGATTCAATCCATACGGATAGATTATGAAGAAGATAAGTGAAATTAAAGGTTGTTTTTTGGTTTTCACAAACCCACTAATGGTTTTCCACCTTGCTTTACCCTTTGGGCAAAAGATTGATGGGAATTTGTTGTCCAATGGTTGAAAACAAGACTTCTTTCAACCATACATAAACATAAACATAAACGTATTCTTCTTCAAATTAAATTGAAAAGTTACCAAAATCACTTGTGTCTTTGTGTCTTTCACCTCTTTGTCCATAAGTCTTTGATCAGCTTCAAAAAGCTTGAAGTAATCCAAAGCTCTGATACTACTGTCGTGAGACTCAAAAATTAAAACAGAGACTTGAATCAATTTAATTTCAAAGAGAATAGGATAACATAAGACAAGAGAAATAGAATAACATCACCATCAAGACAAGATTAGGTGCAATCTCCCCCCTCATGAGTGTAGCTCCACTTCCATGACATGAGTATTTGGCTCGTATTTAGAGAATTGTATTCATAAAAATAGACCAAGGAGCTAATAATAGATGTGCGTACAATGTGGGCTTGCTTTTCCCACTTTTGGGTATTTCTTTACATATTATTAACCATATGAAAGTTCCTAAAGTTTGTACATATAAAAGCCTTTACCCAAATATAAATGCTATTGGACCTTTACACAAGAAATAACTTTGTGCACACTCGCACATAATAACCTTGTGCACAATAGCACATTCCATTCAGCCGATTCCTACACACATTAAATCCAACATATTTTTCTATGATTATTAATTCATCAAAAATATGATAAAATATATACCTGTAACACTCTTATTCGTGTATTCAAAACTATCACCGGCATTGTGATTTTTACTCAAACAATTCTTATTGTAATTTGAGGTTTTAGATTGCACTGCAACCTCTTGGAAGATTCTTGCTTGCTAGCTTTAGGCTTATTGTTGCACTTGGTAACTCCCATTCTAGAGTTGTGAACTCGGGGAGAGGAGCCTTCCTCAAGGTGCCAAAAGCTATCTTTCCATGTGCAATATCAAAATAGTGGTTACAAAAGAATGTACTTGCTTTGGCCAACGATTTTGCAGAATGACCTTTGTATTGTTTCTTGCCAATATAACCATGCATAACATCAAAAATACCGATTATGAATTTAATTGGTTGCCATTCTATGTATGTTAAGGGATATACATTTACATAACAAATAAACACAGGTTAGAATAGATGTTTCCCTTGAATAAATTACACTTAATGTATTGAACTTATAATTTGGTCTATGTTGAGGAAGATCTCGAGGTAAAACCTCTAAACTTAACTCCTTATATACACATACTGGACAAGAACCTCCTTGATGCGTGTTTAGTTGCTCCCATTAAATCCTTGTATTCTTCCTTTCTAGCTTGATATGAACTCTATGGTTGAACCTCTATGCTTTCTTCTTTATGATGTTTGTAGTAGAATCCAACTCCTCTTAGAAACTCTCAAAGGGATCCATGCATTGTTTGCATCCAGTGTGTTAGAAATTGTGATAGATTGCACGTGTGAAGATGGCCTTCTTGCTTGTAAAAATGGTAGAGGGAGG
This sequence comes from Cibotium barometz, assembly GCF_041138505.1. Classification (NCBI taxonomy): domain Eukaryota; kingdom Viridiplantae; phylum Streptophyta; class Polypodiopsida; order Cyatheales; family Cibotiaceae; genus Cibotium; species Cibotium barometz. The sequence goes on along the minus strand of NC_141057.1, from coordinate 41,364,062 downwards.
AAATGTGAAAAGTGAAAAAAGGAAGAAAAATTGTGTGAGGGGGAAAAGGTGAAAATTCAAAAAGGAAGGAAAATTGTGTGAGGGGGAAAAGGTGAAAATTCAAAAAGAGAAGGTGGGAAGTGTGCATTTAAGAATCTGATTCCCTATACGAATCCTAATTATCACCACTCGGATCTGACATTACAATAAAAGAGAAGAGAAGAGAATGTCTATTTTTAAGAATTTTATAGAGCAAAGTAATCCATGTATTTCTCCTATTTTGTACACATTTTTGCCTTTTTTTGGTGAATATTATGGTGGCTTCTTCCTCATTGGCTGAGGGCCTATTTTTCATTTTGCTAAAGGACCCAGAAATAAGCCCCGATTTTCCCTAATGTAATCCAAAGAAAATCTCTTTCTTTCAAAAGAAAATTGAATATTTAGGTCACATTTCTTACCTGAAGATATTAGAGTATATCCCAAAACGTTCCACACTATTAATACTTGGCCTGTTCCAAAAATGTTGCTGAGGTTCGTTCTTCTTTAGGTCTTTGCAATTATTTTGTTCAATTTTTTTTTATGAAAAAAGACATTATTTCTTCACAAGCCACACATCTTTTCATTAAACATGTCTTTACACATCATGGCCTACCTAAAGTTATTGTATATGATCAAGATTCTAAATTTTGTAATCATTTTTTGATTGCTTTATTTTCAAATCTTGGATCTAAAATTGATTTGACATCTTCTTTTCATCCTGAGAGTAATGGCCAAACCGAAGAAACTAATAGCACCATTATAGATTTGTTAAGGTCCTACACTATTTCTACACTAGGTACTTGGGACCAATATCTTCATTTGTACAATTTGATTACAATAATACACGACATTCTGCTTCTACAAGGAAAGTTGCGTTTAAAGTCGTGTCACACTGAGATGGGAGTAGTACGCAAACCATGTCTTGTATAACTTAAAAGAACTTTTGCCAATATTGAGATGAGGATGTGCCTCCACAAACTGAGTATATAACTTCGTTTGAGTCAAGCCCCATGTTTGATGAAGATACTACCCTTTGAGACTTTTTTTCATAACACTTTCTTAAGCACTGGTGAGGCTCTACAATTCTCCTCCCAAAATTTCTTAGTAGTGCCTTCGTGCTATTGTTAATCAAAAGTGAGTACCCTTATTGTACAACCACCCTAGTGCGCGCGGGCAGGGGGAAAGGAGCAAGCCATCTCTTTTTGTGATTTTCTTACCCATTGATAAGGAAGAATCTTTGTCTCTCTCTACTCATCCTAGTAGGCAAAATGTTATGTACAAAAGTTGATGCATGCAATGGCATTAAGTTTTTATGCACAAAAAGTTGGTGTGTGTGCAATGCACAGACATTAAATTTTTACATTAAAATTTAAACAGTAGCTTTGAGACTATAAAGCAATATCGCAAGCAGTAGTGCAAACAATAGTGCACACATGCCTCCCTCTCCTCATATTGGTCTACAATCTCCTCACATGAATACTTCCATGCCCCCTTCCATCACTAGCTTAGGCGATTGGGGGAAGAGAGAGAGAGAGAGAGAGAGAGAGAGAGAGAGAGAGAGAGAGAGAGAGAGAGAGAGAGAGAGAATCCCTTGCTCCCCTGGAGTGAGCTTAAGTGCTCCATGTGACCCCCTCCATGGTCTTCTCAATTGCTTGAACTACTCCATGCCCCCCCTCGATGGTTGTTGTGATGAGCAGAGAGAGACATAGATGCGGTCCTTTTCCATGATCAAGACAAACAGAGAGATATATGCCTTGCCCATTTCCAGCCCTCCATCTGAAGAAATACAAAGAGAGGGATGGCTGGTGCCTTCCCCCTGTCTCGGAGACGCGGGAGAGAGAGAGAGAGAGAGAGAGAGAGAGAGAGAGAGAGAGAGGGGTAAGGGCAAAATGCAAAGGAGGTTGTAGAAGATGGTGTGAGAGCTAGAGAGGCTTGAACTGGCAAGTGTACCTAGCGATCTCCACAAATCAAGCATTAAATTTTGGATGCTAAAAGAAACCGGAGATATTATTTTAAGTCAGTGAGATCAGCAGGAGCACCTTACAAGACAAAATATTTGTAAAGTTTTTGTTTAGTAGTGGTAGGAAGGGACTAATCAATTAATTCCACGAAAAAATGCTCCATGAGTATAATAATATTACGTGTGTCTTAACTTCAACCCTTTTTTAACAGAGTAATAAATCAAGGTTAAGTATTTGGATCAACTAAAAAAACGTGGTCCCTGGTCGTCCTTGAAATAATTTCTTCACGTCACCTGCTTGTGCTCCTACTAAAAATGGGATGGATAGTGTCTGTGCATGCCGGCGATCTTGCATGCGGTGATTGCCAATGTGCCACGCATCGCGCCGTCTCCAATTACCTGCTGATCGCCCACCCTTCCTCATATTTCCATTGTCAGTCCTTAAAAATATAGTGCACAAGCTTCGCTTGCATGGCTTCATAGCTGCGCATAATTTTTCCATCGTTAATCCTTCCTCGGTAGATTTCCCAAAACCTTCTGTTGGTTTTCTGACTCTCTGTTTGTTTAATTATATTGCCATCACCATAGCAGTTCTGTATAATTTGATACACATGCATTTAGCACGAGCTTGATTCCTCCTGGCGCTGTTATTATTTGCCGGTGATTATATAACCTTTCAAGTTAGCTTATCTTGCTTAATCCTATATTTCAAAACATTTTTTTTTAATAGCTACATGATTGCCAACCCTAGGCTTAAGTTTCCAGCTATTTCATGCATTTATTTATCATTGATTTAGCAAGAGGTAATCCAAATAATTGTGATTTATACTTGAAATTATTTCATGCGTTTATTTTAGCATTGATTTAGAGATGTAATCCAAGTCATAATTGTGATTTATCCTTGAAATCATTTCATGCATGCATTTATCATTGGTTTAGAGAGGTAATCCAAATAATTTTGATTTATACTCGATTATTTCATGCATTTATTTATGGTTTAGAGAGATGTAATCCAGATTCCAAATTACTAATCAAAATTATCAGACTTTTATTGATGTTCTGACAGGAAGCTGCCCTTCTTCACCACCATGAGAGCCAACATCTGTGTGATTGTTGTCTTGCTAGGGCTCGCAAGCCTTGTGCATGCACAGCAGGTACCAAATGCAGTCATCACGGGCCTCCTCACGGCTCTGCGAGGCCGCGGATACTACACAGGCGCGCTTCTTGTTCCATATCTGAGAGCCCTCTTCAAGCCTCCCATAACCCTTTTGATTCCATCGGACCAGGCGATAGCGAGCGAGAGCATACCGCAGGCGCTCTTGGTGGACTTCGCCGAGTTCCACATGCTGAGGAATAATTTCAGCTTCAACGATCTCGAGATGTTGCCGGTGGGTACATTGCTTCCGACGCTCTTGGATGGATCAAGGGTGGAGGTGGTGAATGCTTCAGCCACCAACTACACGCTCAATAATGCTCAAATCAGGGACAAAGACATGTGCCCGGAGAGCGTCGCCGCCTTTGTGGCTTGCCATGGAATCACTCAAGTACTCAGCATACAGTCCCCCGCCGCCGCTAATAGCAGCCTGCCGCCGGCGCCTGCGCCGGCGCCCGCGCTGGCGCGGCCAGCTCCTTTTCCAGCAGTCTTTGCCGCTCCTCCCGGCTTACCCTTCACAGCTGAAGTGCCAGCCCCGGCTTCAAGAGCTCAGATTCTGCAAGGCATGAACTCCATGAGTATTCTGATTCTACTGTTTACAGTTTTTGTAATTCTGTTATAATTATGGTGTGGATTGCCTTCATATATTTACTTCAAGGTTTGCTTCCCCCTCCGCCCCCCCCTTAAGAGGTTACAAGCTTGGGGTCTAAGCATATTTTTGACCAATTACAAGGTAGTTTAAGAAACTAAATAAAAGACCTTTAGAGGTTGAAATTATAATAAATAAAGCTATTGAATTACATTAAATATCCAATATTTTTTTTCACCATCATAAAGGAGACCATTCCTAACATTAAGTTTAATTCAAACCCACTTTTTGCCAAGATTCATGTCAACAAGTTAAATTCAAATCCACTTTTTGCCAAGATCCATGTCACCGTGTGGTGCAACCAACCATTCTTTTGTACAACCAATATGCACCTTTTATTTTGGGCTATTCATTTATTAAGTACTTGTTATTTTTGGAATTTCGGCACACTAGAGATTACTTGTGTGCCTAACATTCGTGCTCACCACATGCTCGCACGTTTGAACACGTGCATTAATTTCATTCAATTGGACATCAAAACCACATTCTTGAATGATGCCTTTTGCAGGAGGTATGCAAAGCTTAATCAAGCTTTATATGGTTTGAAACAAGCTCCCATAGCTTGGTGTGCCAGAAGATTGATGCCTATGGATTTCAAAACAATCTGGACTTTATATGTGAAAAAGAACAAGCTAGATTTTCTTGCTGCTTCTCTCTCTGTGTAGTTGACGTGATCGTGACCTTGTCGTGAGACAGGCACCAACGAGGATTTCATTACAGCTTTCAAGGCTTCAAATTTTAAGATGTCAAATCTTTGTCTTTTGCACTATTACTTGGGTATGCAGTATATATAGCAAAATGATGGTATAGTCATTAAACAGTCAAAGTATCTCAAGGCACTGTTCAAGAGGTTTAATATGGAAAGTGAAAATAGTAGACACCCAAGGCACATGGAAAGTGAGAATAGTAGTGGGTGTCTACTGATATTCACGAAGATCGGCCAATAATCTCCTCATCAACCATATACAATCTACTATAGCAGTGAAGGCTGCCATGTACTTAGTTTCACAGGTAGATATGGCAACATTGGATTGCTTTATGCTCAACCAAGATATGCATGAACTGCCAAGAAAAAAACAATTCCCACTAAGCTTAGATTGCAGGATGCCGGTGTATCATTTGACATAACCACTTATGATTACACCGTCGGATGCCTAATCTATTTGTGCAACTCACGGCCAGACATCCACTATGGTGTCTCAACTTTCAAAGTTCATGCATTGCCCAAGCACTAAGCATTAGGTAAGCATTAGGTAAGCACTAGGTAAGGCAGTTAACATATCTTCAGATATTTTCAAGGAACTCAAGATCTTGGATTATTCTATGCCAAGGGGGTGATTTACATTTGTTGGGCAGGTGACGATAGTCCACATCTGGAAACAGCTTCTTTCTCAAAAATTTGTGCATGTCTTGGCTAAGCAAGAAGTGTGTGGTTGAGAAGTTTAATGGAGGATCTTTGTGTCCCTTCACACCCCCTTACTCCTGAGGGAGGGTTTATACACGAGAAATCAATCTCATCTATTATAGTACACATGACAATGGGGAAAATCTTTACAGTAAAGCCTTATTACGTGAAAAGTTTAAGGCCTTCCGGCCTCTTCCCTTTCACATATTGATCTCTACCATCTCTGTAAATCTCACATTTGTATTGCAGGGGGATATGCTAGGGTTAGCTAGTATATAAGTAACCTCATCCATAGTTTAGGGTTGTTGCTCATTTGTACTTTCTCCTTTATCGAGGGCTTTATCTCTCTCCTTTGAGCTTACCAATCTCTCTCACTCTCTACATTTTTGTTTTCTTATCTTTGAGCATTGTGTGTATGTGAGTCCAGCGCTGCATTCCAGGAGCTAACAATTGATCTCTACCATCTCTGTAAATCTCACATTTGTATTGCAGGGGGATATGTTAGATATATGATATGGTTAGCTAGTATATAAGTAACCTCATCCATAGTTTATAAGGGTTGTTGCTCATTTGTACTCTCCTTTATCGAGGGCTTTATCTCTCTCCTTTGAGCTTACCAATCTCTCTCACACACTACATTTTTGTTTTCTTATCTTTGAGCATTGTGTGTGTGTGAGTCCAGCGCTTCATTCCATGAGCTAACAATAATGCTCGTAATAATCTCCAAATTAGTGGCCATCATGCCATGGGATGGCATTGTTTGTAAATTAAAACTTGCTCTAAAGTTCATCTACTAACCACCTCTCTATGCACTAGGAGGACAAGGTCATGACCAAGGTCGCCTATCTTCATAAAACATTTATGGAACATACTACTAGGATGACCATGCTATAGAGCCCAAAGTAATGTAAATTGTGCCTTTTGTAAAAGTGCCATAGTCTGGTCAAAAATCATAAAATCTTTTGGGAGTCTCTACAACTCTAAATGCAAATGCAATGTTGTAAAGATTGAATAGACTCCAAATACAATGTTGTAAATATTTAATAGTGTCTAGGCATACGGGGCATGAAATGGGGATGCCCATTTTCCGAGCGAAAATTCCCAAATGTCCAAGCGGAGAAAAAACTCCTCATGTTAATTGGGTCAAATATGTGATTTTGGCACATTCTCCAAATATAGTTTCCCTAAGAACTATTATTTTATAATTAGATTAACTAAATAAATTTTGATATTCCTCAAGTGAAATGGAATATTAGATAAGTTAGACAAGAGGTCTTATGGCATTTCTAGTACAGGGCATGAACTATTGCTAGGACTCCGAGAAGATTTTTAAGGTATAGTTTCCATAGAGCTATGCATGGATACCCACAAATTTCTTCATGTTAAGGAATTAATTTAAATAAATCTTTCCGAAGACTAATGCACACATATCCACTATGGTTTGAAGATGTTACTGGGATCTCATCTACTAACAAGTATAGTTCTCTAGAGAACTATGTTTTGAAAAGGTCTTCAAGGGGTAGTTGCCCGCAAACTACCCCTAAGACTACACTTTTTGAAAGTGTCATAACTTTCACATTCGATATCGAAACATAGTCATTCAACCACTCAAACCGAACAAAACATCACTTGAGCACATCCACTTACCTAGCTAACCTTTTTATCTCACAACTAACACTTCAATGTCCCAGGTCACTGTGAGATCCCTTCTCTCTCAGTGCATCAAACTCTGGGGTGCTAGCAGCGGAAGTAGCAACCTCACGCGTAGGGCAGAGCTTCCTACTTGGGGCCTTGCCCCACGAATGTCCGGACAAGAGACTAATCCCTTGGTTCTTCCAAAAATGAGTTGCCCGGAAAAAACTTCCCTCGCCCAGAAAGCTAAGGCAATTCCTCTAGGAAAAATCTTCTAACGTAGTCAAGGGCCTTAACTAGGGCCTTTGTATTCTAACCAAGCCGTGGGTCACATGGCCTAATCAAAGGAGGAACTTGCACTTGGTTCATAGAGACCAAGACTTTTTTCCCCATAAAAAGAGGCACAACCGCTGATTCTTTTCCATAGAACAAGGATTATCCTGTGACTTACTTCAACTATCGTAACAGAATTGAATTTTATTATAGGAATCCATCAGTCCATCCAATGCCATGGGGGTTAGCCAACCGCCCAACTACTGTATTGATAGGATCCATTATATAAATTTGGTTATGTTTTGTCCCGGGTAAGGAAAAGAGTTCCCAGGCCCCCTAGCCGGCTCTCATGCAAAAATTAAAAAGACACACCACTTAGCCCAATAGGAAATTGCCTTTTCTCCGATTCAACTATTTCCAAAACAGCATTGCAATAAAACCACAGTGTTTCCATCATAATTCTCAGTATTCCATTTTCAGGTCCCCTTTCGAACTTTTCTACTTCCTAACCATAAAATCCAAAATTCAGTCATTCCTTCCTCAGTGTACTTATGGCATCATCGGCAACCAGAACGCTCACCACCTGCTCACTCAGGGGCCTTTTGAATAGTTCATAGCCCATAGTACCTAGGAGTATAATCACATAAAATCCATATGGACTCTCCGTTGAAGATGAGCTAGATCAATCAATAAGATCCATGTAAAAGAGCCATGAACTCATTCGTTAAAGACGAGGAAGGCCAATCAACCAGATCCATGCCCGTGTTCAGAAAACAATTCCAACTCATTTTTCTTCCTCGTCGCGCAGGTGTAGGTATCCTGGGAAACCCAGAGCCCAAGCACCATATGGTCAACACCCTCTAGGCTCCTTCGTAGGTCACCTAGCGCTTCACTCATAGGCCGCCTCCTTGGTCCCTTATCCACCCGAAAGCTCACCAGTTTAATCGAACCGAGGCTAGTCAAGACCTCGGTCGACCTTGATACCCGAGACGTCCTTCATTGACTCTTCGTCACTTGTAACCTTTTTACTAAGGTCCCCACGATCTCATTCCACAAGATATTCAAAATGCTTTCCCAGCATTCATGACATAAAACAATCTTTAAAAAATAGGTTTCACATACAAATACAGTTCCAAACAAAATTCCCATCTTTCCTCATCATTCCACATCCTTTAACATTATTCCTCATCATTTCTCATTATCCCATATCATTCCATATCATTTCTCATTATCTCACATTTTCCTACATCATTATCTCACATTTTCCTACATCAATTCACATCATTTCACTCCACTCACATCATCCCACATCAATTCACATCCATTCACATCTTTCCACTCATTAACCAGATGAAAAGTACTGTTACTCTACTTTTTATACTGATAGGACTTTCTAAGTCTCGACCATTACTTGGCTCAGTTAAAGACAACTTTTCTCGACACAATTCAGTTAAGTCTAAATTTTCATTCTCTTTTGGATCCTCGATGCTTTCAAGAGTTCTAGATTCCTTTCCCAGGGAGTCTAGGAATAAGTCAGTCTCACAATTATTCATATTCATCCAACTAAGCGTGTTTCTGGTCTTTTTCTTGGAAATCCTTTTCCCATTCAGAATGCACCCCAAGATTCTATTTTTCAAGAATCTAGACATACACTTCGTAATTCCAAAGGTTAATTATGTTTGTGATTTCTTTTTTTGATTAAAATTTTATATATGATTTCACAATGCATTCCCATGAATATTTTCTCATTCTTATCTTAATTTTTCCAAAATAAAATATACTCAATATTCTTCTTTTTGAATAAAAGATTTATGCATATGACCTCATGGGATTTACAAAATCAATTATACCCATATTTTCTCTTTTTGATTAAAATTTATCTATATTTTCTCAATGCATCCCTATGAATATTTTCACCTTCTTTTCTCTATTTTTCCAAAATGAATTATCATGGAAATCTCTCTTTTAGCATAAAATATTTATGCACACCTACTAATCTATTTTTATCTAAATGAATTATATTTATAATCATTTCTATAATTCATCTAGAAAATTTATGCATAACCTTCTTTATTTTTCAGGCAAATGAATAATGCTCAAAACTCCACTTTTAGCATAAACTTTATTATGCATAAATTCATTTCCTAATGATATAAATTTTTCTATAGCTTTCCCACATTTTCTAAGAAATTATAATACTCAAAATTCCACTTTTGATATAAAGTTATTTATGCATAAATTCCATTTTCTAATGATAAAGATTTTACCATAACTTTTCCATATTTTCTATGAAATGAGAATGATTAAAATTTCACTTTTAGCATAAAAATTAATTATGAATAAAATTCATTTTTTAATAATAAAAATTATGCCATAATTTCCTTGCATTTTCTATGAATTGAAAATACTCAAAGTTCCTCTTTTAGAATAAAAACTATTTATGCATAAACCTTCATTTTCTACTGATAAAATTTTGCCATAACTTCCTCGCATTTTTTATGAATTAAAAATGATTAAAATAACCCTTTTAACATGAAAATTAGTTTGTGCATAAACCTAAGCTTAAACATAAACATAATTACATTTAAGCACCTTGTTTATTTAAGAAAAATTACCCAAATATGACTTCCTTATTATGAAAATAATTATAAAAATGTTAGCACAAGCTCTCTTTTACTTTAGAATGAATAAATATGAATTTTCTTAACATAAAACAAGCATAAATGAACTAATCATCATTTTAATTAGATTAAAAATTATAAAAGTGCTTAATCTTCATCTTTAGCTTGTTAGGCCTAGAGTTTTGGTTAAGAAAATGAGATTAGAACTAAGATTTATCCTTCCAAGAAGGATTAATCCATAAAGGTGAGTATTCTTACAAAAAGAGAGATTTACAAATCAAAAACATTACATTTAAGCTTAAAAGATTAGCACTAAACCATTTAAATAATATAATCAATAAAAGCATGGTTTTAAAGAAGAAACCATGGATTGAAATGCTTCCCAAGAATTAGAGGGTTGGGAAGAAGATTACCATTGAAGAAGAGAGTAAAAAACCATTGTTTTAGGCTTACCCTTGGTTTTTGGCTTGATAGCCCACAAGAAGAAGAGGGTAATCTCCAAGAGAAGAAGAGGATTAATAGAATTACACTAAACTAAAAATTACACTAGCATAGAGTTACTCCAATATGAAAATACAAAGTAATGGGGGTCTATTTATAGGAGAGGCCACCAACCAAGTCCAACTAGAATCTAGAGGCTTCAGCTTCAGTTTGATCCATTTTGGACAAGTTTTAGACTAGTTTGGCTCATTTTTTTGATTTGGTTTGAAGGAGGAGAGAGGAGAGATGAAATGTCTCATTTTTTTGAATTAGAAATGCCCCCTTGATGTGATTTCTAGGCGCGTCCCTCATGAGCCCCCTCCCCCATCCTGAGGTGTCAAAATTCTATTTTTGTACTAATAAATCATATTTTTTAACGAGACTGTTGATCTTCACCCAAGTTCTTCTCTTCAATGATCAGCATTGACACCAAATCTGTGAAGTTGGGAATGTTCTCTTGCCAGTGTGAATAGACGTCTTGAACGCCTTGTATTATGGCCCGAGAGCACGTAGACACACTTCCACCTTATCATCATCAATAACAGAAACACCAATTGATGCAAGGGATTCCATAATTCCCTTGATCTTCAAGGCATAATCATTCACAGACATATTTTTCTTCTCCATAGTATGAAGCTCATTCTTCGCCTTGATCTTCAAGGCATAATCATTCACAGACATATTTTTCTTCTCCATAGTATGAAGCTCATTCTTCAATCGAATCTTTCGTGCCTTGGTATTGGTTTCATATAGCTTCACCAAGGCGTCCCATGCCTCCTTAGGTGACTTTGCATCCTGTATATACCCAATCATAGTGTCTTTGTATGCTGATAGAAAGCCAATACATGACTTTCCTTGCTCCTTGATTCCAATTCTTAAACTCTTTTACATCTGCAACAATTGGATTAATGTCTAATATCTCCAGTGCCTCCTCATGTTCACCTTCACAATAACCTTTTTCCATCAGGAAATTTGTCAATATAAACCTCCAAGCATAGAAGTTGTTCTTGTCCAGCTTCTCTACAACAATTTGGTTTATTCCATCATTCGACATCTTTTTTGTAACACAAATTTACCAAAAACAGCACTCTTGTTTGACCTGCACAAACTGTTGTATTCTCTATAGCGCGGTACTATACTGCACCCAAACGGTCACAACCAGTGACCTCAATTTGCATACATGTATACACCCAATGGCAACTTGATACTTTTTTACAGTACACACAGTATTTGCACAACCAATCGCCCTTCTTGGCTGCAGTTCCAAAAAACAGAGTTCTGCAGAGAATCAAAACTTACCTGCAGTGCCCGTGAATGCCCGCGATCTGAAAAACAGAGGTCCAGATAGCCCAAAATGGACAATATAGTTGCCTTGTAGCTTTTCTCCCAACGTGAAGAAAGCTCCTCAATCGGAGTTCATTTTTCAGTGCCGTCCGAAGAGATCCCAAAAAGGGTGTAGTAGCCAACACAAAGGGGGAAGAGTAGATAAAGCTCTTACCCTCGTACCGCTTCCTGTGCTTCTCTTGCTTGCCTCTCAGTCCTTAGCGTGAACCAGGCTCTGATACCATGAAAAGATGTAGGGCAGAGGAGAGCTTGAGCTCTTGCAAGTACACACACACTCACACAAACCCTAGAATAGAACAGACACGGTGAGAGGCTGAAAATTCTTCTTTTTCTTCACACAACAAAAGAGGTCTACCAGAGCGTCAAACTATGTCACAACAAATACACATGTATGTTATATCTCACACATGATGGTAGATCGAAGACACATGATGGTAGTGATGGTAGATCGAAGACACATGTACATCGTATCCTATGCACGATGGTAGATCAAAGACAAGTTGTGAGAGGGAGGTTAGTGAAAGAGAGAGAAAGAGGATTATGAGTGAGAGAGTGAGAAGAAGGAGAAGAAAAAGGCCTCCATGTAGAATGTCGAAACATTCTTGCCAAGTAGTTTTGTAGCAAGAATTGTGTCGCTAAGTAACACTTTAGTCTATTTTAAAAAATGTCTCTTTTAACGACACTATTTATGTCACTAAAAATGTCATTTAATGGCTTGTCAGATTCAACATTCTTATTAGTAGATTTGCGTAGAGAGGGCCTGTAATGTCACTCCCATTGATGCTAGGGCCCCTATAACCTTGTAGTGGGTTGTGATGAAAGGGAGATAAGTGTTTATATATTCGCATGATAGTGGTAGCCTACAAGATTCTCATGGGACAAAATGCCTAGGAGTCTTTGTTCATGCCTTTTAGATTTCAATTAAATAGGTGACTGTAAGATTCCTCCCTCTAGCTTTTGAGATGTAAAGGTGTAAGAACCTCCCCTTCAGTCTCTGTAATCATCCCCTGACTCAGAATGCAAGAAAACATTGTTTTCCCTTGTTTTTGGTCTAGAGAGAGATAATATAGTTTTGAAATATTTTTGGATATGTATTTTCTCCCAGTCAATAGGAAGAGATACCCTAAAACAGAATATTAAAAAGAGTTTTCCAATGTGCATTAGAAATTAATTGAATATGTGTATTAAACATCTTGGCCTACGGGTATATAATTTCAGAAAATTTTGATTAAGGTCCAAATAGTGTTCAAAAAGGGCCAAGAAGGTTAATCCAAGTGTTGGAATAAGAAAAAGGTAAAGAATAAAAGAAAATCTCCCAAAAATGGGTAAATTCTCACATAAGATGAAGAGTTGACTAGTACTGGGGTTTATTAGTAAAAAAATATGATTTATTAGTATCAAAATGGAATTTTGACACCCCAGAATGGGGGGAGGGGGCTCATGAAGGAGGCGCCTAGAAATCACATCAAGGGGGCATTTCTAATTTAAAAAAATGAGATATTTCATCTCTCCTCTCTTCTCCTTCAAACCAAATCAAAAAAATGAGCCAAACTAGTCTAAAACTTATCCAAAATGGATCAAACTGAAGCTGGAAGCCTCTAGATTCTAGTTGGACTTGGTTGGTGGCATCCCTCTCCTATAAATAGACCCCCATTCTTTTGTATTTTTATATTGGAGTAACTCTATGCTAGTGTAATTTTCAGTTTAGTGTAATTCGATTAATCCTCTTCTTCTCTTGGAGATTACCCTCTTCTTCTTGGTGGCCAAGCTTTTTCTTGTGGGCTTCACTTCTCTCTAAGGAATCAAGCCAAAAACCAAGGGTAAGCCTAAAACAATGGTTTTTTACTCTCTTCTTCAAAAGTAATCTTCTTCCCAACCTCTCTAATGCTTGGGAAGCATTTTAATCCGTGGTTTCTTCTTTAAAACCATGCTTTTATTGATTATATTGTTTAAATGGATTAGTGATAATCTTTTATGCTTAAATATAATATTTTTGATTTGTAAATCTCTCTTTTGTAAGAATACTCACCTTTATGGATTAATCCTACTTGGAAGGATAGATCTTAGTCCTAATCTCATTTTCTTAACCAAAACTCTAGGCCTAATAAGCTAGAGATGGAGATTAAGCGCTTTTATAATTTTTAATCTAATTAAAATGATGATTAGTTCATTTATGCTTGTTTTATGTTAAGAAAATTCATATTTATTCATTCTAAAGTGAAAGAGAGCTTGTGCTAACATTCTTATAATTATTTTCATATAGAAGTCATATTTGGGTAATTTTTCTTAAATAAACAAGGTGCTTAAATGTAATTATGTTTATGTTTAAGCTTAGGTTTATGCATAAACTAATTTTTATATTAAAAGAGTTATTTTAACCATTTTAAATCAAAGAAAATATGAAAAAGTTATGGCAAAATTTTATCAGTAGTAGAAAATGAAGGTTTATACATAAATAATTTTTATTCTAAAAGAGGAACTTTGAGTATTTTTATTTCATAGAAAATATGGAGAAATTATGGCATAATTTTTATTATTAAAAAAATGAATTTTATGCATTATTAATTTTTATGCTAAAAGTGGAATTTTAATCATTCTCATTTCATAAAAAATATGGGAAAGTTATGGTAAAATCTTTATTATTAGAAAATGGAATTTATACATAAATAACTTTATATCAAAAGTGGAATTTTGAGTATTATCATTTATTAGAAAATGTGGAGAATCTATAGAAAAGTGGGAATGAATTTATGCATAGTAAATTTTATGCTAAAAGTGGAGTTTTGAGCATCATTCATTTGCCTGAAAAATAAAGAAGGTTATGCATAAATTTTCTAGATGAATTATGGAAATGATTATAAATTTAATTCATTTAGATAAAAATGGATTAGTACATGTGCATAAATATTTTATGCTAAAAGAGGGATTTCCATGATAATTCATTTTGGAAAAATAGAGAAAATAAGGTGAAAATATTCATAGGGGTGCATTGAGAAAATATAGATAAATTTTAATCAAAAAGAGGAAATATGGGTATAATTGATTTTGTAAATCCCATGAGGTCATATGCATAAATCTTTTATTCAAAAAGAAGAATATTGAGTATATTTTATTTTGGGAAAATTAAGATAAGAATGAAAAAAATATTCATGGGAATGCATTGTGAAATCATAGATAAAGTTTTAATCAGAAAGAGAAATCACAAACATAATTAACTTTTGGAATTACGAAGTATGTGTCTAGATTCTTGAAAAGTAGAATCTTGGGGTACATTCTGAACGGGAAAAGGATTTCCCAGAAAAAGACCAGAAACGCACTTAGTTGGATGAATATGAATAATTTTGACTGACTTATTCCTAGATTCCTTGGGAAAGGAATCCATAACTCTTGAAAGGATCGAGGATCCAAAAGAGAATGGAAATTTAGACTTAACTGAATTGAGTCGAGAAAAGTTATCTTTAACTGAGCTAAGTAATGGTCGAGCCTTAGAAAGTTCTATTAGTATAAAAAGTAGAGTAACTATACTTTTAATTTGGTTGATGAGTGGAAAGATATGAATGGATGTGAATTGATGTGGGATGATGTGAGTCGATGTGAAATGATGTGGGATGATGTGAATTGATGTTGAAAAATGTGGGATAATGAGAAATGACGTGGACTGATATGGGATGATGAGAAATGATGAGGAAGAATGTTAAAGGATGTGGAATGATGAGTAAAGATGGGAATTTTTTTCGGAGCTATATTTATATGTTAAACGTGTTTTTTAAAGATTGTTTTATGTCAAGAATGTTGGGGAAGCATTTTGACCATCTCGCGTGTGGCAAGATCAGCCGAGGTCTTGACCAGCCTTGGTTTGATTAAAATGGGGAGCTTCTAGTATGGTGGATGAGGGACCAAGGAAGGGTCCTATGAGTGAAGCACTAGGTGACCTGTGAAAAGGAGCCTAGAGGGTGCTGACCATACGGTGCTCGGGCTCTAGGTCACTTAGGATACCCACGCATGCAACGAGGAAGAAAAATGAGTTGGAGTTGTTTTCTGAACATGGGCATAGATCTCGTTGATTGGCCTTGCTGGTCTTCAACAGATGAGTTCATGGCTCTTTTACATGGATCTTGTTGATTGATCTAGCTGATCTTCAAACGGAGAGTCCATGTGGATTTTATGTGATTATACTCCTAGGTACTATGGGCTAGGAACTATTGAAAAGGCCCCTGAGTGAGCAGGTGATGAGCGTTCTGGTTGCCAAGAATGCCATAGGTAAACTGAGGGAGGAATGACTAAAATTTGGATCCTATGTTAGGAAGTAGAAAAGTTGGAAAGGGGACTTGAAAATGGAATACTGAGAATTATGATGGAAACACTCTGGTTTTACTGCTACAATGTTGTTTTGGAAATAGTTGAATCAGAGAAAAGGCAATTTCCTATTGGCTGAGTAAGTGGCGTGTCTATTTAGTTTTTACATGAGAGCTGGCTAGGGGGCTTGGGAACTCTTTTCCCTGGTGCGTGAGACAAAACATAACCAAATTTATATAATGGATCCTATTAATATAGTGGTTGGGCGGTTGGCTAACCCATGGGATTGGATGGGGTTATAGGGTAGACTCATGGATTCCTAAAATTCAATTCTATTCAAGTTACGATAGTTAAAGTAAGTCACAGGATAATCCTTGTTTTATGGAAAAGAATCAACAGCTGTGTCTCTTTTGATGGGAAAAAAAAGCATTGGTCTCTATGAACCAAGTGCAAGTTTCTCCTTTAATTCGGCCTTGTGACCCATGGGCTTGGTCAGAATACAAAGGATAGTTAAGGCCCTTGACTATGTTAGAATATTTTTCCTGGAGAGGAATCGCCTATGCTTTCTGGGCGAGGGAAGTTTTTTTCGGATTCAATTTTGGAAGAACCGAGGGATTAGTCTCTTGTCCGGACATTCGTGGCCCCAAGTGGGAAGCTTTGCCCTGCGTGAGGTTGCTACTTCCACTGCTAGCACCCTAGAGTTCAATGCGTAGAGAGGGCAGGGATCTCATAGCTGGTATCAAAGTGAATTGGCTAAAATTGATAAACCAAGAAGCAAGAAATGTCAAAAAATTTTGAGTTACCAGTAAAGGATTGTAATTGTGTGTTAAAACTCGTAAAAACAAATTGATATTCAAAATGAAAATTCATAAATTGGGAATTGAGTTTTTAAATAGAAGTACCACAATTGTGTGGCATCCCCGACTTGCTTGAGGCCTAGATATGATGACATTTACCTTATAACACCAAGTACTGTGACCACCTGTATATATAGTGGATATAATTGCAGCTCTATACTGACAATATATACGAGTGAATCTAAGACCTTGAAGTTATGAGAAAAAGTGCTACCCTAGATGATGAATTTGAATGCTGGTTAATATGATTTTTGAATTCTGGTTGAGAATTGATGAATTGAGTTGGAATGCTGATTGATTGAAGGATGATGATTTTTGAATTCTAGTTGAAAGTAGATGAGTTGAATAAGTCATGATAATGGTGAATGGAGAGAAACTCAAGTGATGATAGACGATTGAAAGACTTTCAGGGATCACTATAAGATTAGTGGATCGTGCTAATAGATTATTCTCGCAGCTTGGCCTTTGGCCCAATAGACCCAATTGTGGAAGGACCAATAGAGAACCTGTATAACTGAAATTTCTATGGGGAATGTTTAGATGATAATTGGAAATTACTGGTCTGATGGACCATTATTGTGTTAAGGATATGAATGAACTATTGTCTGATAATGAGTTCTCTATGTTTCTTCTTATAGAAGGGATCTTTATCCCAGGATTTTCAAAAGGTTGACCAAACTTTAAGAAACCCAAGAATCAGTTGGATCTTAAGTTTAATTCCTCTTGGATTTAAATTATAAATAAAGTGGTCTTTTCACCTGAGCATTTTGGTTAAGTTGGAAAAAGGGACTTGAAAAAGAATTTTTGTATTGATAAGATCATGGATCGAGGTCGTTCGTGGTAGAAATGTTAACAAGATCTTGACCCATATGTTTGCAAAGCTCTTTATAGATCTCAACCTAGACCTTTCAAAGGTGAACTTGGGAGAAACAATAGATAAGTAGATCGAAGCTATGGAAGAGTACTTCCATGTCACAGGTTACAACAAAAAGAGTAAGGTGACTCTTTGCCAAGCTGAAGATCATAGAAACAGCCATAGTAGCATGGAGGAACCACTGTGAGACAAACCGCTTAGATCAGAACACATTGACCTGGGATGATCTCAAAGCATATTGTAGAAAGAGATTCTTGTTAAAATTGCAGCAATGTGATGAACTATGGTGGATCAAATGCTAGGATCAACATCATTAACCAAAGAGATTAGATTATAATTAAGACGTGATTAGTTGAGAAATTAATTGATAGCTTAATGTAGGCATGGATAATAAAAAACTAGCAAATTCTCATTAGGCCAATGCCTCAATTTATAGAGTTTACATCCAAGCATCCAATCCCCTTGATTTCTCCTTGATTCACTCCATCTCTTTTGCTTGATTCTCTCCACCTCTCCCAAAATATCTCCAATCCCCTTGATTTCTCCTTGATTCACTCCATCTCTTTTTCTTGATTCTCTCCACCTCTCCTAGAATATCTCCACACCTCCTAAATCTCCTCATGCTTATTCTCTCTCCTAGTAGATACTTCTCACCTTGTCACAAGTTCTCTCACATTTACAGATTTTCTTTTACAGCCTCTTGCCCGCACACACCCTATTCACTTGTATATTTCAACACCTCCCCTCAAGTGAATACTTCTAGCACACCTGGATACTATACCAAGTTTCCCTCTTACTTGATAGTCCGTGACCAGTGCCTCAAGTCCCTAAACTCATAGTCCTTGACACACTCTCTCTCTATGTGTCCAAGGCTACTACAAGTTCCCGTGACCTTGACTAAAGTGCTCACATATACATCTACCACATGGCCTACATCATCGGTGGCTTAGAGGTGGTTTTACTTTGTTGGGGTAGGTTACATTGGGTTGTGGGGTTTCACTCTCTCTCTCTCTCTCAGAAAAGATGATCCGACTTCACTTTCTTAGGAGCCTCCATGAAGTTTTCCGATGTTGTTCCTTCTCCACTAGGTTTGTTGTAGCAGTCTCTTGCCATGTGTCCTGGCTTTCCACAGTTGTGCCCGTGACCTCTCCCAGAATATCTCTAATCCCCTTGATTTCTCCTTGATTCACTCCATCTCTTTTGCTTGATTCTCTCCACCTCTCCCAGAATATCTCCACACCTCCTAAATCTCCTCATGCTACCCTTTATTCTCTCTCCTAGTAGATACTTCTCACCTTGTCATAGGTTCTCTCACATTTACAGATTCTCTTTTACAGGCTTGTTCCTGCACACACCCTATTCACTTGTATATTTCAACACCTCCCCTCAAGTGAATACTTCTAGCACACCTGGATCCTATACCAAGTTTCCCTCTTACTTGATAGTCCATGACCAGTGTCTCAAGTCCCTAAACTCATAGTCCTTGCACACTCTCTCTCTATGTGTCCAAGGCTACTACAAGTGCCCGTGACCTTGACTTAAGTACTCACACATACATCTACCACAATGGCCTACATCATCGGTGGGCTGAGAGGTGGTTTTACTTTGTTGGGGCAGGTTACATTGGGTTGTTGGGTTTCACTCTCTCTCTAAGAAAAGATGATCCGACTTCACTTCCTTAGGAGCATCCATGAAGTTTGCCGATGTCGTTCCTTCTCCACTAGGTTTGTTGTAGCAGTCTCTTGCCATGTGTCCTGGCTTTCCACAATTGTGGCAAGTGAAGGTCCTTCCTCCTACTCTACCTCTTCCTTGTCCTCGTCCTCGAGAGAATCCTCCTCGGGTGAAGAATGCTTTTTCTTCTCCTGCTCTTGATTCCAGCCATTTCTTCTCTTTGCTACAACTCAGCAAAATGGTGTGGTTGAGAGAAAGAATAGAGTCATTTGTGAAGTGGCCAGGGCGATGCTCAATGAAAAGAGCATGCCAGATTATTATTGGGCAGAAGCATGTGCTACTACAGTGTATATACTGAATAAGACACCTACAGCAGCCATACATAGAAGTACGCCAGAGATGCGGCTTACAGGTTTTCGGCCAGACATTGGACACCTCAAAGTATTTGGATGCATATTTTATGTACATGTGCCTGATGAGAGAAGGAGGAAGTTGGATCCTAAGAAAAAAAAGTGTGTGTTTGTTGGATATGCACAGGATCGTAAGGCATACAAATGTTACAATCCACAAACTAGGCAAGTGGTTATATCACGAGATGTGGTGTTTGATGAGCTTGCTAGTTGGTACAAAGCAAAGGATGAGGGTGTCATTGAGTCACTTGAAGCTGATGTGCCTGTGAACTTGCCACAAGCAAGTTCTAGCTCTACTTCTATGTCTGGGGGCCAGCAGAGGCTGAGAGTAGCACTGTACGTCCATGGTCAGGACGTTTGAGGCATGAGAGTGTGAGCACTGGGAGTAGTGCTATGGATAAGGAAAGAAGAAGGTTGAAGGAATTGGAATTACAGGTTATGAGTCATCAAGTTCAGAGAGTTTGGATGAGGAACTTGGTATACCTGTTTTACGCACACCTGGTGTGCAAGGCAGGATAGATATGTGCTACCACATGCTAGAGTGACAGGTGTTGATCCGCATGCATTGCCGAGATCCCAAAGAGTCAGATATCCAGTTGACAGGTTGACATACCGTGATTTTGCTATGCATTATGCATATATGATGTCTTTGGTGAAGCATGTGGAACCTACATGCTATACAGAAGCTATTGGAAAGCATGTATGGGAGAAAGCAATGGATGTTGAGATGGACGCATTGGTTCATAATGACACATGGGATTTGGTTGCATTACCACACAGGATAAAAATGTCATTGGCTGTAAATGGGTTTACAAAGTGAAATGCAAGTCAGATGGTTCCATTGAACGACATAAAGCAAGATTGGTAGCTAAGGGTTATGCACAAACCCAAGGCTTGGACTATGATGAAACATTTAGTCCAGTGGCAAAGATGGGAACAATGAGAGCAGTCATTGCTATGGCTGCAGAGCTAATGGTTGGGAAATGCATCAAATGGATGTGAAAAATGCATTTCTAAATGGTGATCTACAAGAAGAGGTTTATATGGCACAGCCAGAAGGATATGTACACCCAAAGTATCCCACTCATGTATGCAGATTGAAGAAGGCATTATATGGTTTGAAGCAAGCACCTCGTGCTTGGAGTGATAAGATGAGCAGATATCTTATCTCCCTTGGATTTCAGGTTTCTACAGCAGATTCTTCACTCTATGTGAAGAAAACAGATCATGGGATTGTTTTACTTGTCATCTATGTGGATGACTTGATTATCACAGGTGATCATGGTACAGATGTGATGCATGTCAAGAAAGCATTGAGTGGGCAGTTTGACATGAAAGATTTGGGTGAGTTGAGATACTTTCTTGGAATTGAAGTGATCAAAGACCATGCAGGTACTGTTGAGATTCAAGCTCGATGTCAGTGTGAGCCAGCTATGCTATGTGCTGGCAGATTAGGTAGGAACATGTGTGAGACATAAATGACCGCGTGTCCAGCTGGTCATTGTGTGTGTGGACATTACATTAGGTTTACTTTGTAGTGTGGACATAACACTATGTTGTGTTCTCCTTTGTGTGTGTGAGAGAGATGGTGACTATGGCTTCTCTCCTTCTTTATGGTTGATGGTTATGGATTAGGGTTTGCTTCTCTTGTGTGTGTTACATCCTGCTCCTGTTTTTTATCATGGTATCAGAGCCAAGAGCTCATTAGCTGAGTTGTGAGAGTGAGTGAGAGAAGAGGGAAGAAGAAGAAAAAGCTGTGAAGGAAGCCATTGGAGCTTGGAGCAAAGGAGAAGCTGTGGAGCACACATCGGCATCAGATCTGAGAGCTAAGGACCATTGGTGAGTGTAGCAAGACCCCCTCTGCGGATTGCAGGTATCAAAGAGCAAGTTCAGTGAAGATTAAAGTGCATAGAGCAAGTGAAAAATTCTGGTTTTTTCTCAAAGCTTCCATGGAAAGCTTGAAGTGAATGTATACTCTTGGCAAATGTATACACAAAGGCACATGTATTCGGGCTTGCAAATGTATTAACAAAGTGGACACAAACAACATACAGAATCTTGAAGCAGATTGATGCATACAGATTTGAGCAAAATCAAATGAAAGTGAGTTTATGCAAAAATTTTTGGTTTTTCACAAAAACAGAAAACATACCCCCCGTGGAGGATCAATTGCAGGAGCTAGAGGAAAAATTGAGCTAAACCCTTCATACCCAAGGTAGATTAGGTCATTGCTAAGAGGCCTATCTATTCAATTGTGATTTCCCCTCTCTCTACAGCCCTCTGGAGTAGGCGGTGCATGAAGATGCAGAATTCTGGACAGTTTTCAAAGATTTCATCCTAATTTACTCATTTGGACACCAAATTGAATGCTTTAAAGCTTGGAGAGTTTAGCAAAGACATTGCTAAGGACTTGTGATGCTTGGTTGCAGCTTATTTCATGGATTTGGAGCTCATTGAAGTGATTTATCAGAGGTGTGCAGGTTTACAGAAATTCTGTCCAGAAACAGAGCATTTTTAATCAAGGCATTAATCTTTGCCTATATCAAATTGGCAAAATTCCTCTGGTACAAGTAGAGTCCTATGAGTTGCTAAACTTTTGAATCAAAAAGTTTTGGATTTGGAGAAGATTTGAAGGAGATAGAGCAATTTTAGTGAGAGGTGGTACCTGACAGGTGCAGAAAAATTCAAACCAGAGGTTACAAAACTTGGTGGTTCTCATTCCCCTTGAAGAATTGGATCAAACCCTTCTAGGATATGTTGGAGCAATGTGTTGGGAAGCTAATGCAAGTTTAATCATTGCATTTGGACAAGATTTGAAGGATTTAGAGCATAATCTTGACTGGTTACTGGCGAGAATTTACTGGCGAGAAAAAAACCAGAAAATTTTTTGTGAAGGAGTTTCATTTGATTTCAACTTTGATCGAGTGTACATTGTTGGTGAACCATTGTGGGATGTTAATGCACACAATTTGCAAGCATTTGATGTGATTTGAAGAGATTTGGAGCATTACAGGTACTTCGTACATTGTGATCGAAAGGGTACATCTACTCTATTTTTTTGCAACAATGGGAGATGGTCCGATACAGATTGTTGGAGAGAAGCTTGATCGCACTAACTTTCAAGTATGGAAGTTTCGAATGAAGAGTTTTTTGAAAGGCAAAGGGTTGTGGAGTCTTGTCTCGGAGGAAGACCCGGAGCCATACCTACCTCCTCAACCAAATAATGCTCAGTTACTGGCTCACAAGCAATGGGTAGAGCGGTCCTCGAAGGTGTTGCATTATTTTTCAATATGTGTAACAGATGCCTTGCTTATTCACATCCAAGATGCAGATACACCGAAAGAAGCATGGGGTATCTTGTGCAGAATGTATGAGACAGACACTGGTGCCAGGAAGATACAACTAAAGCAACAGATTCACAGTGTAACACGAAGGAATCGGAGTATACATGAGTATGTTCAGGAAATCAAGGGTTATGCTGATTCCTTGTCATCAATCCATGCCCCAATGGATGATGATGATTTGGTTGCACTCACGTTGCGTGGTTTAGGCAAAGAATACAAATCTTTTGACACTTCCATCTCAGTAAGGTTGGGAGGAATGCCAGACTTTAATGAGCTTGTGTCATTGCTCATTGTGGAAGAATTGAAGCTTGGCCTTGGTGGTATGAGTGTTACAGGTGGTGCATCCTCGTCAAGCAATGATGAACATGCAAGAAATCAAGCTTTTTACTCATCTAGAGGCTTTCGAGGCAGGGGGAGATTCGCATCACGTGGACGTGGTGGTAATGGTCGTGGATGGCAGGATAGGCCTCCACAGCAGAATTTTCAGCCTTCATATGGTGCTCGAGGTGGTCGTGGTTATGCACCTCAGCGAGGCAGAGGTAACCCC
Organism: Cibotium barometz; assembly: GCF_041138505.1. NCBI lineage: Eukaryota > Viridiplantae > Streptophyta > Polypodiopsida > Cyatheales > Cibotiaceae > Cibotium > Cibotium barometz. The sequence continues at coordinate 41,340,528 of NC_141057.1, read as the reverse complement.
CGTGGACGAGGACGTTGGCAAGGCCAACAAAATTCTATGCAAGATGTGGAATGCCATTATTGTGGCAAATATGGTCATATGGCGAGAGATTGCTTTCGCAAACAGAATGATTTGAGAGGGGGAAGAGCACAACGTGGTGGTCATTATGGTGGAAACTATGCACAACATGGTGGCAACTATGCATCAAGTAGCAATGATGGAACTGCAAATCATTTGTTTGCCATGAAGCATGTTGTGGGTTCTATGACAACAAATGCTGAGAATGATGATACATGGTACATGGACTCAGGAGCATCAAACCATATGACATGTCATGGAGAATGGTTTGAGCACATGAAGCCAATGGATGTGAAGGGCTATGTGGAAACAGGTGATGATACCCAGCATGTCATTACACATGTTGGAAGTGTACCATTGGTCATGCATAATGGTCAGACAAAGTCTATGTCAGATGTGCTATATGTGCCTTCGATCACTAAAAGCTTGGCCTCAGTTGGTCAAATGGTAGAACAGGGATTACAGGTTAGATTCAATGAGCATGGATGCTTCGTTGAAGACTTTAAACATGGATGTAGAGTGATTGCTAAAGGCAAGAAAGAAGGAAGACTGTTTAAGCTGGATGCTGGAATTCCTGAGCTAAAATCAGCCATGTTCTCAAAGAGCAGGAATGTGGTACAAGATATTGATATGTGGCACAAGAGGATTGGCCATGTAAATATACAGAGATTAAAGAACATGCAAACAAGGGGCATTGTCAGTGGATTGCCTCGATTCAAATATGATGGTCATATGCATGTTTGTGAAGCCTGTCAGTTTGGAAAGCAGGCAAGGTTGAGGTTTCCTAGAGAAGGAAACATGAGTAATAGACCACTTGAAATAGTGCACAGTGATGTATGGGGCCCAGCACAAAACCCATCTATCAAAGGCAGTTTATACTATGTTACATTCATTGATGACTTTAGCAGGATGACATGGATATACTTTCTCAGGGAGAAGAGTGAAGTATTGGAAAAATTCATGGATTTCAAAGCTTTTGCAGAAAAGCAGTATGGCTGTTGGATTAAATGTCTGAGGACAGATGGAGGTGGTGAATACACCTCAAAGGCCTTTGAGCATTTCTTGAGGAAGCATGGGATAAGGAGACAGTTGACATGCAGGTATACACCTCAGCAGAATGGTGTGGCTGAGAGAAAGAATCGTGTCATATGTGAAGTGGCAAGGGCAATGCTCAATGAAAAGAGCATGCCAGATTACTATTGGGCAGAAGCATGTGCTACTGCAGTGTATATCCTGAACAAATCACCTACAGCAGCCATTCATGGAAGCACGCCAGAGATGCGGCTTACAGGTTATAGGCCAGACATTGGACATCTTAAAGTCTTTGGATGTGTAGCTTATGTTCATGTGCCTGATGAAAGAAGACGGAAGTTGGATCCTAAAGCAGAGAAATGTGTCCTTGTTGGATATGCACAGGATCGCAAAGCTTACAAATGCTATAACCCTCAAACTAGACAAGTAGTCATCTCACGGGATGTTGTATTCGATGAGCTTGCTAGTTGGTATAAAGCCAAAGATGAGGGAGTCATTGACACACTTGAGGCGAATGTGCCTGTGAACTTGCCATCACAAGCAAGTTCTAGTTCTACTACTATGTCTGGGCCAGCAGAAGCTGAGAGTAGTAGCAGTGTACGTCCATGGTCAGGACGTCTGAGACATGAGAGTGTGAGCACTGGGAGTAGTGCTATGGATAAAGGCAAGAAGAAAGTCGAAGGAATTGGGATCACAGGTTATGAGTCCTCTAGTTCTGAGAGTTTGGATGAGGAGCTCGGGATACCTGTTGTACGCACACCTGGTGTTAGGCAGGACAGATATGTGCCACCACATGCTCGTGTTACAGGTGTACAGAGTGACCCGCATGCATTGCGGAGATCCCAGAGAGTCAGATATCCAGTGGAAAGATTGACATATAGAGATTTTGCTATGCATTATGCATACATGACATCTATGGTAAAGCATGTGGAACCTACATGCTATACAGAGGCTATTGGAGAGCATGTATGGCAGAAAGCAATGGATGTGGAGATGGACGCATTGGTCCATAATGATACATGGGACTTGGTTGCTCTACCAAAGGATAAGAATGTTATTGGATGTAAATGGGTTTACAAAGTGAAGTGCAAATCTGATGGGTCTATTGAGAGACATAAGGCAAGATTGGTAGCAAAGGGTTATGCACAGACCCAAGGATTGGATTATGATGAGACGTTTAGCCCAGTGGCTAAGATGGGCACAGTGAGAGCAGTCATTGCTATGGCTGCAGCTAATGGCTGGGAAATGCATCAGATGGATGTTAAGAATGCATTTCTGAATGGAGATCTACAAGAGGAAGTATACATGGCACAGCCAGAAGGGTATGTACACCCTAGATATCCCACTCACGTATGCAGGTTGAAAAAGGCATTGTATGGTCTGAAGCAAGCACCACGTGCTTGGAGTGATAAGATGAGCAGATATCTTATCTCACTTGGTTTTCAGACTTCTACAGCAGATTCTTCACTGTATGTGAAGAAGACACAGCATGGGATTGTTTTACTAGTCATCTATGTGGATGACTTGATTATTACAGGTGATCATAGTGCAGATGTGATGCATGTCAAGAAAGCTTTAAGTGGGAAATTTGACATGAAAGATCTTGGTGAGTTGAGATATTTCCTTGGCATTGAAGTGGTGAAAGATCATGCAGGTACTTGGTTAGTACAGCGCCAATATGCATTGGATATGTTGGCAAAGTATGGCATGACAGGGTGTAAGCCTATGAGTACACCATTGGAGCAAAATGTGAAGTTGCGGGCTGATTATGGCGAGGAATTGGATGATCCTTCCATGTACAGGAAGATGGTTGGTAGTCTCATATACATGACTATCACACGCCCAGATTTGAGTTATGCAGTGGGGCTAGTCAGCCAGTTTATGCAGAGCCCCAGGAAACCACATTTGGATGCAGTGAGACGCATCATGAGATATGTGAAAACCACAGCACATTATGGTTTATTCTATGAGAGTGGTAAAAGCTTGGACATACATGGCTACACAGATGCTGATTGGGCAGGTAGCGCATATGACAGGAGGTCTACTAGTGGATATGCTTTTACACTTGGCAGTGCTGTGGTGAGTTGGAGTAGCAAAAAGCAACCTACAGTTGCTTTATCCAGTACAGAGGCTGAGTACAGAGGTGCAGCCATTGCTACTTGTGAGGCTATATGGTTAAAGAGTCTCTTGGCAGATTTATGTGAGCCTCTTGATGGCAAAGTTGTCATACATTGTGACAACATGAGCAGTATGCAGTTGGCAAAGAATCCAGTATTTCATGCGAGGACCAAACACATAGAGGTCCATCATCACTTTGTCAGAGAAAAGGTGCTGGATGGTACAGTTGATCTTCACTATGTGAAGACTGATGAGCAGGTGGCTGATATCTTCACGAAGCCGCTTAGCAGGGAGAAGTTTGAGTACTTCCGGACTATGTTGGGAGTACATGGGATGAGCTTGAGGGGGAGTGTTGAGAGTGTTGATATCCCAAGCTCATCTACATCTTCATCGGCAGTACATCATGAGCTTGAGAGGGGCTGTTGAGATTCAAGCTCGATGTCAGTGTGAGCCAGCTATGCTATGTGCTGGCAGATTAGGTAGGAACATGTGTGAGACATAAATGACCGCGTGTCCAGCTGGTCATTGTGTGTGTGGACATTACATTAGGTTTACTTTGTAGTGTGGACATAACACTATGTTGTGTTCTCCTTTGTGTGTGTGAGAGAGATGGTGACTATGGCTTCTCTCCTTCTTTATGGTTGATGGTTATGGATTAGGGTTTGCTTCTCTTGTGTGTGTTACATCCTGCTCCTGTTTTTTATCAATGTCCACACTACAAAGTAAACCTAATGTAATGTCCACACACACAATGACCAGCTGGACACGCGGTCATTTATGTCTCACACATGTTCCTACCTAATCTGCCAGCACATAGCATAGCTGGCTCACACTGACATCGAGCTTGAATCTCAACAGCCCCTCTCAAGCTCATGATGTACTGCCGATGAAGATGTAGATGAGCTTGGGATATCAACACTCTCAACAGGTACATGGTTAGTGCAACGCCAATATGTATTGGATATGTTGGCAAAATATGGCATGACAGGGTGTAAGCCTATGAGGACACCTTTGGAGCAGAATGTGAAGTTGCGGGCTGATTTTGGTGAGGAGTTGGATGATCCATCTATGTACAGAAAGATGGTTGGTAGTCTCATTTACATGACTATCACACGCCCGGATTTGAGTTATGATGTGGGGCTAGTAAGCCAGTTTATGCAGAGCCCCAGAAAACCTCATTTGGATGCAGTGAGACGCATTATGCGATATGTAAAGACCACTGCACATTATGGTCTTCTTTATGAGAGTGGTAAAGGCTTGGATATACATGGCTACACAGATGCTGATTGGGCAGGTAGCTCATATGACAGGAGGTCTACTAGTGGTTATGCCTTTACACTTGGAAGTGCCGTGGTGAGTTGGAGTAGCAAGAAGCAACCTACAGTTGCTTTATCTAGTACAGAGGCTGAATACAGGGGTGCAACCATTGCTACTTGTGAAGGAATATGGTTAAAGAGTCTCTTGGCAGATTTGGGTGAGCCTATTGATGGCAAAGAGTTGTCATTCATTGTGACAACATGAGTAGTATACAGTTGGCAAAGAATCTAGTATTTCATGCGCGGACCAAACACATAGAGGTCCATTATCACTTTGTCAGAGAGAAGGTGCTAGATGGTACAGTGGATCTACAGTATGTGAAGACTGATGACAGACATCTTTACAAATCCACTTAGCAGGGAGAAGTTTGAGTACTTCCGTACTATGTTGGGAGTACGTGGGATGAGCTTGAGGGGGAGTGTTGAGAGCCTTGATATCCCAAGATCATCTACATATTCATCTATGGCAGTACATCATGAGCTTGAGAGGGGCTGTTGAGATTCAAGCTCGATGTCAGTGTGTGCCAGCTATGCTATGTGTGCTGGCATGTTAGGTAGCAGCATGTGTGAGACATAAATGACCGCGTCCAGCTGGTCATAGTGTGTGGACATTAGCTAGGATTAGATGTGTGTGGACACAACTTATAGTGTGTTGTGTGTATTATGGATTATGGGTTTATGCATTGTGTGAGAAGGGAGATGGCTTCCCTCTATGGTTAGGGTTTGCAATATACATTAGGGTTTGCTCCTGTGTGTGTGTCTCCTCTCCCTCTACCTATTTTTCAACAAGGGGGTCTTACCTCTTGATCCAATTTTAAGATTCAAGGGCAGTGTCTACCCTTTTACAACTCAATCTAGTGTTTAGGAGATGATTACAACAATAGATTTATTAGCATAAAATCACTAGACATTACATTAAACCAAGGGTAACCAATTTGTACGAAATGGTTGGAGTATCAAACCATCTCTGAATTGCAATCTAAAGTTATAGGGATCTGTATCAGATACCTAATGGTTAATTTGAACCCTCAATTGCACCAAAATATAATGATTAGTACTGATTAATCACTAATTAGCAAATTAATCCTCTATTTTGTATGCAAAAAATAGAGTATGCGGGGATTCCAGATCTGAGGTCTTAGAGTTCAAATGAGCTCAAACCCTTTGAAGGCCATCAAAAGCAATTATCTAGTAGAGGATTAAGCCAAGAAACACAAGATTTGACCAAATATTGAATGCTTAATCTCTGTTTTACCAAAGTCACCTGCAGATTTGATGAAGAGCTTGGACCTCACTGTAGACTTGATCAAATCAAATTCTGTCTTCACCAGCTTGTAGAGCACCCTTGAAAACCCCTACGTCCAAGAGGAACTAGATCAATTTGATCTAGAGCAGCAGAAATATCAAATTTTCTTCAAAAAATGCACTTGTAGAATCGCAAATTTCGTGAGCTGTAGAGGGCGATTTGTTGCACCGATTTGCTTGGCTGAGGCTGGCTATGCATGCCTAGAAGGACTTGCCCTAATGTTGCTCCTAGAGGGAGATCAAGCCCCTCCACTGGCTGGGGGTGTAGAGGGCTACTTGAAAATAACTAAAAAAGTGATTATTTCTTAATCATCTACTAATCCTAATTAGTTAGATAATGGGCTCATAAATTTGATGGATTCTAGGCTAGGCTCTGATACCATGTTAAAATTACAGCAATGTGATGAGCTATGGTGGATCAAATGCTAGAATCAACATCATTAATAAAGAGATTAGATGATAATTAAGAGATGTGATTAGTTGAGCAATTAACTGATAGCTTAATGTAGGCATGGATAATCAAAAACTAGCAAATTCTCATTAGGCCAATGCCTCAATTTATAGAGTTTACATCCAAGCATCCAATCCCACTGATTTCTCCTTGATTCACTCCACCTCTTTTGCTTGATTCTCTCCACCTCTCTTAGAATATCTCCACACCTCTCTTAGAATATCTCCACACCTCCTAAATCTCCTCATGCTACCCTTTATTCTCTCCCACTCACCTTTTCATAGGTTCTCTCACATTTACAGATTCTCTTTTACAGCCTCTTGTTGCTAAGGGCTTGTTCCCGCACACACCCTATATTCACTTGTATATTTCAACAATTCTGTCCTCCAGGCTTCTTGGAGACAAAGATGAACGAGTTCTTGGAGCTAACTCAGGGAAGCCGAACTATGGAGGAATATCACCAAGCATTCGCTCTCCTCCTCAAATACTCGCCACCACTGGATGAAGAACAACTGATGGCCAGGTTCATTCGGGGAATGAACGAACCCTTGGATACCTTGGTGAAAAATGCTAAGCCAGTTTCTATGGCTGAAGCAACGCAGATGACAAAGGATTTTGCCAAGGCCTTTATTGTCAAGGTTCCATCCAAGCCAACACCATCGTCTTTCAAAAGTTTCCTAATCCCGAAAAGTGAATCCAACTTGCCGCCTCCTAAGAGACAACAAGGTCCTAGTCAAACTTAGGATACGGGAAGTTCGATAACGGAAGAAAGGCCTTCTCCCCTGGAATACAATCCCCTAGAACTCAACTTCAAAAGTTCCACCCTTCTTCAACAAAGGAATTAAATGCTTTAACTGCCAAGGATACGGTTATCATAGCATGGATATTCCAACTCCTTTGAAAAGATGTGTAGCCCCATGTCTTCAAAATGTCAACCCTTGGCCCAGGAAGTGGGGTGTACTTGGTCAATAGAATGAGACCAGGTGGAAACTTGAAAGAGATGTGGGTGCACTTTGACCACGTTCACAAGGTTGCTTGTTGGCCCACTATGGCTGCTCATGTTTACGATCCTTTTCTGTAAGAGTTGCTAACCATTGCCACCTATGAATTCAAAGTTGAGGATAGATTTTCCCAAAAAGAATTTTGGAATATGTTGAAAGAAGTGGTGCAAAATTGTGGTTTTGACAAGCCTAAGTTTCAAGGATTTATGTGGCAAATGAGGCAAGTGCAAACTAGATTGTTGTCTACTCTATGTATTTCAGAGGGAGACCTTGTCCAAATAGAGAACGCTCATGTGTGTTTCATTAGGATCAAAGCATGGTGGCCCACACAAAACATTGTATTAGGTCACCTTTCCATGAAGAGAACAGGATGTTATGTAGAAAATGGAGAAATGCTTGTTCAGAAGTGGTAGCTACAAATTGTAAATATGCCTTGCAATAGTGGTGGAGGAAGGGACATGCTCTTGAGAGCGAATTGGCATCACTTGAAACATGGATTGCTTGGTGGGAGGTCCAAAGCAGCACATTGGAGTTCATGGTTTTTGGGTCACGAACAAGATGGCCGCATTCCTACCAACAACAAATCTTGCAGAGATCAAACACTCAAGCATGAGAGCTACTGTTGGAAATAGAAAACAATTGTCATTACAATACGAAGCAACTACAGTGGATCTTACTATGGCTATGCTTCAGAGTGGCCATAGTAACACTCATTTGGTGGGAGGGTACACAAGAAGTGGACCTGGATTACAAGAGATCAAGGATCGATTTCTCATGAGACAAGCAGGGTCATCCTCCTCAGCAAAGAGGTTGATTGACTTGACACATGTTGCAATGGATGAAGTTGGTATTCAAGGTAAGAAGGCTATGCAAGAGTAGAGGTCAGTGCGACATAAATGTCCTACTTTGTCAACATCAGGAGTAGTGCTTGACAATGCTAGCCATAGGCCGGAGTATGTGACATGCATGGTCAACAAAAGACAGAGCACAAATGTGAATGTGCCAGAAAGCCCAGTAACCATTATCAAGGAGAGAACAATAGCAAAGACATTATGGGCTATTCGTAGAGTGGATGCCAAGTGTAAGGTCACTTGTTTTGGCCTACTTGAAGAAACAAAACAACAATGTGGTGCATTAATTAATCATTCACGAGTGACTCTTGAGAGAGGTGTACCAGCACCCTGAATCCACAATTGCACCTGGTGGAGTGCGTGAGGGATTTGTATGGTTTTGTGCTTCTACACGCACACATTGCTGGAATGTAGACACAACATGGGTCATAGCTCCCCCTGGTCCAGCATGTAAGGTCCCTGTCCCCACCGCGCAATGAATTCATGGCCGCTAGCAACGGAAGTAGCACTTCTTGCACGGGCTAGGGTCCCTCACTCGGGGCCTCGCCCCCACGGATATCCGGACAAGAGACTAATCCATCGGTTCTTCCAAAACCGAACTCGAAAAAACTTTCCTTGCCTGGAAAGCACAGGCAATTCCTCTAGGATAATTTTTCTCTAACGTAGTCAAAAAGTCTTAACTAACTGAACTGATCTGACCGAACCCGTAAGTCCCATAGTCAAATCAGGGAAAGATTGCACTTGGATCATAGAGACCAACGCTTTTTTCCTCATTGAGAGGATGCAGAGTATAGGGACCTACAAGCGCTCATGAAATCTCACCTCAATCGGAGAACGTGAGTTGGAGGGTGCTAGCGGCGTAGCTCCGGGAGCTGATGCCTGCTCTGATACCAATTGTTGGAATTAGGGTTGCAGAAAAGAAAAAGCTTGGAGCACACTGGCCTGCTGCATCCTGGTCAGAGCACTGACTATCATGCCAGATCCTCTCAATGTCCTCAGCGAGACTAGGATCTGTAAGTACCCTCTCTGGTAGGGCATTGCGTTCTCTGAAATTGCATCTGAGGTTGTTTTGGGCTCTGTTTTTGCATTACAAGTTCTGTACAGGTGCGTTCGTCATTTTGTGCAAAAATTTTGACAGTGCAGTTTTCTGCAAAATAGGCATACGTATTCTATTGTGGACCGTGATACATAGCACAAGTTGTTTTCTATTCAGTCTTTGCTTCATTTTACAAGTAGCTTTTGCATCAGTTTCAGTCAGTGGCCATGGCTGATAACAGCAATGATGTATTTCGCATGATGTTGTCTTCAATGAGATGAGTAGCTGGTATGCACCAGTAGTGAAGGCAACAGAAGATGCAGATGTAAGAAGTGCTGCTGTTGCACCACATGTAGAGCAGCAATCACATGTGCTGAGTGGACCTGGGGAGTCCTCGAGCAGTGGATCCAATGTTAGCCCATGATCCAAGCAGGTTGAGGAATGATGCAGGTACACATGTATCACAAAAAGGGAAGGAAAAGGTAGATCAACCTTTTGTGCCTGATCTATCAGCAAGTCACTCATATATGGATGGTTACCACAGCCGTTGATTCTTTTCCATAGAACAATTTTTGTCTGGGATTTACTTCATCTATCTTACCATAACAGAATTGAGTCTCAATTTAGGGATCCATCAGTCCAGCCTCAATCCCATGGGTTAGCCAACTGCCCAACCACTGTAATGATGGGATCCAATTAGGAATTTGGTTAGGTTTTGTCTCGGGTACCAGGGAAAAGAGTTCCTAGGCCCCCTAGCTGGATATTCATGCAAACTTAAAACTAGTCACACCACTTACACACCCAATATGAAATTGCCTTTTTTCACAGAAACAGCTATCTTTAAAAAAAAACAATCATTTAATGAAACCATTGTGTCACTGATCATAATCCTCAAAATCTCCGGTTGAATCCTTATTTCCAAAAATTCTTTCATCGGTGTACCTATGGCATCATTGGCAACCAGAACGCTCACCACTTGTCCACTCAAGGATCTTTTCGATGGTTCCTAGCTCATGGTACTCAACAATATATTTACATATCAAAATAGAATCTCCGTTTATGATGAAATATCTTTTATGCATATGTTTATGCATAAAAATCATTTATGATGAAAATCACACTTTTATGATGAAATATCTTTTTATGCATATGTTTATGCATAAAAATCATTTATGATGAAAATCACACTTTTAATATAAAAAAATAACGTCTATGCATATGCTTATGCATAAAAATCATTTATGATGCATAAAAATCATTTATGATGAAAATCACACTTTTTAATATAAAAATTATCTTTTATGCATATGCTTATGTATAAAAATCATTTATGATAAAAATCACACTTTTAATTTTAAAAAATTTATCTTTTATGCATATGTTTATGCATAAAAATCATTTATGACGAAAATCACACTTTTAATATAAAAAGAAAATATCTTCTATGCATATGCTTATGCATAAAAATCATTTATGATGAAAATCACACTTTTAATATAAAAATTATCTTTTATGCATATGCTTATGCATAAAAATTATTTATGATGAAAATCACACTTTTAATAAAAAAATATATCTTTTATGCATATGTTTATGCATAAAAATCATTTATGATGAAAATCACACTTTTAATATTAAAAAATTATCTTTTATGCATATGTTTATGCATAAATATCATTTATGATGAAAGTAACACTTTTTTTTTTTTTTAAATATTCTTTTATACATAGAAATCAATAAAGATAAAAGTAACACTTTTATAATAAAAAATTATTCTTTTATGTATACTTTTATGCATAGAAATCAATAATGATAAAAGTAACACTTTTATAATTTAAAAAAATTATTCTTTTATGCATACTTTTATGCATAGAAATCAATAATGATAAAAGTAACACTTTTATGATAAAAAAATTCTTTTATGCATAAAAATCAATATGATGAAAGTAACACTTTTATAATAAAAAAACAATCTTATATGAGGCATACTTTTATGCATAGAATCAATAATATGATCAATAATAGAATCAGTAACACTTTTATAATTAAAAAAATATTCTTTTATACATAATTTTATGCATAGAATCAATAATGATAAAAGTAACACTTTCATAATAAAAAAATATTCTTTTATGCATACTTTTATGCATAGAATCAATAATTATAAAAGTAACACTTTTAAAAAATATTCTTTTATGCATAAAAATCAATAATGAGAAAAATAACACTTTTAAAATAAAAATGAATTTCTTTTATGCAAATAATCAAAATGCATCTTTTATGCATGAAAATGACACTTTTAGAATATAGAAACCATAAGGATTACTCTTTTAGAATAATAAAAGATAATACTTATTTCCAAATTCTAATTTAATTAGAAGTTCACTAAGAGTATTTAAATCATTTTAAAGTAAACATTTTCTACTCATTTAAGAGACATTATGAAAAACTTGATTTTATCCAATAATCAATCATCTAGGATAAAGAATGGTTGGATTTACTAAAGAAGAGAGGGGAATGCCTTTTTTCAATGAGGCATAACATCATTTGATTTTTGAGAAGACAAAAATCATAAAAAAACCATAAAAGAATTAGAAAAGAGAAGAATCTCCAACTTACATAGATAATTTGAGAGCTTTCCTCTGGCTTGATGGTTTGAGGGTTCAACTCTTGTTTGAAACAAGAGTGGCCACCAATCTTTTGGAAGAGGGAAGGTCAAAATGAGTAAAACTCACTGTTTTTTGCACTTGGGAGAGGCAGGGTAACAGTGCAAAACACTATTGAGTTTCAACAAAGGGGAGGGCTTCTATTTATAGGAAAAAGTGAACTTCTAACCAAGTTAACTGATTCTAGAATTTCCCAGATCAGTTTGGTCAATTTTGGACCATTTTTGGGTCAATTTTGCTCACTTTTTGGATCTAGTTGAAACAGGAGAGAGGAGAGATAAAAATATCTCATTATTTGGGAGATTAAAATTCATTCAAGCATGTGAAATAGGTGCCTCCTTCATGAGGGGAATTCCCCCATACTGAGGTGTCAAAAATGCATCATTTCACCTAAATATCTCTCTTTTTTAACTATTAACCTTGTCCTTAGTCAACTCTTCATCTTATGTGAGTATTTACTCATTTTTGGGGGATTTTTCTTTTATTATTCTATTTATCTCCTCCCTACATTTGGATGAATCTTATTGGTCCATAGGAACCTTAATTTAAAATTTCGAAAAAAATCTTGACCCTCAAGATAATGCCTCTTGAACAGATCTCTTGAACAGATTATACTTAATTTCTAATGCACCTTCTGAAAATCTTTTTGAACTTCTATTTTAGGGGAACTTATTTTAATAAGATGAGGTATTTTTCTATCCAAAAATATTTAAAAACTGAATTACCACTCTCTAGAAGATTTTCTCTCTCTAGGCAAAAACTGGTAGAAACAAGATCTTTTATATTTCTGAAGAGGGATTTGATTACAGGGGAAGATGTTGGACATCTTGAGAGGCTGGGGAGGAATCTTACATTCTCTCCCACTTGAAAAATGCGAGATGCCCTCATCTCGCAAACTGGGGGTAATCTCGCAACAACAGATCGGCTTCATTCTCCCAGGTGGCATCTTCAAAAGGATAGAAGTTCCATTTTACCAATCTTTCTCTCAGAAATCTGTTTCTGAGAATCTTTTCTTGAACATCAAGAATTTCTTCAGATTGGAGTTCCATATGTCCTTGGGTTGAAGAGGTTAGGATTTCATCGTCAAGCACATGATTTGGGCTTGGCACATATTTCTTTAGAAGGCTTACATGAAATACATTATGAATGTTGAGATGAGGAGGTAGAAGAAGCTCGTAGGCTAAGTCACCTGCTTTCTTTGTAATCAGATATGGTCCACAATATCTGGGGGATAACTTCTTGTACTTCCCAAGAGATAGAGAACTTCTTTTGGGCCGTACTCGAATGAAGACCATATCTGCTTCTTTGAATTCTCTATCTGTCCTCTTCTTATCTGCATATTACTTCTGTCTATCCTAGGCAGCTTTTATATCTTTACGAATTGACTGCATCTGCTGCTCCATGTCGTCAAGCATCTGTCTGGACATCTCGACCCTAATCAATGGGTAGGACCAAGTTAATGGAGTTAAGCAATCTTGTCCATACAGAGCTTTAAAAGGGCTCATCCCGATACTTCGGTGATAAGAAGCATTGTAGATGAACTCGACGAGGTGCAGATAGCTTAGCCACTTCTTGGGTTTTCTACCACCACAGCATGACCGAAGTATATCTTCAATTACTTGGTTTACCATTTCAATTTGACCATCAGTCTCAGGGTGATAAGCTGTGCTGAGATCCAAGAAAGTTCCCACTGCTTCAAAAAATGCAGTCCAGAACCTTGAAGTAAACTTGGGATCTCGATCACTTACTATTCTCCTGGTGGGTAGGCCATGCAATCTGAATATTTCTTTGATGAACACTTTGGCCACATCCACTGGAGTGTAGGTTTCTTTTACTGGGATCAGATGGGCAACTTTGGTTAGTCTATCAACTACCACGAAAATGGAGTTATAACCTGATTGCACTGAAGATAATCCAGTAATAAAGTCCATACTGATACATTCCCACTTCATCTAGGGGATGTCCAATGTATGTAACTTCCCAGGCATTTTTACTCTTTCAGCTTTGACTTTCTGGCATGTCAAACATTGACGTACATGATTCAGTACATCCTTTTTCAGACCAGGCCAAAAGAAGCTTTTCTTTATTACAGACATGTAGGTTTTGATGAAACCTGGATGTCCTGCTATAAGGCTGTCATGGGCTTCATTCAAAATTTGATCCTTGGTTCCCTCATCATTGGGAATGCATAGCCTGCGATTATAGCCTGCGATTATAATACATAATGCCATCATCATCCAGGCTGTACCCTTGAACTTTGTTCAACTCCCGTGGAGTTTTGCTTTCCTGCATAAGTAGGGTAGCAATAGGGCCAAAGAATCTATCCTGCATGATCTTCTCTCTTGTTTCAATAATCAAAGGATTTGATATTACAGTAATTGCAAGCAAGGAGGCTTTTCTTCATCGACTACCACATTTTCTTTGCCTGGGCGGTACTTGATTTCAAAATCAAATTCCTCCAGGTTCTGCATCCACCTTCTTTGGCGCATGTTGAGGTCCTTCTGAGTAAAGATCCACTTTAAGCTCTGATGATCTGTCAATCAAAGTGAATCTTTTTCCCAGTAGGTAATGTCTCCACAACTTTAAGGCATAGACTACTAAAAGTAATTCCAGGTCGTGGACAGCAGAATTCCTCTCATGCGTTCTGAGCTTTCGGGATTCATAGGCCACTGCATGACCTTCCTGCAGCATGAGTGCACCTCCCAGGGCAAAACCACTTGCATCAGTTACTACCTCAAAGGGTAGAGAGAAATCTGGTAGCTTTAGAATGGGACTGGCTACCAAGGTGGTCTTCAGCTTATCAAAAGCACTCTGGCACTTGGCAGACCACTGAAATGGGGTATTCTTTTTAAGAAGGTTAGCCAGGGGGGAAGCTATGAGAGCATACTTTGGTATAATCCTCTGACTTCTTTCATTATCTTTGGTTCAGGCCAATCTATGACTGCTTAGACTTTCGCGGAATCTGGAGAAATTCCATCTTTGGATACCAGAAAGCCCAAGTATTCAACGTGGTCGACAGAGAGAAAGTGCATTTGCTCTTTTTGGCAAAGAGTTGGTGCTTCCTTAGAATCTCAAGGACTTTTAGGACATGAGTCTCATGGTCAGCTGCATTCTTTGAGTAAATCAGAATGTCATCAAAGAAAACTAGAACAAAATCATCCAAGTATTCTCTAAGGATGTCTTGCATTAGGCGATTGAATGTAGCTGGGGCATTAGTTTATCCGAACGGCATGACAGTAAATTCGTAATGCCCATAGTGAGTATTGATGGCTATTTTTGGTATATCTTGATCATTGATCCTGATCTGGTAATACCCGGATTTGAGATCTATCTTTGTAAAGATCTCAGCTCCATTTAGCCTGTCCAGAAGCTCATCAATTCTTGGGATAGGATACTTATTCTTAACTGTTCAGCTAATTCAAACCTTTGTAGTCTACACAGAGTCAACGCGTTCCATCTTTCTTTTTCTGAAAGAGAACTAGCGCACCCTCAGGTGAAACACTGGGTCTTACAAACCCTTGTTCTAACAACTGTGTAAGTTGTTCCTTGAGTTCAATGGCTTGAGAAACTGGCATTTTGTACGTGCGAAGGGCTACTGGCTAAGCTTGGGGGGTCAATTCAGTCACATGATCTACTTCCCAGATTGGAGGCATTTCAGTTAGCTCTGCTGGGAATAGATCATCAAATTCATTTAACCATTTTGGTTCTTTAGCCTTAAGCTTTGAGTCTACTCGGTTCATTTTGACAACATAAATTTGCTACTTCTTTCTAAGTCCTTTTAGCAACCTAGAAGCTTTTACTAACTGAAGGTCTGGGGATCCAGAAACTCCAGTTCCTTGAACTTTGTTCCCGTGAAGGTCATGGAAGGAAATGGTCCCATTGTGACAGTGTATGTCAGATTGATTTTTGTGGAGCCAATCCATTCCAAGGATCCCATCAAAAACTCCTAGAGGTAAGACTTTGAACTGACAGTCGGTTACATTACCATCTAGATTGAACTGGATAAGATCTGTCTCATGGTGAGTGAAAAGAGTCTTCCCACTGGCCAATTCAACTTGCATAGGTTTCCCTGATTTCTGTTCTAAGACTAGCTTATGCAAGCATCTAGGGGAAATGAATGAATGAGAACTGCCTGAATCAATCAAAAGCTTAAAAGGCTTACCCTGATATTTTGCTGGAGTATGGATGACTGAGAACTGCCTGAATCAATCAAAAGCTTAAAAGGCTTACCCTGATATTTTGCTGGAGTATTGATAACTGAGAACTGACGGTTAGGTCCTTGGTTTTCAATTGCAGCAAAGATCTGCCCTCTTTCCTCTTCTACTACATTTGAA
Source organism: Cibotium barometz (assembly GCF_041138505.1). Taxonomy (NCBI): domain Eukaryota; kingdom Viridiplantae; phylum Streptophyta; class Polypodiopsida; order Cyatheales; family Cibotiaceae; genus Cibotium; species Cibotium barometz. The sequence continues at coordinate 41,324,361 of NC_141057.1, read as the reverse complement.
ATCGTGACTGCTCTGGCTACTGCAGTTTGAGGTGGAACTCTTTCTCTTTGGTTGCCCCAGTTCTAGGAAGGAGTTTTGAGGTTACTCTCGACAGAGGCAGATGGCTGAGCTAGAGTTCTTCTGGGGTTACCCTGGCTTGGGCGAGATGGACCTTGATTGGAATGGTATGAAGGGGTTGGTCTCTGAACTCGGGGTCCTTGACTTCCTTGTCCCCTTGACATGAAAGGAGTCAGGCAGTCTTTCAGTTGGTGACCAAAACCTTGGCATCCAAAACATCGGTTTTCACTTCTGAGCTCATCCCTCTGATTTCTTGAAAAAGAGGTGGGGCTCCTGAGAAAGTATTCTGGGGGAAGGGTCTTCCTTCACTTCTGAATCTTTCTGCATCCTGATTCTGATTCGGGCCTTGCTACCTCTTTAGGGGTGGAAAGTTTAAAGTACTTCCTTGGGGCTTGGAAACTTTTAAAGTTAGAGGGTGCAGGCTTTGGCAAAATCTTTTGCCATTCTTACTGCTTCAGCCATGGACACTGGTTTGGCATTTTTGACCAGTGTGTCCAAGGGTTCGTTCATTCCCTGAATGAACCTGGCCATGAGCTGTTCTTCATCTAGAGGTGGTGAATATTTGAGTAGAAGAGCAAAGGCCTGGTGATATTCCTCGATGGTTTTGCTCTCCTGCTTTAGCTCTGAGAATTCGTTCATTTTGGTTTCCAAAAATCCAGGGGGACAAAATCTCTTTCTTAGATAGGTTTTTAGGTCATTCCAGGACTGAGTATTTCTGTCCAGAGAAGGTTGGTGTCACAGTGGTTCCTCCATGCTACCCTGGCTGTTTCCACTATTTTCAGTCGAGCAAGAGCCATTTTGCTCCGCTCATTGTAATCTGTGACGTCAAAATACTCTTCCATGGCTTCCACCCATTTCTCCACAGCCTCGCCCAGGTTCTCCCCTTCTCCTTTGAAGGGTCTTGGCTGAGTCCTATGAAGAGCCTTGCGAACATCAGGGTCAAGCTCGTCATCTTCAGAGAGAGGGTCTGGCTGACGACCACGCTTTCCTTGTCTCATGATTCTGCCAAAAATTTATATATTATTAAATTTTTATTTTGATATCATCCACGAGATCCTAAGACTTAAGAGGTTCGAGAAACAATTTCTTAAACAAGACAATGATCTTATTGGAGATCTATGACATATGTCTGATAACAGATTTTTCTTTATCAGATCGTCCATAAGCAATCATTTATACAACAAGGAATTTTTCTCCGAAAAATATTTCTTTATTTATATAAAAGTTGCAATATGTACATAGAGCAGCTCCGCTCCAGAATCACCGCCTCAGTCGTAATCACATAAAGAAGAAAAACTATGAAGAATACATACCATGGTACACACGATTCATTACACAAAGAGGTGCTCTAATTCTATTTCTCGGGATAAAGCGGCTAAGAAGTCTAAAAAATTGGCATGAAGTTCTGAAGTTCCTGGGTTAAGAGTAGAACGTGCTGAACAAGCCCTAGTCTTATCAGAATCATGGCCAAGGAAATATTTTGCCTGAGCCTCTGACGCTGACTGGTACTGATGTTAGTACACCGTCCTCCACAGAACCACATATACCGACGTCGCTCAAGAGGATCAGGAAAGTAAAGACTCTCAAAATGGCTAGCCAGTCTCACTCTGCTCATTCGGGTCGTAGCAGAGTTGATGAGGTGATCAATTGCAAAAGCTATCATATCCTAACTCTGAGAGAGTCCAGGAATTCCAGATAGGTTCGGGGTGTCCATCTATAAATTTCCAATTCAATTTATAAGTTTTCAATTTTTGAAGTTCATTCACATAGTATTAACAAGTGAAAAACATTTCTTTCCCAGATTTCTATTAAAAAATTTAGGTAATTTTCGCTCTGATACCAACTGTGAGATCCCTCTGCCCCCTCATGCACGGGGCAGGGTTTCTCACTCAGGGCCACGAATGTCCGGGCACGAGACTAGGCTGGTGGTCACTCCGAAAACCAAAACCGAGAAAATTTCCCATGCCCGAAAAGCGGGGACGATTCCACCTTTCTGAATTTTCTTAATATTATTATTTTTTTCTAACGAGATCAACTCTAAACTATCCTTCACCTGAATAAACCAGATAGAAGGAAACTATCGCTGATATAATTTGATCATTTGAGTAATTTCAACGCTTTTTTCCTAATCAAGATCAGGCACAGCCGTTGATCCACTCAATTGAGAATTTTATCAGGGAGTTAACTAGCTACTCGAATCCTAGCGTAATCCTAAGATTTTTCAGTTTGATTAATAAAACTCCACTGATTCCAGCCTAACCCCATCCGGCCCATGGGTTAGCCACCACCCTACCACTAGAATCGGTGGAACCAAACAAGTACTCACCCACCCATAATTGAAATGCCTTTCTTAACTTTAGCTTTAGAAAACAGATACGCATACTTTAATATAAAAATAATCCATTGACAAAACAAATATGGTCACAGATTTCATAATTCAAAATTTCCATTCAATCCCTTGTTTCACAAAAACAGTACCACTGGACTCTCAGTTTGGGACCAACTGGTCAGCAACGAGATCCAGTAAACAGATTACAATAATCATTTCGTCACCATACATATATATATCTTCCTCGACATACGCATGGGTGTCCTAAGCACCGCGAGCCCGTGCATCACCTGGTCAGAACCCTCCAGGATCCTCCTTAGGTGTCCTGGCACTTCACTCAGGGACCGCTTCGTCGGCCCTCGCCCATCGTACCGGAAGCGCACAATTTTTCACCATACCCAGCCTGGTCAAGACCTGGGTAGGTTTTTTGCCACGTGAGCTGTCCCTCGAACACTCCCCGCCACCAGCTGTTGCAACCAAACTTTCCTTAGATAAACATATATGCCAAATGCTCCCTCCAGCATTCTGGCGTAAGACAGTCCTTTAGAAAACAGGGTTTGTATGAAAGTTTTCAGTTTTCATTTTGTTTGAAAACCATGAATAATCTTAAATCCGTATCTCAATACTTCTAGATCCAAGTCTGAATTTCAAACAGAATTCCTCGAATTCTGTTAACTTGATCCTCAGATCAAAATCAAAAGTCTTAACTTAGTTTCAGATCTCGGTGGGTGTTTTGAGTATATTTTTCCTGAACTGTGGGCACATCGTCCTTGATTGAAACTGACGAAGGAATTAGGTCTTGGTCAATAGTCTGAATCAGACTTTGGGTCTGGAAAGGTTCTTCCTAAACTATCTTTCTCGAAAGGTACTATTTCAATTTCTTTTTCTCTAAATTTCATTCGACTACAGATTTTTAAAACATGAATTTCTTATGAGGAATAAAATAATCATTTATCTCGATTTTCGACTTCGATAGTTTTATTGAATTTTCTCAATACCATCTTAATGAATATGAAACGGTAGCATTTCTTCTCACAGATTATCTACTTATTCATTTTTCCAATTTTTACAAAAATTAAACAGAGGATTAAGGAGAACCCTTATTTAAATATAAAAATTTCTATATGCATCTAATTATGCATAAAATCCAATTTTGATGAAAGTCACACTTTTATCATCATAAAAATCATTCATGTTGAAAATCACTCTTTTAATATAAAAAATATCTTTTATGCATATGTTTATGCATAAAAATCATTTATGATGAAAATCACACTTTTAATATAAAAGAAAATATCTTCTATGCATATGCTTATGCATAAAAATCATTTATGATGAAAATCACACTTTTAATATAAAAATTATCTTTTATTCATATGCTTATGCATAAAAATCATTTATGATGAAAATCACACTTTTAATAAAAAAATATATCTTTTATGCATATGTTTATGCATAAAAATCATTTATGATGAAAATCACACTTTTAATATTAAAAATTTTATCTTTTATGCATATGTTTATGCATAAATATCATTTATGATGAAAGTAATATTTTTTAAAAAAATATTCTTTTATGCATACTTTTATGCATAGAAATCAATAAAGATAAAAGTAACACTTTTATAATAAAAAATCATTCTTTTATGTATACTTTTATGCATAGAAATCAATAATGATAAAAGTAATACTTTTATAATTAAAAAACATTATTCTTTTATGCATACTTTTATGCATAGAAATTAATAATGATAAAAGTAACACTTTTATAATAAAAAAAATTCTTTTATGCATACGTTTATGCATAAAAATCAATATGATGAAAGTAACACTTTTATAATAAAAAATAATTATCTTTTATACATACTTTTATGCATAGAATCAATAATGATAAAAGTAACACTTTTATAATGAAAAAAATATTCTTTTATGAATAGAATCAATAATGATAAAAGTAACACTTTTATAATAAAAAAATATTCTTTTATGCATAGAATCAATAATGATAAAAGTAACACTTTTATATAAAAAAAAATTCCTTTATGCATATTTTTATGCATAAAAATCAATAATGATAAAAATAACACTTTTAAAATAAAAATGAATTTCTTTTATGCAAATAATCAAAGTGCATCTTTTATGCATGAAAATGACACTTTTAGAATATAGAAACCATAAGGATTACTCTTTTAGAATAATAAAAGATAATACTTATTTCTAAATTTTTAAAAATTTTTGCCATAACCTCCTTTGTATGGCTGACCATTTTTTAATTTTTAACTCTCTAATTTAATTAGAAGTTCACTAAGAGTATTTAAATCATTTTAAAGTAAACATTTTCTACTCATTTAAGAGAAACATTATGAAAAACTTGATTTTATCCAAGTATCAATCATCTAGGATAAAGAATGGTTGGATTTACTAAAGAAGAGAGGGGAATGCCTTTTTTCAATGAGGCATAACATCATTTGATTTTTGAGAAGACAAAAATCATAAACAAAACCATAAAAGAATTAGAAAAGAGAAGAATCTCCAACTTACATAGATAATTTGAGAGCTTTCCTTTGGCTTGATGGTTTGAGGGTTCAACTCTTGTTTGAAACAAGAGTGGCCACCAATCTTTTGGAAGAGGGAAGGTCAAAAACTAATGAATTATGAGTAAAATTCACTGTTTTTAGCACTTGGCAGAGGCAGGGTAACAGTGCAAAACACTATTGAGTTTCAACAAAGGGGATGGCTTCTATTTATAGAAAAAAGTGAGCTTCTAACCAAGCTAACTGGTTCTAGAATTTTCCAGATCAGTTTGGTCAATTTTTGACCATTTTTGGGTCAGTTTTGCTCACTTTTTGGATCTAGTTGAAACAGGAGAGAGGAGAGATAAAAATATCTCATTATTTGGGAGTTTAAAACTCATTCAAGCATGTGAAATGGGCGCCTCCTTCATGAGGGGAATTCCCCCATACTGAGGTGTCAAAAATGCATCATTTCACCTAAATATCTCTCTTTTTTAACTATTAACCTTGTCCTTAGTCAACTCTTCATCTTATGTGAGTATTTGCTCATTTTTGGGGGATTTTTCTTTTATTCTTCTATTTATCTCCTCCCTACATTTGGATGAATCTTATTGGTCCATAGGAACCTTAATTTAAAATTTTGAAAAAAAATCTTGACCCTCAGGATAATGCCTCTTGAACAGATTATACTTAATTTCTAATGCACTTTCTGAAATTATTTTTGAACTTCTATTTCAAGGGAACTTATTTTAATAAGATGAGGTATTTTTCTATCCAAAAATATTTAAAAACTGAATTACCACTCTCTAGAAGATTTTCTCTCTCTAGGTAAAAACTGGCAGAAACAAGATCTTTTATATTTCTAAAGAGGGATTTGATTACAGGAAAAGATGCTGGACATCTTGAGAGGCTGGGGAGGAACCTTACATTCTCTCCCACTTGAAAAATGCGAGATGCCCTCATCTCGCAAACTGGGGGTAATCTCGCAACAGATCGACTTCATTCTCCCAGGTGGCATCTTCAAAAGGATAGAACTTCCATTTTACCAATATTTCTCTGAGAATTTTGTTTTTCAGAATCTTTTCTCAAACATCAAGAATTTCTTCAGGTTGGAGTTCCATCCGCTCTTGGGTTGAAGAGGTTAGGATTTCATCGTCAAGCACATGATTTGGGCTTGGCACATATTTCTTTAGAAGGCTTACACGAAATACATTATGAACTTTGAGATGAGGAGGCAGAAGAAGGTCATGGGCTAAGTCACCTACTTTCTTTGTAATCAAATATGGTCCACAATATCTGGGGGATAACTTCTTGTACTTCCCAAGAGATAGAGAATTTCTTTTGGGTCGTACGCGAATGAAGACCATATCTGCTTCTTTGAGTTCTCTATCTGTCCTCTTCTTATCTGCATATTGCTTCTGTCTATCCTGGGCAGCTTTTATATCTTTATAAATTGACTACATCTGTTGTTCCATGTCGTCAAGCATCTGTCTGGATATCTCGACCCTAATCAATGGATCGGACCAAGTTAATGGAGTTAAGCAATCTTGTCCATATAGAGCTTTAAAAGGGCTCATCCCGATACTTCGGTGATAAGAAGCATTGTAGGCGAACTCGACTAGGTGCAGATAGCTTAAACACTTCTTGGGTTCCCTGCCCACAGCACGACCGAAGTATAACTTCGATTACTTGGTTTACCCTTTTAGTTTGACCATCGGTAGGGTGATAAGTTGTGCTGAGATCCAAGAAAGTTTCCACTGCTTCAAAAAATGCAGTCCAGAACCTTGAAGTAAACTTGGGATCTCGATCACTTACTATTCTCCTGGGTAGGCCATGCAATCTGAAGATTTCTTTGAGGAACACTCTGGCCACATCCACTGCAGTGTAGGTTTCTTTTACTAGGATCAGATGGGAAACTTTGGTTAGTCTGTCAACTACCACAAAAAATGGAGTTGTAACCTGATTGCACTGAAGGTAATCCAGTAATAAAGTCCATACTGATACATTCCCACTTCATCTGGGATGTCCAATGGATGTAACTTCCCATGCATTTTTACTCTTTCAGCTTTGACTTTTTGGCATGTCAAACATTGACGTACATGATTCAGTGCATCCTTTTTCAGACCAGGCCAAAAGAAGCTTTTCTTTACAGACATGTAGGTTTTGATGAAACCTAGATGTCCTGCTATAAGGCTGTCATGGGCTTCATTCAAAATTTGATCCTTGGTTCCCTCATCATTGGGAATGCATAGCCTGCGATTATAATACATAATGCCATCATCATCCAGGCTGTACCCTTGAACTCTGTTCAACTCCTGTGGAGTTTTGCTTTCCTGCATAAGTAGGGTAGCAATAGGGCCAAAGAATCTATCCTGCATGATCTTCTCTCTTGCTTCAATAATCAAAGGATTTGATATTATAGTAATTGCAAGCAAGGAGGCTTTTCTGCTGAGGGCATCGGCTACCACATTTTCTTTGCCTGGGCGGTACTTGATTTCAAAATCAAATTCCTGCAGGGTCTGCATCCACCTTCTTTGACAGCATAATTCCTCTCATGCGTTTTGAGCTTTCGGGATTCATAGGCCACTGCATGACCTTCCTGCATGAGTGCACCTCCCAGGACAAAACCACTTGCATCAGCTACTACCTCAAAGGGTAGAGAAAAATCTGGCAGCTTCAGAACAGGACTGGTCACCAAGGCAGTCTTCAGCTTATCAAAAGCACTCTGGCACTTACCAGACCACTGAAATGGGGTAATCTTTTTAAGAAGGTTAGTCAGGGGGGGAAGCTATGAGAGCATACTTTGGTATAAAAATTCTATACCGACCAGTCAATCCCAAGAATCATCTGACTTCTTTCACTGTCTTTGGTTCAGGCCAATCTATGACTGCTTGGACTTTTGCGGAATCTGGAGAAATTTCATCTTTGGATACTAGAAAGCCCAAGTATTCAATGTGGTCGGCAGAGAAAGTGCATTTGCTCTTTTTGGCAAAGAGTTGGTGCTTCCTTAGAATCTCAAGGACTTTTCGGACATGAGTCTCATGGTCAGCTGCATTCTTTGAGTAAATCAGAATGTCATCAAAGAAAACTAGAACAAAATCATCCAAGTATTCTCTAAGGATGTCTTGCATTAGGCGATTTAATGTATCTGGGGCATTAGTTAATCCGAACGGCATGACAGTAAATTCATAATGCCCATAGCGAGTATTGATGGCTATTTTTGGTATATCCTGATCTGATAATACCCGGATTTGAGATCTATCTTTGTAAAGATCTGAGCTCCATTTAGCCTGTTCAGAAGCTCATCAATTCTTGGGATAGGATACTTATTCTTAACTGTCAGCTGATTCAGACCTCTGTACAGAGTCTAAGCGTTTCATCTTTCTTTTTCTGAAAGAGAACTGGCGCACCCCAAGGTGAAACACTGGGTCTTACAAACCCTTGTTCTAAAACAGCTGTCTAAGCTGTTCCTTGAGTTCGATGGCTTCAGGAACTGGCATTTTGTACGTGCAGAGGGCTACTGGCTAAGCTCTCGGGGTCAATTCAATCACATGATCTACTTCCCGGATTGGAGGCATGGGAATAGATCATCAAATTCATTTAACCATTTTGGTTCTTTGGCCTTAAGCTTTGAGTCTACTGGGTTCATTTTGACAACATAAATTTGCTACTTCTTTCTAAGTCCTTTCAGCAACCTAGAAGCTTTTACTAACTGAAGGTTTGGGGATCCGGAAACTCCAGTTCCTTAAACTTTGTTCCCGTGAAGTTCATGGAAGGAAATGGTCCCATTGTGACAGTGTATGTCAACTTGATTTTTTGGAGCCAATCCATTCCAAGGATCCCATCAAAAACTCCTAGAGGTAAGACTTTGAACTGACAGTCGGTTACATTACCATCTAGATTGAACTGGATAAGATCTGTCTCATGGTGAGTGAAAAGAGTCTTCCCACTGGCCAATTCAACTTGCATAGGTTTCCCTGATTTTTGTTCTAAGACTAGCTTACGCAAGCATCCAGGGGAAATGAATGAATGAGAACTGCCTGAATCAATCAAAAGCTTAAAAGGCTTACCCTGATATTCTGCTGGAGTATGGATGACTCCGGTTAGGTCCTTGGTTTTCAATTGCAGCAAAGATTTGCCCTCTTTCCTCTTCTACTACATCTGAAATCGTGACTGCTCTGGCTGCTGCAGTCTGAGGCAGAACTCTTTCTCTTTGGTTGCCCCAATTCTGGGAAGGAGTTCTGAGGTTACTCTCGACAGAGGCAGATGGCTGAGCTGGAGTTCTTCTGGGGTTACCTTGGCTTGGGCGAGATGGACCTTGATTGGACTGGTATGAAGGGGTTGGTCTCTGAACTCGGGGTCCTTGACTTCCCTGTCCCCTTGATGGCAGGAGTCGGGCAGTCTTTCAGTTGGTGACCAAAACCTTGGCATCCAAAACATCGATTTTCACTTCTGAGCTCATCCCTCTGATTTCTTGAAAAAGAGGTGGGGCTCCTGAGAAAGTATTTTGGGGGAAGGGTCTTCCTTCACTTCTGAATCTTCCTGCATCCTGATTTTGATTCGGGCCTTGCTGCCCCTTTGGGGGTGGAAAGTTTGAAGTACTTCCCTGGGCTTGGAATCTTTTAAAGTTAGAGGGTGTAGGCTTTGGCGAGACCTTTACTACAAAGGCTTTGGCAAAATCTTTTGCCATTCTTACTGCTTCAGCCACATGGACACACTAGTTTGGAATTTTTGACCAGTGTGTCCAAGGGTTTGTTCATTCCCCAAATGAACCTGACCATGAGCTGTTCTTCATCTAGAGGTGGTGAATAATTGAGTAGAAGAGCAAAGGCCTGGTGATATTCCTCGATGGTTTTGCTCTCCTGCTTTAGCTCTAAGAATTCGTTCATTTTGGTTTCCAAAAATCCAGGGGGACAAAATCTCTTTCTTAGATAGGTTTTTAGGTCGTTCCAGGACTGAGTATTTCTGTCCAGACGGTTGGTGTCACAGTGGTTCCTCCATGCTACCCTGGCTGTTTCCACTATTTTCAGCCGGGCAAGAGCCATTTTGCTCCGCTCATTGTAACCTGTGACGTCAAAATACTCTTCCATGGCTTCCACCCATTTCTCCACAGCCTCGCCTAGGTTATCCCCTTCTCCTTTGAAGGGTCTTGGATGAGACTTATGAAGAGCCTTGTGAACATCAGGGTCAAGCTCATCATCTTCAGAGGGAGGGTCTGGCCGATTTCCTCGTCTCATGATTCTGCCAAAAATTTATATATTATTAAATTTTTATTTTGATATCATCCACGAGATCCTAAGACTTAAGAGGTTCGGGAAATAATTTCTTAAACAAGACAATGATCTTATTGGGGATCTATGACATATGTCTGATAACAGATTTTTCTTTATTAGATCGTCCATAAACAATCATTTATACAAACATTTCTTTATTTATATAAAAGTTGCAATATGTACATAGAGCAGCTCGGCTCCAGAATCACCGCCTTAGTCGTAATCGCATAAAGAAGCGAAACTGCGAAGAAGACATACCATGGTACACACGATTCATTACACAAAGAGGTGCTTTAATTCTATTTCTTGGGATAAAGCGACTAAGAAGTCTAAAAAATTGGCATGAAGTTCTGAAGTTCCTGGGTGAATGATCACAGAGTAGAACGTGCTGAACAAAGCCCTAGTCTTATCAGAATCATGGCCAAGGAAATATTTTACCTGAGCCTCTAACGCTGACTGGTACTGATGTTAATACACCGTCCTCCACAGAACCACATATACCGATGTCGCTCAAGAGGGTCAGGAAAGTAAAGACTCTCAAAATGGTGAGCGAGTCTCACTCTGCTTATTCGGGTCGTAGCAGAGTTGATGAGGTGATCATTCAATTTTTGAAGTTCATTCACATAGTATTAACAAGTGAAAAACATTTCTTTCCCAGATTTCTATTAAAAAATTTAGGTAATTTTCGCTCTGATACCAACTGTGAGATCCCTCTGCCCCCTCATGCACGGGGCAGGGTTTCTCACTCGGGGCCTCGCCTCTACGAATGTTCGGGCACGAGACTAGGCTGCTGGTGGTCACTCCGAAAACCGAAACCGGGAAAATTTCCCATGCCCGGAAAGCGGGGACGATTCCACCTTTTTGAATTTTCTTTTTAAAAAAAAAATTCTAACGAGATCAACTCTAAACTATCCTTCACCTGAATAAACCAGATAGCAGGAAACTACCGCTGATATAATTTGATCATTTGAGTAATTTCAACGCTTTTTTCCCAATCAAGATCAGGCACAGCCGTTGATCCACTCAATTGAGAATTTTATCAGGGAATTAACTAGCTACTTGAATCCTAGCGTAATCCTAAGATTTTTCAGTTTGATTATTAAAACTCCACTTCCAGCCTAACCCCATCCGGCCCATGGGTTAGCCACCACCCTACCACTGGAATCGGTGGAACCAAACAAGTACTCACCCACCCATAATTGAAATGCCTTTCTTAACTTTAGCTTTAGAAAACAGATACGCACACACTCCTCTTTAAAACTTTAATATAAAAATAATCCATTGACAAAATAAATATGGTCACAGATTTCATAATTCAAAATTTCCATTCAATCCCTTGTTTCACAAAAACAGTACCACTTTGGACTCTCCGTTTGGGACCAACTAGTCTCAGCAACGAGATCCAGTAACAGATTACAATAATCATTTCGTCACCATACATATATATATATCTTCCTCGACATACGCATGGGTGTCCTAAGCACCGCTAGCCCTTGCATCCCCTTTTCAGAACCCTCCAGGATCCTCCTTAGGTGTCCTGGCACTTCACTCAGGGACTGCATCGTCGGCCCTCGCCCATCATACTGGAAGCGCACCATTTTTCACTATACCCAGACTGGAAGACCTGGGTAGGTTTTTGCCGCGTGAGCTGTCCCTCGAACACTCCCCGCCAGCTGTTGCAACCGAACTTCCCTTAGATAAACATATATGCAAAATGCTCCCTCCAGCATTCTGGCGTAAGACAGTCCTTTAGAAAATAGGGTTTCTATGCAAGTTTTTAGTTTTTATTTTGTTTGAAAACCATGAATAATCTTAAATCCGTATCTCAATACTTCTAGATCCAGGTCTGAATTTCAAACAGAATTCCTCGAATTCTGTTAACTTGATCCTCAGATCAAAATCAAAAGTCTTAACTTAGTTTCAGATCTCGGTGGGTGTTTTGAGTACATTTCTCTGAACTGGGCACATCGTCCTTGATTGAAACTGACGAAGGAATTAGGTCTTGGTCAATAGTCTGAATCAGAGTTTGGGTCTGGAAAGGTTCATCCTAAACTATCTTTCTCGAAAGGTACTATTTCAATTTCTTTTTCTCTAAATTTCATTCGACGAATATTTGCTTACAGATTTCTAAAACATGAATTTCTTATGAGGAATAAAATAATCATTTATCTCGATCTCCGACTTCGATAGTTTTATTGAATTTTCTCAATACCATCTTAATGAATATGAAACGATAGCATTTCTTCTCACAGATTATCTACTTATTCATTTTTCCAATTTTTGCGGAAATTAAATAGAGGATTAAGGAGAACCCTTATTTAAATATAAAAATTTCTATATGCATAAAATCCAATTCTGATGAAGTCACACTTTTATCATCATAAAAATCATTTATGTTGAAAATCACTCTTTTAATATAAAAAAATATCTTTTATGTATATGTTTATGCATAAAAATCATTTATGATGAAAATCACACTTTTAATATAAAAAATATATCTTCTATGCATATTCTTATGCATAAAAATCATTTATGATGAAAATCACACTTTTAATATAAAAATTATCTTTTATGCATATGCTTATGCATAAAAATCATTTATGATGAAAATCATACTTTTAATAAAAAAAATATCTTTTATGCATAAAAATCATTTATGATGAAAATCACACTTTTAATATTAAAAAATTATCTTTTATGCATAAATATCATTTATGATGAAAGTAACACTTTTTTTTCAAAAAAATATTCTTTTATGCATACTTTTATGCATAGAAATCAATAAAGATAAAAGTAACACTTTTATAATAAAAAATTATTCTTTTATGTATACTTTTATGCATAGAAACAAATAATGATAAAAGTAACACTTTTATAATTTAAAAAAATATTCTTTCATGCATACTTTTATGTATAGAAATCAATAATGATAAAAGTTAACACTTTTATAATAAAAAAATATTCTTTTATGCATACTTTTATGCATAAAAATCAATATGATAAAAATAACACTTTTATAATAATAAAAAATAATCTTTTATGCATACTTTTATGCATAGAATCAATAATGATAAAAGTAACACTTTTATAATAAAAAAATATTCTTTTATGAATAGAATCAATAATGATAAAAGTAACACTTTTATAATAAAAAAATATTCTTTTGTGCATAGAATCAATAATGATAAAAGTAACACTTTTATATTAAAAAAATTCCTTTATGCATATTTTTATGCATAAAAATCAATAATGATAAAAATAACACTTTTAAAATAAAAATGAATTTCTTTTATGCAAATAATCAAAGTGCATCTTTTATGCATGAAAATGACACTTTTAGAATATAGAAACCATAAGGATTACTCTTTTAGAATAATAAAAGATAATACTTATTTCTAAATTTTTAAAAAATTTTGCCATAACCTCCTTTGTATGGCTGACCATTTTTCAATTTTTAACTCTCTAATTTAATTAGAAGTTCACTAAGAGTATTTAAATCATTTTAAAGTAAACATTTTCTACTCATTTAAGAGAAACATTATGAAAAACTTGATTTTATCCAAGTATCAATCATCTAGGATAAAGAATGGTTGGATTTACTAAAGAAGAGAGGGGAATGCCTTTTTTCAATGAGGCATAACATCATTTGATTTTTGAGAAGACAAAAATCATAAACAAAACCATAAAAGAATTAGAAAAGAGAAGAATCTCCAACTTACATAGATAATTTGAGAGCTTTCCTTTGGCTTGATGTTTTGAGGGTTCAACTCTTGTTTGAAACAAGAGTGGCCACCAATCTTTTGGAAGAGGGAAGGTCAAAAACTAATGAATTATGAGTAAAATTCACTGTTTTTGGCACTTGGGAGAGGCAGGGTAACAGTGCAAAACACTATTGAGTTTCAACAAAGGGGATGGCTTCTATTTATAGAAAAAAGTGAGCTTCTAACCAAGCTAACTGGTTCTAGAATTTTCCAAATCAGTTTGGTCAATTTTTGACCATTTTTGGGTCAGTTTTGCTCACTTTTTGGATCTGGTTGAATCAGGAGAGAGGAGAGATAAAAATATCTCATTATTTGGGAGTTTAAAACTCATTCAAGCATGTGAAATAGGCGCCTCCTTCATGAGGGGAATTCCCCCATACTGAGGTGTCAAAAATGCATCATTTCACCTAAATATCTCTCTTTTTTAACTATTAACCTTGTCCTTAGTCAACTCTTCATCTTATGTGAGTATTTACTCATTTTTGGAAGATTTTTCTTTTATTCTTCTATTTATCTCCTCCCTACATTTGGATGAATCTTATTGGTCCATAGGAACCTTAATTTAAAATTTTGAAAAAATCTTGACCCTCAGGATAATGCCTCTTGAACAGATTATACTTAATTTCTAATGCACCTTCTGAAAATCTTTTTGAACTTCTATTTCAGGGGAACTTATTTTAATAAGATGAGGTATTTTTCTATCCAAAAATATTTAAAAACTGAATTACCACTCTCTAGAGGATTTTCTCTCTCTAGGTAAAAATTGGTAGAAACAAGATCTTTTATATTTTCGAAGAGGGATTTGATTACAGGGGAAGATGCTGGACATCTTGAGAGGCTACGGAGGAATCTTACAGGATGTGCTTGATTTTGGTTAGGAAAAAAGCGTTGATTAGATCAACGGCTGTGCCTGATTTCGGTTAGGAAAAAGCATTGATTTCTTCAAATTAGGACAATGATAGTTTTCCTTCTATCTGGTTTAATCAGGTGAAGGATAGTTTATTCTCTTGACCCCGTTAGAAAATTCGTTAAGAAAATCAAAAAGGTGGAATCGTCCTCCTTTTTCGGGCAAGGGAAATTTTCTCGGTTTCGGTTTCGGAATGACCACCAATTTAGTCTCATGTCCAGACATTCGAGGGCGAGGCCCCGAGTGGGAAACCCTGCCCCACGCAAGAGGAAACTACTTCCGCTGCTAGCAACTGGGAAACCGGTGCATGGAGGGGGCAGATATGTACTTAATCATGTACGTCAATGCCTGATATGTCAGAAAGTCAAAGCCGAGAGAGTAAAAATGCCTGGGAAGTTACATCCATCAGACATCCCCCATATGAAGTGGGAATGTATCAGTATGGATTTTATTACTAGACTACCTTCAGTGCAATCAGGTTACAAATCCATCTTCGTGGTAGTTGACAGACTAACCAAAGGTTCCCATCTAATTCCAGTAAAAGAAACCTACACTGCAGTGGATGTGGCCAGAGTGTTCCTCAAGGAAATCTTTAGATTGCATGGCCTACCCAGGAGAATAGTAAGTGATCGAGATCCCAAATTCACGTCAAAATTTTGGACTGCATTCTTCGAAGCAGTAGGAATTTTCTTGGATCTCAGCACAGCTTACCACCCTGAGACCGATGGTCAAACAGAAAGGGTGAACCAAGTAATCAAAGATATACTTTGGTCATGCTGTTTGGCAGGGAACCCAAGAAGTGGCTAAGCTATCTACACCTAGTCGAATTCGCCTACAATGCTTCTTATCACCGAAGTATTGGGATGAGCCCTTTCAAAGCCCTGTATGGACAAGACTACCTAACACCATTAACTTGGTCTGGCCCATTGATTAGGGTTGAGATGTCCAGACACGTGCTTGACGACATGGAGCAATAGCAGATGCAATCAATCTACAAGGATATAAAAGCTGCCCACCAGGATAGACACAAGCAGTATGCAGATAAGAAGAGGTCAGATAGAAAATTAGAAGAAGCAGATATGGTCTTCATTCGAGTATGCCCCAAAAGAAGGTCACTATCTCTTGGGAGGTACAAGAAGTTATCCCCCAGATACTGTGGGCCATATCTGATCACAAAGAAAGTAGGTGACTTAGCCTATGAACTTCTTCTGCCTCCTCATCTCAAAGTACATAATGTATTTCATGTCAGCCTACTGAAGAAGTATGTACCGAGCACGAATCATGTGCTTAATGATGAACTCTTAACTTCTTCAACCCAAGGGTAGTTGAACTCCAACCTGAAGAAATCCTTGATGTTCGAGATAAGGTTCTCTGGAACAGATTTCTGAGAATTATTAGTCAAATGGAAGTTCTATCCTTTTGAAGATGCCACCTGGGATAAAGAAGCCAAACTAATGCGGGATTACCCCCAGTTTGCGAGATAAGAACATCTCACATTTTTCAAGTGGGAGAGGATGCAAGATTCCTCCCTAGCCCCTCAAGATGTCCAGTTTCTTCCCCTATAATCAATCCCCTTTTCAAAATAATAAAAGATCTTGTTTCTACCTGTTTTAGCCTAGAGAAAGAAAATGTTCTAGAGAGAGATAATTCAGTTTTTAGATATCTTTGGATGGAAAAATATCTCTTTTCATTAAAATTATTTTTTATGCATATAGAAAGATGCATAATGGAAATTTTTTTATTATAGAAGTGTTATTCTTATTAAATTTAAATTCTATGCATAGAAAGATGCATAATGGAAATTTTTTTATTATAAAAGTGTTATTCTCATTAAATTTGATTTTTATGCATAGAAAGATGCATAAAGGAATTTTTTTATTACAAAAGTGTTATTCTTATTAAAATTGATTCTTATGCATAGAAAGATGCATAAAGGAATTTTTATTCTTATTAACTTTAATTTCTATGCATAGAAAGATGCATAATGGAAAATTTTTTATTATAAAAGTGTTATTCTCATTAAAATTGATTTTTATACATAGAAAGATGCATAATGAAAAATTTTTATTATAAAAGTATTATTCTCATTAAATTTGATTTTTATGCCTAGAAAGATGCATAAAGGAAAAAAAATTTAATTACAAAAGTGTTATTCTTATTAAAATTGATTTTTATGCATAGAAAGATGCATAAAGGAATTTTTTTATAAAAGTGTTATTCTTATTAAATTTGATTTTGTGCATAGATAGATGCATAAAGAAATTCTCTTTATTTTAAAAAGTTTTATTCCTATTAAAATTGATTTTATGCATAAATCAATGCATAAAAGGATTTTTTTATAAAAGTGTTATTCCCATTGAAGTTGATTTTTATGCATAAAGAATTTTTGTATCAAAATTAGAAATCTCTTAAATTCTATGTTTAAATTCTAAACATATCTTCCATGACATACGCATGGGTGTCCTAGGCACTGTGAGCCCGTGCATCGCCTGCCAGGATCCTCCTTAAGTGTCCTGGCACTTCACTCAGGGACCGCTTCATCGGCCCTCGTCCATCGTACTACCGGAAGCGCACCATTTTTCAACCATACCGAGGTTGGTCAAGACCTGGGCAGGCTTTGCTGCGTGAGCTGTCCTTTGAACACTCCGCACCAACTGTTGCAACCAAACTTCCCTTAGAAAAACATATACCAAATGCTCCCTCCACCATTCTAGCGTAAGACAATCGTTTAAAAAATAGGATTTCTATGCAAGTTTTCAGTTTGATTTTCTTTTGAATACAATGAGCATTTCTTGAATCAGTATTCCCAAAACTTCTTGAGCGGAATTCTGATTTTCATACCAGAATTTCTCGAATTCTGTAACCTTAATCCACAGATCAATTCGAAGGGTCTCAAACTTAGTTTCAAATTTGGCAGAGTTTTGAGTGTATTTTTCTAAACTAGTCACACCTTTTCTCGAAACTGACGAAAGAGTTTGGTCTTGGTAATAGTCAGATTTAAGGTTCCAATCGGATAAGATTTTTCCTGAACTATCTTTCTCGAAAAGGTTTGATAATTCAGTTACTATTTTATCGAATTTCTTTCTTTGAATATACACTTAACTGGTTTTTAAATTAGTTACGAATTCCAATGAGGAATAAATTAATCATTTATCTGAATATTTTGATATTGATAGATTTCTTGAATTTTCTTTTTACAAATCGTGTGAATATAAAAGGATAGAAATTTCTCTCTTAGAGTATTTAATTATTCATTTATCAATTACTCACAAAATGATTATTGTAATCTGTTACTGGATCTCATTGCTGACCAGAGGGTCTCAACAACGGAGAGTCCAGAGTGATACTATTTTCCTGAGAAACAAGAGACTGGATGAAAATTTTGAGTCATGATATCTGTAACCAATAATTGATTGTCAATGGATTATTTTATATGTTAAAGTTTTAAAGAGGAGTGTGTGCATATCTGTATTCGAAAGCAAAAGTTAAGAAAGGCATTCAATTATGGGTGGGTGAGTAATTGTCTAGTTCTACCAATTCCAGTGGTTGGGTGGTGGCTAACCCATGGGCCAGATGGGGTTAGGCTGGAATCAGTGGAGTTTTAATAATTAAATTGAAATAATAGGAATACGCTTAGAATTCGAGTAGTTAAATAAAAACCTGAAGAATTTCTCAAATGATTAGATCAACAGCTGTGCTTGATTTTGGTTTAGGAAAAAAGCGTTGATTTTCTCAAATGATTAGATCAACGGCTGTGCCTGATTTTGGTTAGGAAAAAGCATTGATTTCTTCAAATTAGGACAATGATAGTTTTCCTTCTATCTGGTTTAATCAGGTGAAGGATAGTTTAGTCTCTTGACCCCGTTAGAAAATTCGTTAAGAAAATCAAAAAGGTGGAATCGTCCTCGTTTTTTGGGCAAGGAAAATTTTCCCGGTTTCGGTTTCGGAATGACCACCAGTTTAGTCTCATGTCAGGACATGAGACTAAACTGTTTCGGTTTCGGAATGACCACCAGTTTTGTCTCATGTCTGGACATTCGAGGGCAAGGCCCCGAGTGGAAAACCCTGCCCCGCGCAAGAGGAAACTACTTCCGCTGTGCTAGCAACTAGGAATCCGATGCATGGAGGGGGAAGAGGGGTCTCACATCGCGAATGATGGTGTAGGCACACCTTGCATATCTAGCTATGTGTTTCCCACACCTCTTACCACCACAAGAGTTCCGTTACATGTGACCTTGCTGCCAATGCATGTCCTTCGGATTGCCCACATTACTTCATTCACCTTGCATACAAAAAACTATGGCTTCTTCCTATAAGGTTCCACCCTTCCAAAATAGGGGAAACACTTAAGATAGTCCATTAAGTCTTATCTTGGAGAAAATTTCCTACTCATCGACACCTTGACCATGCAAAGATTCAAGGATACGATTCATAGGTAAGACCTAGTTCTATCTTGCAGGGGGAGCGTGGTCTTCTAAAAATCAAATCACCCATAGGGTAATTGATCATAATTTGGGCAACTACTAGTCTTGATTCCTAGAGACAATGCTTTTTTCCTCATCCATGTGTAAGACACAGCCGCCCCGCTGGCCTAGTCTTCTAGAATAGAACTGCCCGAGAACCTATTTATCTAACGTAGGGCTTTCACTTAATATGTTGGAAGCTACCCAACTAATCGGGTCCACCCGTCCGTAGGATGGTGCCATCGAGGCATTCCATCCTCCCTCTTTCCACCCTACTCACATGTCAATTTGTTTTCTAATTAATCCTACCACACTGTTTGACATAAATAAACATGTTCCTTAATTAAGGCCCTTTTCACAAGGTTTGTTAAAACAGCCTTTTTCCACAGTACAATAATGCCAAAGACAAGATTTATGAAAAATATTCATACATGAATCAATTCCATATAAGCCAAACCGGCTCTCTTATTCTTTTCCTTTATACTGCCGATGATCTAGAATTCGACCTTCCAGCCTCTACATGCTAGGCAAAACCCTACGGGACCATACACCTCATCGTCGGCCGCTAGGGCAAGGACCCAAGCCGGCCTGTTGCCCTCTCAGGCTCCGTCACTCGATCCTCCTGTCCCTCAGAGGGATGTCTATGCACTAGGGTGGGCTAATTCACCGCACTAGCCTGGGCCCTCAAAACTAGGCAGCATCACAATCACTCACCTCAATCGGCAAACCTCATTCTCCCAATGGTATGAGGGATACCATGGGCCAACTCCGGGCCTTACTAACATCTCCATCGTCCGACTATACAAGCACAAGAACGGGGCAGCGTCAAGGTAGGGAGAGTTGTAACTGTACCTTAACTTAACCAAGATAACAATCCATTTACTCAACTAAACCATAGGACTAGAATCCATCATACCTTCTTAAGAAAACAATCCTTTTCACAAAGATTTTAGCATTTCAACTTGAGATTGCGATAAGACATTCTTTATTAAGGCATATGCTATTGTTTAAAAGAATACAAACTTTAACTAGTAAATCAATCAAATAGATCACTATTAACAATTAATAGAGAAGCTGGGGCCATACCTCAACCCCTAAGAATGATATATAATTGAAAAACAAAAAAAATATATACCTTATAGAAATTTGTCGTTTATCGTTGTCTTTGGTCGTTAATAAGAGTTTCAAAACTTTATATATGATAATAGAGAGTCTTCTAATACCTTCTCTTACGATTAAAATCATCCAATCATCCCCAAGATTTATCTCCTCTTACTCGTACTCTACCTTTTCTCTCTTTCGAAGGTCTATGGCAAAATAGCCTTCTCTTACAGGGCTACGGCATACTATTCTTTCTTTAAAAGAAAAGCTATGGAGTTTTTTGGTCTCTTCCTTCGAAAGACCATAGCAATCTAACCTTCTCTTCTAAGATATTAGATAAGAATGAAGGGATATATACATCTCAAGCTCTAGGATTACCTTGAGGCTACTTATTACTGCCTTCTTACAGTTTTCCCTGTGTAGAGACCCTGACAGAATCAGCAAATTCTTTCAGCCATAACTCTTCGATGAAAACTCAGAATATGGTCGTATAACCAGTCAAAAGAACCGGAAGGCATCTAGTCTACAAGCCATCATAGGTAGAATATGCAAAAACATCTGTATATCGCTGCAAACATGCCATCTTTAGAAACGTGTTGCTTTTCTACGTTTTTAGTACGCATGGACTCTAAATATGTAAAAGTACTCTAAATACAACCTCCTATCACCTAAATTTGGATTTCTATTTTTGGAGATACTTCTCTTAATAGAACTATTCTTGTCTTCTTCTTATTTCTTTTAGGATTTTTGGAGCTAATATTTTTATTCTAACACTTTCCTAATGTTTCTAGCCTTATTGTCTTAGTACTCTTCTCTAAGTACACTCTCTTTCCTTATTGAAATCTATATTAAAAGAGACACATTCATGGCTTGGGAGGGACCTTACAATCTCCACCACTTAAAAGATTCGAGATATCCTCATCTTACGAGCTAGAGTAGTATCTAAGTAAATCCTCCTATCTCTTTCAAAGTGGTGTCCCCACTAGGTAAAAATCTTCTTTTATCTAAACATTGTTCCAAGTCCCTTATTTCATGTGTTTGGCTTATTTTGTTGTGCCTCCAAAAGGTCTTTATTATTCTAAAGTTAATTGGCCTTATTATTCTAAGTTCACGCATCCATACACGTCTCATATGGTATTAACCTTTGAATTCCTTATTCTATACCCCCGTGTAATATGGTACTTAACAAATTGTCATGGAAAAACGTAAGGGAATCAATCCTTTACGCAATCTAACCTATGATATCAATTTCATAATCTTAGTATTGTCTTGTAGAATACCTCTATTCATCATGCACATTACTTCACATGAATCTTGCACCAATCCTCTTCTATTTACTCATAGAAATACTTGTTGATTCGATTATCTTTAACCCTGCTATCCCTATTTCTTGACCTAATTTTACTCTAGCTCATGATTCCTCGTAGCCAAGGGTGGGCTTGACGTTCCTCTTAAATTAAGGGACCTCTTCTCTATTAACATGGAAGGACTCATGTCTTTCTCCGACACTTTCTATATTAAAAAAACTTTATCATAGTCTCTGGCTATAATTATGGCTTCTGAAATAGAGGATGGTTTTGCATTCTTGACGAGGTTATTTGATGGTAGATTAAGGTTCCAAATGAATCGATGGAGAAGAGTTACCTCATCCATCTCTAGAGCAAATTGGAGAAGTTTAACAAAAGTTTGGTGGTATTCTTTTAGGGTCTTCCTTTCTTGGGTTAGCTCCAAAAATTCATTCATTTTATCCTCTCAAAATCCTGGAGGACAAATTGGAGTTACCTCATCCATCTCTAGAGTTACCTCATCCATCTCTAGAGCAAATTGGAGAAGTTTAACAAAAGTTTGGTGGTATTCTTTTAGGGTCTTCCTTTCTTGGGTTAGCTCCAAAAATTCATTCATTTTATCCTCTCAAAATCCTTGAGGACACAACCTTTCTCGAAGGTGTAATTTCATGGCATCCCATAACTGATTCTGGTTCTAGTGGTGGTTAGATTGACAACAATGCTTCCAACTAATTTGGCATTTCTTACGATTTTTAGATGCAAGCAAGGGTGAACTTGCTTCTTTCATTGTATCCACCATTAAAAGTTCAAAACTATCAAATATTTATCATAGCACCACATTTGAAGGCAGTCAGGATTAAAACATCTGAGATCTTCATTTTTTTAAGAATTACACATCTAGTGCCTTGGGATTGACACATCCAAAGATTATTAGGACTAACACGTCTAAGATGATTAGTTTTTTAAAAATTACACATCTAGTATCTTGGGATTAACAGATCTAATAGCATGATCCTCTGGGAATTACACATCCAAAGTTAGACCCATGTTTGTCTGAGATGGGTTCAAGATCTTGGAAAGCATCCAATGGATGGCATTTACACGTCAACTATTCAAACCTTAATGGAGTTATAATCTTAATACACATTTGAAGGCAGTCAGGATTAAAACATATGAGATCTTCATTTTTTTAAGAATTACACATCTGGTGCCTTGGGATTGACACATCCAAAGATTATTAGGATTAACACGTCTGAGATGGTTAAAAATTACACATCTAGTATCTTGGGATTAACACATCTAATAGCATGATCCTCTGGGAATTACACATCTGAAGTTAGACCCATGTTTGTCTGAGATGGGTTTAAGATCTTGGAAAGCATCCAATGGATGGCATTCACACGTCAACTATTCAAACCTTAATGGAGTTATAATCTTAATAATTTTTATAAGATGCGAACTAATGAGATATATCCTCAAAATTTCTCTAAAAAAAGTTTCGGTCTATCCTTCTATTTAGTCTCTCACTAGTTTCTTAATATGATCACCCTATGTTTTTCCTCAAAAGGTTTCCTCCCCACTCGTATTTCTCAAATTTATTGTACAAATATCTTGTGTGTGCACCCCCAAGATACAAGCACAATTTCATAGGATGATCGTCAACATGTGAGGATATTCAAACCACTTCTATGGCCAATAGAGATTATTGATTCGTCCTCATATGATAAACAATCACTTGTTTTAATCCCTTGACAGTCAACCATTGAAAAACAAATCCTAGGAACTAAGATCGGCTCTGATACCACTTGTAAGATTCCCCCCTTCCAAAATAGGGGAAACACTTAAGATAGTCCACTAAGTCTTATCTTGGAGAAAATTTTCTACTCATCGACACCTTGACCATGCAGAGATTCAAGGATACGATTCATAGGTAAGACCTAGTTCTATCCCGCAGGGGGAGCATGGTCTTCTAAAAATCAGATCAACCCATAGGGTAATTGATCATAATTTGGGCAACTACTAGTCTTGATTCCTAGAGACAACGCTTTTTTCCTCATCCATGCAAGGCACAGCCCCCGGCCGCCGCTGGCCTAGTCTTCTAGAACAGCATTGCCCGAGAACCTATTTATCTAATGTAGGGCTTTCACTTAATATGTTGGAAAGCTACCCGACTAATCGGGTCCACCCATCCGTAGGATGGTGCCGTCGCATACCTCAACCCCTAAGAATGATATATAATTAAAAAATAAAAAATATATATATACCTTATAGAAATTCGTCGTTTATCGTTGTCTTTGGTCGTTAATAAGAGTTTTAGAACTTGATATATGAGAATAGAGAGTCTTCTAATACCTTCTCTTACGATTGAAATCATCCAATCATCCCCAAGATTTATCTCCTCTTACTCGTACTCTGACTTTTCTCTCTTTCAAAGGTCTATGGAAAAATAACCTTTTCTTGTAGGGCTACGACATACTATTCTCTCTTTAAAAGAAAAGCTATGGAGTTTTTTGGTCTCTTCCTCCTAAGACCATGGCAATCTAACCTTCTCTTCTAAGATATTAGATAAGAATGAAGGGATATATACATCTCAAACTCTAGGATTACCTTGAGGCTACTTGCTGCCTTCTTACAGTTTTCCCTGTGTGTAGAGACCCTGACAGAATCAGCAAATTGTTTCAGCCATAACTCTCTGATGAAAACTCAGAATATGGTTGTATAACTAGTCGAAATAATTGGAAGGCATCTAGCTACAAGCCATCGTGGGTAGAATAGGCAAAAACATTTGTATATAGCTACAAACGTGCCATCTTTAGAAACATGTTTCTTTTCTACATTTTTAGTATGCATGGACTCTAAATAGGTAAAAGTACTCTAAATACGACCTCCTATCACCTAAATTCGGATTTCTATTTTTGGAGATACTTATCTCGTAATAGAACTATTCTTGTCTTCTTATTTCTTTTAGGATTTTTGGAGCCAATATTTTTATTCTAACACTTTAATGTTTCTAGCCTTATTGTCTCACTCTTCTCTAAGTACACTCTCTTTCCTTATTGAAATCTATATTAAAAGAGACACATACATGGCTTGGGAGAGGGATCTTACACTTCCGCTGTCCTTTGAGAAGTAGTGGTTGTATCATGCTCCTTAAATTTGATCTTTTGTGGCCTCCATGCATATTTGTGGTCTCGTACATGTACATTATACTGCAAACATACGTTGCCTCATCATTAATATTAATGACCATAGTGGCTAGTCTCTTGTGATGTATAGTTTCTTTGTCTCACCGGTCAAGCGGGGGTAGGTGCCTTATACATGGGTGCTCCTTCAGTTACATGATTGACCACTTAGGCTGGGCTTGCAGACATCCATTTTTGTTAGTTTCTCCAAGATTGGTCCCCTCCCTAGGTGCTTGCATTGAGAGTAAGAGATAGCCTTAGTGCTTTGAAAATTTTCATAGTGCATCATAAAGAGAAATCTTGTGTCCATACTTGAGTCCCGCATGCAAGCCAACTCCTTCAGTTACATGATTGACCACTCAGGCTGGGCTTGCAGACATCCATTTTTGTTAGTTTCTCCAAGATTGGTCCCCTTCCTAAGTGCTTGCATTGAGAGTAAGAGATAGCCTTAGTGCTTTGCAAATTTTCATTTGCTATATCTATAGTGCATCATAAAGAGAAATCTTGTGTCCATACTTGAGTCCCGTGCAAGCCAACTCCAAGATTGGTCCCCTCCCTAAGTGCTTGCATTGATCCATACTTGAGTCCCATGCAAGCCAACTCCCATGCTTTCTCTCTGATAGGTTTGTTCTTGGGGTATTTGGACCATCATTACTTCTCTCTATTGTTTCCCATGACACTACCCCAATGTTCTATGTGCACTTCTCATCAACTCAACCAAGAGTTTGTTGCCACCCAAAACATTCATATCCATGACATGACCATTGTGCTACCATTGACGTATTAATCAAGTCTCTATTGATGCAGCTTCACTAGTAGAAGACATGCACCACTTCTTGCACATTACTTTGTACTCACCTTGAGATGTGGCACACATACTTTGTGGTGTGGGAAACCATGCTCTGCTCTCCTCTAGTGAAATAGACAGGACCTCTCCCTATCTATTAGGACATTCTTCTTGCTACCATTAAACACATGTCAAACTACATTCTATTTAGCTTATGCCTCGTCTGCCAAATGAAACTAAATAAATCCACCCTTTCATAACCATGGTTATCCACATCACTTTGTTGATGCACTGCCAAAAGAGACATTGGGCCCCCATATCCTCCTCTTTCATTTCACATGTCACAATTGTTAGAAGATTTTGCATACTATGTGAAAACTCAAGTCATTTACGATGTAACACAACTAAAATCCTTTGACCACATTTATTATAATGTTTGTAATATGCTACCTTAGGTTGTACACATGACAAGCCATGGTCACCCCCAATCTGATATTCATCGGGTGATTGTATCCATGCATGTCCAAGGTCCCCAAAGCTGGTCCAGCACATTTGATTCACCAAATCCAATCCAAAGGAGGGTTCAATTATGGACATCTTGAAAACAAAGCACTTCTCACCTGTGGACCCTTGTCTTGGGAATTTGCTTCCATGGAAAAAGTTATAAGTGCACTCTCGTTTCATCTTCAATAGTACATCCAACCCAAATCTCTCCTTTGAAGGCCTGTGTCAGGCTACAATTTACTGACCTCCAAAACCTAATTATTAAATTGTTTAGGTTCCACACTTTACCTATCTAGATATTTAAAAGTCATTTACAAAAACATAATTGTCCAACCAAATTAATTTACCAGCTATCTTCCACCAATGGTCCCATCTCCTCTACAATGTTGATGAGTTCTTATTCCCCAATGAAATGTGAGGAACCACCTTCTTGCACAAGCATTTCCATCATGATTTCTTTAGCCACACACATTTGTAAATTTCTTGCCCCAGCATGGCGATCTACTCCTAACACTCTCGATACCATTTGCTTTGTCCTATTAGTTAGTCCCTTGGGTGTGCTTGCCCGTACATTATGTTCATATACCAATGTGTTTTTCCTTTTCATGAGACACAATTCCCAAATAAGATTGTTCTATTACCTTTTAGTACCTTATGTACTAGTTGACCGACCTTGCATATACCATAAGTAATGAAAAGTCATTAACTGCATACAAGCCTCTGATCAAGGACATATGCAAAGTTTGTGGACATAAGCATATTGGTTTGTCCTCATGTTTAGCATCAACCAAAATAAAGTATTCATCTTAGAAGAAGATGTTAAAGCCAAACTCAATGTTATAATGGTAATATAAAGTTCAACACCATGTCAGATCTGTATGGTGTAATGACACTTACACGTGGAAGACTTCCACTTACATTGTTTCACTTACGCTTCATAGAGGCTCAAGGCGTAAGGTCCAAGTCTAAAGGCTCAGCCTAAGGCATGAGGCCTAAGGATCAAACTGCAAGCCTTACTCCTCAAAACTCTTCACTCCACTTCTCTCAAGATTATGGATCTAGCAAAGATAAAGCTTTTTCACTCAAGACTCCCCATAGGTAGCCTACATCACACATAGACGTGTACACTCATAGAGTCAAGCTACTCCCACTCCTCTTCCTTCCTCAACAACCAAATATATCTTAAACTACCAACATGGCAAACAAGGGAAATGAGTAGTGGCTATGTGGACCAAGGACATAATAACAATGTATGAGAGGGGAAATTGCATCCCTATGTATGCTCCAACACTATGTGCAATGGAATGTTTTGGGTGTAGTGGTTGAATACCCAAACAGAGGGCAATGGAGGAATAATTATAAGATCAGAAAGGGAGGTTCTTACTCCTGTATACCTTGAAGGCTGGGGGAAGAATCTTACATTCTACCCCACTTAAAAAAAATGCGAGATGTCCTTATCTCGCAAAGTAGAGGACAACTCTTTTTCTTAAGATCCAATTTATTCTGGGTTCCTTATATTCTGGTCAAGCCAACAGAATACTGGGATAAATATCCCTTATATAGAACTCATCATTAAATAACAATTCATTCAGATCATAATATTCATATCTTTAACACGATAATGGTCCATTAGACCGAAAAATTTCTTTCTGAACATTCCTCCACGAGAATTTCAGTCAAGCAAGTTCTCAATTTGTCATCCCTTAACTTGATCTACCGTGTCAAGTGTTAACAGTAGCAATTTGATAGCACAATCCACTAATCTCATAGTGATTTGCTGAAGTCATTATCATCATTCTAGATATGAATATCATCACAGGGACTCATCCCATTCATCCTCATTGCGGTTTCGCTCAACTTATTACATTTCAACCAAATTTCAGGGATCATCATTTTTCAATCAGAATCCAAATCAACTCATCAGTTCTCAACAGAATTAAAAATCATATCAACCACATTCGAAATCATCATCTGGATAGCATTAATGCTTATAATTTCAAGTCTTAGATTTACTCGTATATACTGCCGGTAAAGAGCTACAGTTATACCCTCGGTATATCCGGTAGTCATGATACTTGGAACTATAAGGTAAATACCATCATGTCTAGGCCTCAAGCAAGTCAGGGTTCCATACAATTGCGGTACTTCCATTTGAAAACCCAATTACTAATTTATGAATTTTCAGTTTGAATATCAAATTGTATGAATTATATCACACAATTACAACCTTTTTGTGTTTCTTGAAAATTTTTTGACATATTTGGCTTCTCAGTTGATCTTTATTAGCCAATTTACTCTGATATCAACTGTGAGATCCCTGTCCCTACCACGCAATGGATTCGGGGTGCTAGCAGCGGAAGTAGTACTTCTTGCGTGGGCAGGGTTCCACACTCGGGGCCTCGTCCCACGAATATCTGGACAAAAGACTAATCCGTCGGTTTTTCCAAAACCGAACCCGAAAAAACTTCCTTTACCCGAAAAGCACGGGCGATTCCACCAGGATAACTTTCTACTCTAACGTAGTCAAGACCATTACTGAATGATCAAGCTGATCCGACTGCACCTATAAAGATACTTTGTCAGATCAAGGAAGAAACTTGCACTTGGATCATTGGGATCAACGCTTTTTTCCCCCATCAAGAGGCACAGCCATTGATTCCTATCCATAAAACAATTTCTATCCGGGATTTACTTATCTATCATAATAAAAGAAATTGAGTCTCGATTTACGGATCCATCAGTCCAACCTAATCCGATCCCATGGGTTAGCCAACCGCCCAACCACTGTAGTGATGGGATCCAATTAGGAATTTGGTTAGGTTTTGTCCCGGGTACCAGGGAAAAGAGTTCCCAGGCCCCCTAGCCAGAAGTTCATGCAAACATAAAACTAGTCACACCACTTACACACCCAATATGAAATTGCCTTTTTCTCAGCATCAACTAACTTTAAAATAATCCTTTCATGAAACCATTGTCACTGATGACAATCCTCAAAATCTCTGGTTGAATCCATATTTCCAATCATTCATTCATTGGTGTACTTATGGCATCATTGGTAACCAGAACGCTCACCACCTGTTCACTCATCAGGGGCCTTTTCAATAGTTCCTAGCTCATAGTACCCGGCAATATTTTCACATATAAAAATCAAGATGGAATCCTTGTTGAAGATCAGCAAGATCAATCAACAGATCCATATAAGAGAGCCATGGACTCATTCGTTGAGGACCAGCAAGGTCAATCAGCTAGATCCATGCCCGGTTTCAGAAAACAACTCTTACTCCTTGTTCCAATATCTTCCACGACGCACGTGTGGGTATCTTCGGCGACCCAGAGTCCGAGCACCGTATTGTCAGTACCCTCTAGGATCCTTCGCAGGTCACCTAGCGCTTCACTCATAGGCCGCTTCCTTGGTCCCTCATCCATCGTACCGGAAGCTCACCATTTAAATCGAACCGAGACTGGTCAAGACCTCGGTCGACCTTGCTATGCGAGATGTCCTCCATTGACCGTCAGCAATTGCAACTTTATCTCAGTTAGGTCTCCATGACCTTAATCCACAAGACGGTCAAAATGCTTCCCCAGCATTCTTGACATAAAACAGTCATTTACAAAGAGGTCACAAAATACAGTTTCTATATCGAACTCTCGTCTTTCCACATTATCAAAATACAGTTTCTATATCGAACTCTCGTCTTTCCACATTATCAAAATACAGTTTCTATATCGAACTCTTGTCTTTCCACATTATCCCTCCTCAGTCCACATTACTTATTCCACATTCCATTCATATGTGTACTCATTCTCATCCATTCACTCATATCGACGACACATTATTTCACATACACATTCACATTCATTATTCTACATACACATCCATGTTCGTACATCCACATCATACATCCAATCCCATATCCGCATTCATACATACACATCCACATCCACATCCACATTCACATCCATCCACATCTACATACATACATCCATTTTCACATCCTCATTCATACATCCACATCCACATACATACATCCACATCCACATTCCCATTCACATCCACATCTACATACATACATCCACATCCACATTCCCATTCACATCCATACATCCACTTCTACATGTATACA
The DNA here is from genome assembly GCF_041138505.1 of Cibotium barometz. Taxonomy (NCBI): domain Eukaryota; kingdom Viridiplantae; phylum Streptophyta; class Polypodiopsida; order Cyatheales; family Cibotiaceae; genus Cibotium; species Cibotium barometz. Next base: position 41,294,074 of record NC_141057.1, on the reverse strand, counting down.
TCCACACTTCCATTTTCACATCCACACATCCACATCCACATTCATACATCCACATCCACATCCACATTCATACATCCACATCCACATACATACATCCACATCCACATTCCCATTCACATCCATACATTCACTTCTACATGCATACATCCATTTTCACATCCGCACATCCACTTCATACATCCATTTCCACATTCCCATTCATATAACCACATACGCCTTCACATCTATTCTTTTACATCACATCCATTCTCGCCCTATTATAACCCATATACATCTTATCACATCTTAACTCATCTTATCACATCCTAACTCATCTCATATGCATCTTATCACATCTTAACTCATCTTATCACATCCTAACTCATCTCATATGCATCTTATCACATCTTATCACATCTCATACACCTCTTATCACATCCTATCACATCTCATACACCTCTTATCACATCCTATCATATCTCATATGCATCTTATCACATCCTAACTCAACTTATCACATCCTAACTCATCTCATATGCATCTTATCACATCTTAATATCTATTTATAGAATACAAGAGAATTCTTATATTTGATATAAGATTTCTTTACACATCTATTTATGCATAAATTCCATTTTAAGGAGAATAACACTTTCAAAATAAAATCAATCTTTTATGCATCTTCCTATGCATAAATTCATTTTAAATGAGAATGACACTTTTGAATTAAAAATCAATCTTTTATGCATCTTCTTATGCATAAACTCATTTTAAATGAGAATGACACTTTTGAATTAAAAATCAATCTTTTATGCATCATCTTATGCATAAATTCATTTTAAATGAGAATGACACTTTTGAATTAAAATTCAATCTTTTATGCATCTTCCTATGCATAAATTAAGAATTAATAACACTTTTTGGATTAATTTAAATTCTTTATGCATCTATCCATGCATAAATCCAATTTAGTAGGAACTACACTTTTAGAATAAAAGAATTTCTCTTATGCATCCTATTTATGCATAAAACCCATTTATGATGAAAATCACACTTTTAGTATAAAAATTTATCTTTTATACATACCGCTATGCATGAAATTCAAATATGATAAAAGTAACACTTTTACATTAAAATAATAATCTTTTATGCATACCTCTATGCATGAAATCCAAATATGATAAAAGTAACACTTTTACATTAAAATAATAATCTTTTATACATACCTCTATGCATGAAATCCAAATATGATAAAAGTAACACTTTTACATTGAAATAATAATCTTTAATGCATACCTCTATGCATGAAATCCAATTATGACAAAAGTAACACTTTTACATTAAAATATTAATCTTTTATGCATACCTCTATGCATGAAATCCAATTATAATAAAAGTAACACTTTTACATTAAAATAATAATCTTTTATGCATACCTCTATGCATGAAATTCAATTATGATAAAAGTAACACTTTTACATTAAAATAATAATCTTTTATGCATACCTCTATGCATGAAATCCAATTATGATAAAAGTAACACTTTTACATTAAAGTAATAATCTTTTATGCATACCTCTATGCATGAAATCCAAATATGATAAAAGTAACACTTTTATGTTAAAATAATAATCTTTTATGCATACCTCTATGCATGAAAATCAATTATGCATAATATAAAAATTAATTTCTCTATGATTATAATGAATATCTTTCAATTAATCTAGGATGATAATTCCTAGAATATGGTAGGAAGTCCTCTTTTCATGCTTTGAATGAAATTATTTTATGTGTAATTTTTATAAAAATTTTGCCATAGCTCCGCTGTTATGACTGATAAATCTTAATTTTTTTAAGGAATAAAGCTTATCATTAAGAAAATAATTAGAATGATCCCTAATTGGATTATTAATCCATAATGGATTGAATCATCAATATTCATGAAATACATAAACTAAAAGCATAGAAAAAAGCCATTAGTTTGGCCTCAAGCATAGATTAATCTTGGATTAAGAAAAAGCTTTATGAAAAGCTTCATTTGGATTGAGAATGGGTCATGAGTATGACCATTTCTTGAGTGAGAGAGAGAAATTACATAAAAACCATTAGAATTAAGCATAAATGTAAATTTATGTAATTCTTAACTATCATTAATCAATTAACTTCAATAGCATTCATCAAATTATATAACTCTTCACTACCATTCATCAATTAACTTCAATAGCATTCAAAAATCATTCCAATTAAGCTTCTCAAGCTTGAGAGGGGTTGAGAAGAGAGAAACATTAAGAAATTATAGAAAAGATCTAAATTCACCATTTACCTTACAAATTGCTTGATTCTTTGTTCACGGTGGAGGCCCCCAACCAATCAATTGGTTTAGTATGTTGATGGAGCCACCAATGGGGATTGAAGAAAGAGGGAAGCTTCAATTTCTCCAATTTGGAGAGAATTTTAGAGAATAGTAAAAATTAGCATTATTTTAGCATAATTCTAATATAGTAAAATTCTCTTATTTTTTTCAAAGGATTCATGTTCTATTTATAGGAGAGGGAAGCTCTAACCAAAGCTAACTGATTTCTAGAATTTTCTAGGTTTCAGTTTGGTTGAATTTGGACTAGATTTGGACCTAGTTTGGTTCCTTTTTTATTCGGTTTGGTTCCTTTTTGATTTGGTTTGGTTCAAGAGAGAGGAGAGATGAAAATATCACATTATTTTTTAGTTTAAAACTCATTCAAGCATGTGAAGTATGCACCTCCTTTAAGAGACTCCCCTTCCTTACATATGTGTCAAAATGGAATCATTATATCCAAAATATCTCATATTTTTTATATTACTCATAGTTTCTTACTAATAAACCTTGTACATATTCAACTCTTCATCTTATGTGAGCATTGAAGGGACTCCCCTTGCTTACATATGTGTCAAAATGAAATCATTATACCCAAAATATTTCATATTTTTGATATTACTCATAGTTTCTTACTAATAAACCTTGTACATAGTCAACTCTTCATCTTATGTGAGCATTTACTCATTTTTGGATAATTTCTTTTACAAATTGGATTTATCTCCTCCCCACACATGGATTGATCTTATTGGTCCATAGGAACCTTAATTGGACCATAATCCAAAAAAATTTAAAAATCTAGACCCTTAGGCTAAGGTCCTTTATACCCATTTCCAATTAATTCCAATTGCACATTGGAAAGTTCTTTTTGAATTTCTGTTTCAGGGGAATTCATTTTAATAAGATGAGATATTTTTCTATCCAAAAATATTAAAAATCTGAATATTCTCTCTCTAGAATATTTTCTCTCTCTAAGTTAAAACAGTTAGAAACAAGATCTTTTATATTTCTGAAGAGGGATTTAATTACACGGGAAGATGCTGGACATCTTGAGAGGTTGGGGAGGAATCTTACAGAAGTTGACTGTATGAGAGCAAGAAGCAACGTGTTGGTCTCACGACTGTAAGAAAAATTATAGGAGAGCAAGAAGCAACGAATAATGAATGTGGATCAGCTTTATCCACGGAAACTAATGATCTATACACGTGGCAGACATGCATGATGGCAGACCACGTGCTCTGTGCGTATGATGACACATGTCAAAAATGGATTGATCATAATCATCATCTATTTAATGAGTACGGCCCCACGTCCTCCTTTGCATGTGTTGACATGCTCTTTTGCACGTGTGTCGTACTCGTCCTCGATAAATGTGGTACTTGTCCTCGGTAAATGTTAGGTGTCCTTGTCTTTTTCCCCCATTTTGTTTTGCCTCCTTCAACTGCGTGTAATTCTCTGTCATGCTTCATCTACACCATCTCTGCGATTCATCAAGCAAGCATACATCTGTTCAACATTTTCCATGCGTGATTCTTTGGTGAGTTATTAAAGCAATCACTCTACTGGTCTTAAATGTTATATTCAATCATATATATCATGTTTTACCTACGTTCATTAGATATTGGGTCAAACAAAAGGCAATGTCTGACAAATCACTATGACGCGAAGAATGAATTATAATTTTTTCTGATGTAGCTATATCGCGTTATAGTGTTTTGGACATACTTTCTTGTCCTATACATTGTTTTGTGTTGTGTATGTTATCTATGACTTATTTTCATGACTTACTTTGTGGAATGAAATGCTCTGTGTGAGAAATTACTACAACACGAGGAGGGTATGACGATTAGGTCTGATGTACCTATATCGCATTGTAGTGATTTGAAGCTATTTTATCGTCATTGGTATTGTTGGGTGTATTGTTCATGTGATATTTTGTCAAATGAAAGGGTCTCTGTGAGAAATCACTACAATGCGATATTTTGTCAAATGAAAGGGTCTCTGTGAGAAATCACTACAACGCGAGGAGTTGATGTAGATTTTGTTTGATGTACCCATATCGCGTTGTAGTGATTTGAAGTTGTTTTGTTATCCAAGTTAACTTTTTGTGTAGTTTTTGTATTATTTTATTTTTTGAAGTGCTAAGCATGATAAATCACTACAACGCGAGGATTGTGTTGTGATTGTATCTGATATACCCAAATTGCGTTGTAGTGATTTGTTGCTATTTTATTGTCCTATGTATTTATTGAGAAAATTTATCATGTAACATTATGACTATTTTCAAATGGCGTGTATGAAGAAGATTGCAAGGCTCTTATCTACAAATGATCCTAAAGTAGGTAAAGAAGCTACTTCGGGAAAGAAAATGTCTGCACTGCGCTCAAAGAGGAGATGCAGATACGACCTGTGCGACCTCCAGGAGACTAATCTGGTGGTCATTTCGAAATCGAAATCGAAAAAATTTTCCTTGCCCAGAAAACGGGGATGATTCCACCTTTTTTATTTTCTTAACGAATTTTTTAACGAGGTCAAGAGACTAAACTATCCTTCACCCGATTAAACTAGATAGAAGGAAAACTATCCTTCACCCGATTAAACCAGATAGAAGAAAAACTATCACTAACTTAATTTAAAGAAATTAACGCTTTTTTTCTAATCGAAATCAGGCATATCCATTGATCTAATCATTTGAGGAATTCTTTAGGTTTTTATTTAACTACTCAAATTCTAAGCGTTTACTCCACTGATTCCAGCCTAACCCCATCCGGCCCATGGGTTAGCCACCACCCAACCACTGGAATCGGTAGAACTTGACAATTACTCACCCACCCATAATTGAATGCCTTTCTTAACTTCTGCTTTTGAATACAGATACGCACACACTCATCTTTAAGACTTTAACATATGAAATAATCCATTGACAACAGTTATTGGTTGTAGATGTCATAACTCAAAAATTGCATCCAATCCCTTGTTTCTCAAAAAATAGTATCACTCTGGACTCTCCGTTTTGAGACCAACTGGTCAATAATGAGATCCAGTAACAGATTATAATAATCATTTTGTCCATCATACATATATTCCACGACATATGCATGGGTGTCCTAGGCACCGCGAACCCGTGCATCGCCTAGTCAGAACCCTCCAAGATCCTCCTTAGGTGTCCTCGCACTTCACTCAGGGACCGCTTCGTTGGCCCTCGCCCATCGTACCAGAAGCGTACCATTTTTCAACCACATCGAGGCTGGTCATCAAGACCTAGGAAAGCTTTACCGCGTGAGCTATCCTTTGAACACTCCCCGCTTGCAACTGAAATTCCCTTAGAAAAACATAAACCAAATGCTCCCTCCAGCATTCTAGCGTAAGACATTCCTTTAAGAAAATAGGGTTTCTATGCAAGTTTTCAGTTTGATTTTCTTTTGAATACAAGGAGTATTTCTTGAATCAGTATCCCCAAAACTTCTTGATCAAAATTTTGAATTTCATACCAGAATTCCTCGAATTCTATAACCTTGATCCACAGATCAATTTGAAGGGTCTCAAACTTAGTTTCAGATTAATTAAAATTATTTTTTATCAAAAGTGAAATTTTGAGCATTATTAATTTTATTAGAAAATATGGGTAGAATTGATTTTTGTAAATTCCATGAATCTTTTACTTGAAAAGAAAAATATTGAATATGTTTTACTTGAGAAATTTGAGAAAGAATATGAAAATATCCATCGAGAAAACTTGGATAATTCTTATTCAGAAAAGAGAATCTGGAATCCCTGGGAGGATTGAGGATCCAATGAGTAAACGAAAGTTTAGATTTAGTTCTCATTAATGAAGCTTAAGGAATGAAAATACAATATGTAAATGCTCTTTCTGAATTTTTACTATTTAATTCTGATAAGGTTTATTTTTTCTTTTTTAAACCTTCAACAACCCTCTGATACGTAGATTCAATGGGATCAAGAAAAAGTACCTTTAACTAAGCCAAACAATTGGCAGAAACTTAGAAAAGTCCTATCGGTATCGAAAGTAGAAAACGGTACTAAATGTGAATGCGATGTGAATAAGATGTAATGATATGTGAAAGGATGTGATGTGATGTAAATGGATGAGAATGAGATGTGATGTAAATGGATGAGAATGATATGTGAAAGGATGTGATGTGATGTAAATGGATGAGAATGAGATGTGATGATATGTGAAAGGATGTGATGTGATGTAAATGGATGAGAATGAGATGTGATGATATGTGAAAGGATGTGATGTGATGTAAATGGATGAGAATGAGATGTGATATGATAGATATGCATGTGAATGAATGTGGGATGTGAATGGGTGTGATGGATGTGAATGGATGTGATGAGATAAGAGTGGATATGGTGAGATGTGGTGAGATGTGAATGTGATGTGAATGGATGTGATGTGATGTGGATCTAGTTATATATGAATGGATGAGATATAATGTGGATAGATGAGATGTGATGTGATGTGGACTTGGGTAGATGTGAATGGATGTGAAGTGATGTAAATAGATGTGAATGTGATGTAAATAGATGTGAACGTGATGTGATGATATGTGGATGTGATGTGGATCTGAATGAATGTAGATGGATGTGATGTGATATGAATGGATGAGATGCAATATGGATATGTTGTGATGTGATGTGATCAAGATAGATGTGGATAGATGTGATGAGATGTAATATGATGTGATTGGATGAGAATGGATGGACGATGGAAATACATATGACTGGAAGCGGAATACGAAATGTGAATTGATGTAGAAGAATGTAGAATAATGCAGAAATGATGTGGAACAATGTGGAAAGATGAGAGTTCGTTTACTGTATTTATGAAACCTGTTTTTAAATTATTGTTTTATGTCAAGAATGCTGGGGAAGCATTTTGACCATCTTGTGAATGAGATCGTGGAGACCTAAGTAATAAAGTTGCAACAGCTACTACGGAGAGTCAATGGAGGATGCCTCACGTAACAAGGTCGGGCGAGGTCTTAACCAGCAGCCTCAGTTCGATTTAAATGGTGAGCTTCCGGTACATTGGATGAGGGACCAAGGAAGTGGCCTATGATGAGTGAAGCGCTAGGTGACCTGCGAAGGAGCCTAGAGGGTGCTGACCATACGGTGCTCGGGCTCTAGGTTACCGAAGATACCCATGTGTGCATCGAGGAAGAAAATGGAATAAGGAGTTAGAGTTGTTTTCTGAACTCGGGTATGGATTGGCCTTGTTGGTTCTCAACGGATGAGTCCGTGGCTCTTTTATATGGATCTGTTGGTTGATCTTGCTGATCTTCAATGGAGAGTCCATCTCGATTTTCTTATGTGATTATATTTTCGGGTACTATGAGCTAGGGACTATTGAAAAGGCCCCTGATGAGTGAATAGGTGGTGAGCGTTTTGGTTGCCAATGATGCCATAGGTACATTGATGAAGGAATGATTAGAAATTAGAAATCAAGCTAGATATTTTGGAGGATTATGATCAGTGATACTATGGTTTCATTAAAAGATTATTTTAAACACAGCTCAATCTGTGATACATGCAATTTCATATTGGGTGTGTAAGTGGTGTGACTATCTTGAAGTTTGCTTGAAGCGCTGGCTAGGGGGCCTGGGAACTCTTCTCCCTGGTACCTGGGACAAAACATAACCAAATTCCTAAATGGATCCTATCACTACAGTGGTTGGGCGTTAGCTAGCCCATGGGGTTGGATGGGGCTGGACTGATGGATCCCTAAAAAGAGACTTAATTATGTTAAGTTACGATAGTTGAAGTAAATCCCAGATAACCCTTGTTCTATGGAAAAGAATCAACGGCTGTGCCTCTTGATGAGGAAAAAAGCGTTGGACTCTATGATCCAAGTGTAAGTCTCTTCCTTGATCTGACCATGAGACTTACGGGTTCGGTCGGATCAGTTTGGTTAGTGATCACCTTGACTACGTTAGAATAAAACATCTTGGAGGAATCGCCTATGTCTGCTGGGTGAGGGAAGTTTTTCCAGGTTAGATTTTGGAAGAACCGAGGGATTAGTCTCTTGTCCAGATATCCATGGGTGAGGCCCCAAGTGAGAGGCTCTGTCCTGTGTAAGAAGTGCTACTTCCGCTGCTAGCACCCCAGAATTCATTGCGCGGAGGGGGCAGGGATCTTTCAATAGAAAGGAGCTTACTTGATTGCATGTATTCTCTTCTTGATAACACCACCTCCTAGCTTCATTTGCTCAATATCCCTTACTTTTTTTTGTCGTCTACGGAGACCTAATGAGGTATGTTTATGTCTTAATTCAGACATTTGTTTTTCAAGCCCTAAAATGGTTTCCTTATTGCTTAATAACTTCTGCACACACTGGTCCATGGCTTTCTTCAAATGAATGTTCTCCTTCTCAAACAAAATCTCTTTCTAATTTAAGAACATTGCTTGTTGCTTCCAAATGATGTGTATATCCTAGGAGCCCATTATAGCCATCTCCAACAAAGTAAAGCAGAGATGTCATATTCATAAATGGGGGTGTGGAGTTTGTAAAAGGGTCTTTTGAATATAACCTCCCATCAATCCATAAATCTTTGTTTTTCTTCCCTTGCATCCTCAACATTTCTTTAGAAGCAGTACACAAAGTATTAGGTTTATTTCTCTTACTTAGAGGTTCATATTCACGTTCAAGCTCGATGTGCAGGTTGTAGATGTGCAGGTTGTAGATGTCTCTTTTCTTTGTATTCCTCCTTGCTCTTGATCCCTCTGCCATCCTCTTGATGTGCAGGTTGTAGATGTCTCTTTTCTTTGTATTCCTCCTTGCTCTTGATCCCTCTGCCATCCTCTTGATCCTCTCTGTGTTCCTCCTTGCTCTTGATCACTAGAAAAATCTCAATGGGAAGAGAAAAGTGCCAAAATAGTAAAAAGAAGTAAAGAGTCGAACTAATTTGCGAGAAAAACCTTGATTTTGAAGATACCAATACCTGCAAACTTTGATATGTAAAACCTTTGAAATTTGAGGTGAAGTTTCTTGCAGGGAGGGAACTTGAACTATTTTTAGATGATCCTTGGTTCAAATTTCAACAAATATTCTATTTCGGCTTGTACGTAGAGGTTTTGACATATAAGCCATTAAACTTAGAGAATTGACCAATTCATTGTTCACGTCATACATATAGTACATGAACGGATTGAAGACTTCGAAAACTAGCAATATTCTATCATTTTTATGTACATTTAAGAATAGAAATATATCTTTTATATCTCATGAAAATGCCAAGAGAAAATATGCCAGAATCAATTTCACCTTATTTTTTTAGGCCTTTTGGATTCCCTCTCTCTAAGCTTAGTTGGCACTTCTTAGAGGGCCCAAAGTTGAGTCCAAAATTACCCTAATGTGGCCTCTGGATTTAACAAGCTCTGCTAAGTTGTCCACTATGTCATCCACACTTTACCATATTTGCACCTCCTGTATCCAAAGTTCGAATGACATATATAATGGGCATCATAACATGGTATGCATATTCAACTCCATATGCCAAAAAGAGCCATGTTCAAGCAATCCCACGAAGGGTTATTACCTTGAGCACACCTTCTATGTCTACACTTCTTTCCACTTTGGAAATGCATTGCACATAAATGTCTCTTGTATACCATCTTTATTTTGGAGAAGAGATTTTAATGTATAAAAGTCAGTGCAAAACCTTGTTTTTGCTAGCAGCTTTAGCATCTGTGTTATACGGACTCTAAAGATATCAAGCACTCTTTGACGTTTAAGTATCTCTCTGAACCAAATTTTATCTACACTTTTATACCAATCATTTAATACTAGATTTAAAGAATGTGTATTACATCCACATGCTGTGTGTAACAAGACTCTAATATTCTACCAGTAGATTAATAATTTTTTGCATTATCCATGACAACTTGGAAAACATTTGTTGGACCCACGTCTTCAATTACCTGTGCAAGAATTTCAGCTATGTATGCACCAGATTTTATTTGACCTGAGTTGTCCACTACCTTGATAAAGCATTCTCCTTGAGGAGACACAAGCATGACATTAATGAGAGGTCACCTTTGCACATTTAACCATCAATCCCATTTAACCATCAATCCCATTTTACCATCCCATCACAAACAATTGTACATCCAAACAATGATAAATTATGCAAAATTAATTGTTCAAGGCTCTCTTGAACACTCGCATAATATTTATCCAGCAAAGCATTTCTCATTTGATGATATGAGGGAGGAATAAAACTAACACCATGCTCTCCTATCTTTTTCCATGCTAATTTCTACTCTCAATTGACCATAGACATTGAAGCTCTAGTAAGATATATAACATTGGCCAGCGATGATAGTTGAGCCTCTTCTAGCGTTGTTGCATGAAAACATTCTTGACAAAGCTTGCCCCTTATTATTACAAACACTACTACTACGACCATGCGACCTAAAGTGCCGCAAGGATGTTTTGCTCTCCATTCCTCTATTATATTTTCTTTGATCATAACCACATACATGAACACATTTGTACCTTCTTGATTTGCAATAACTAAATCTCTAGCATTTTGAGAGAATGGTTGTGAAGAAGCCTGAGAAGGAGGGTGAGGTGCATGTGAAAGAGGATGAGTATTTACAAAGGACACTTTGAGCCTTTTTCCCTTGTCACTCTCCTCTATCAATTGTTTTAGTCATTTTGATGCACCGATTGTAGTAGGCAGATGATCACATTTTCTACACGATTTCTTAATACTACCAAAAAATAGCCCCTAATACATGGGGCACCTCTTGATTTACATATGTGACAATAATTGCATTGAGCATTTGCAAAGGACACTTTGAGTGTTTTTGCCTTCTCACTCTATCAATTGTTTTAGTTGTCTTAATGCGCTGATTGGTAGCCAAATGATCACCTTTTCTGCACGATTTCTTAATACAACCGAAAAATGGTCCCTAATAGGTGGGGCGCCTCTTGATTTACATACATGAAAATAATTGCATTCCCAATCCATGAATTTGCTGCACAACTTCTTACAAAATTTCCACTCAAGTCCATGTATTTTTTTCTTTCCAATGTTGTGCACTTGAGGGGCTGTTCCTACATTGTTGTGCAGGCAGGTATTTTAGTTGGAGAATCCTCACATTCCAACACATGTGGATCTGAGGTGTTACAATCCACTTTGTGCTAGATATATGTGCTCACATTTACAAGTGGTACAGGGTTTACTAAAAAATATGCGTGTTATAAATATAAGAACAAGATTTAGATGACATTTTCTCACTAATCTTGTAAGTTTTGTTTAAAAATCACTTTTAACATTTATAGCTTTAAAAGGCTTCCATAAGTATACTACATGCTCTTCACTGATTGAAATTAAAAAAGCCTTTCATCAGGATATAACCAAGATAAAAGATAATATAATACAAAAGCATATCATACATATCCAATTACATATAAAAATTGAGAACATCTCTCAAAAAAAGATGAACAAGACATGAATCACCACTAGCAAGGACCACTACAGCCCAACAAAGGACTCATCGTCCAAACTACACTCTACAATAAGCAAGCCATATCAAAAAAATAGCTTACACCAAGGAAGTAGTACAACCCATTGAAGTATCAATACTCCAATGGCGGCTTACACTTACAATTACATCTATCAAATTTAAAAATACCCCCTTTGGTGGTGCTCAATAGTACATGTCCAAAAAGTTATATTTTTGAGATATCTTCGACCCTCTCTACATAATAGTAACTTTGACTCAAATTTCAATATATTCTGCATATAAACTCAAATAGTGGAATCCATAGGATCATTAGAAATATCTCAAAGAGTACTACAACTTTGCTTTTTGCATCACCTTATAATTCTTCATAGCTTGAAAGATATGATCAAAACCATGAAGCTGGGTGTGCTATTAAAAAAACAAGGTAGCGACTTTTTCCTTCTACCTGTGAAGAAGATTATTCACATCATATATTCTTATTAAGAAATATCTTGGCACACAAATTCGGAAGAAATTTTGCTTCAAAATATGTGGTGGCATTGGCGGTGGTGAAGAATCCAAAATCGATGACTTTGAGGTAAAGCTCCTCTCCTTCTCCCTTGAATTTGATGAGGTCCTGGTGGCAATAGAAACAAAATATGTACACTCTCACAAATCTAAATGCTAGAGATCCTCATTAGTGACCTTGTTGAGTGCAAAATTGTTGAAGTACAATGAGAAGTGAGGAACAAGACTCAATTAGACACATGCTATAAGAGGTAATGAGGAGACACAATAAAGATAACATAAACAAAAAGAATGAGTCATTTCACATACATATGTAGACAAGCTTACTAAATTATAACATCACCATCAAGACCCAAGGAAAATAGAATTCCTTTCCTAACACACATCAAGTAATGAAGCAACATGCTACAAGAGTGAGGGTAGCTCTAGCATCCAAGGAAACTCTATGGCTTAATATGTTAATATGCTACTATATGTCGCAACATATCTAATATGCCTTAGCTCCTTATATATAGGAGATTTATCACCCTTTTCTTAAGAATTACATTACAAGATAGAAGAAGCATCCAACTAGTCTTGACATGTGTCTTCTTGATTTCCCAATGCAAAGATTTGTTGACTTGGAAGATAGACTCAACCCCACCTTGATTGTATAGTTAGCAATATAACCCATACCAATGTATTCATAAATTATATGCATGGCATTTACAATGAACACTCCACTCATTTTCTCACACCCAATATATAATATTATAGAGAGTTTATACCCTTGGAATCCTTTGTGTGAAACAAGATATTTGGAACTAAATCATCATAGAACTATATGTTTTCTTCCTCCCATTTGCTACTTCTTCTTCTTGCATGGTTGCTTGAATAAGTTTTCTTATAGGTTAGTTCCTCAAATTAGCCTCTTTTTCATCTACATTTTGTGAGAGAGAACCATTGCAAAGGCTAATATTTTCTTACCTCCATCTTGGAAAAGAGATCTCTTCCTTCACCCTCCTATCCATGGAGCATTCTAGTGTAATGGAGACACTTAATTATTTAACAAGGCTAAGGTAAGAACTTGACTTGAATAGTCCAAGACATCATCATCTATTGGTGCTGATCATATTGCTACATCCTAATCATTGAAAATGTGTATATCTCCGTCTTTGGAATCATAAGTCATGTGCTCATTCAAATGATCTAAAGTATTTCAAGGTAAGGGAATCATCGATTTTAGAATAGTTATGTTCACACAAGGGCATCTCAGCAAGCTGTGTGGGCATAAACATTATCAAGACATGAGTGTGAACCATCTTAAAGAACTAGAGTAAAAACATCATGGGCAATGGCATCATTACATATGGAGCCAGCATCCATGGTCAAGGAACTTTCCAAAGCATTATCACATGTTTTTGCATTATTACGCGCATAAAGCACTCTCATCACATAGAAATATCTTATCTCATGAGGAACCATATCATCATGCATGGAATCATGCCAAGGGTATGTATTATCATGTATCTTGTCCCTATAAGAGGGGATACAATTTACAGTGTATACAAGAGAACACTCACAAGAAGTAGGATCTTTCACAACACAAAAGTTTAAAGCTCAAATTTTACAATAATAGAGATAGAAAAGAATAATGTATTACTAAACTGATGAAATGGTAAAGCCCCACACCCATGTGCTCCCATGAAGAAGAGAGATTTGATGGCTAATTTGGTACTACTAAGATGGAGGTTATATGCTAGTAGAAGCTAGTGATTGAACTCATAGTGATGATGACTGATGTACTGTGTGGAGAAGAGTTGACTGTGTAACTTCCTAGGGGGTCTCCCACCCTCTCCTTGTCCCACCCTCCATATGCATGATCTCTTCTTCCCTCCCTTTTCCCCCTGTCTCTCTTTCACCTCGTTTCTCTCTCTCTCTCTCTCTCTCTCTCTCTCTCTCTCTCTCTCTCTCTCTCTCTCCTTCTCTTTGCACTCTCTCTATCCTTCTCTCTCTTTTGTAGCTCTCTTTGTCCTCTCCCTATCTCACTCTCTCTATCCTCTCTCTGTCTCTCTCTCTACCCTTCTCTTTGCTCTCTCTCTTTCTCACCCTTTCTGTCCTTCTCTTTTCTCTCTCTCTCTCTCTCTCTCTCTCTCTCTCTCTCTCTCTCTTTCTGTCCTTCTCTTTGCTCACTCTCTCTATCGTCCATCTCTACCCTTCTCTTTGCTCTCTCTCTCTCTCTCTCTCTCTTTCTGTCCTTCTCTTTGCTCACTCTCTCTATCCTCCATCTCTACCCTTCTCTTTGCTCTCTCTCTCTCTCTCTCTCTCTCTCTCTCTCTCTCTCTCTCTCTCTCTCTCTCTCTCTCTCTCTATCCTCCATCTCTACCCTTCTCTTTGCTCTCTCTCTCTCTCTCTCTCTCTCTCTCTCTCTCTCTCTCTCTCTCTCTCACACACACACACACACACACATAGACACACTTTTTGTCCTTCTCTCTCTCTCTCTCTCTCTCTCTCTCTCTCTCTCTCTCTCTCTCTCTCTCTCACACACACACACACACACACACACACACATAGACACTTTTTGTCCTTCTCTTTGCTACTCTCTTTATATTTCCTTCTCGTTTCTCAACATAGCATACTTAACTCATGTTTTGCGTACAGATCCTCGAGTCTACAATAGCGCTTCGCTACCTTATTCATCCACACAATACAGAAAATGTCGATTCTTTATTGGTGTTGTACATAAACATTGTTGCAGAGGGGAATGATGTCTTATTTGCAAAACCCCAACATGTGTTGATCTCGCCCTCTTTCTCTATTTTTTAATATGAAAAATAAGATCATGACACAATCATAAACAATTGCTAAACCCAGTCACTTAAATATTCACATATAAATAAGTTTACTGCATTACAATGAAATCTTCATCAAGACACCCTCCACTACATCCTCTTTGGGATAAATACAAACAATGTTCATACCTAATTTTTGTGCTACCATAGCACAATCTCCACATCCAACATAAATCTCTACTATCACTTGCCTTTGCTTTACACGACGCTTCTCAACAGGCTATCCCAATAGTCACATCCACACTGAGATCCACCTGCAAAGAAAAAATCTCTCTTAATTCCACCAAAAAATGTAACGCCCTTATTTTGGAGCACAAAAATGTTAACTCCATACCTTGCCATGCTGTCCCATCTAGGCGTCTTCCCCAATGCATCATGTTACAAAGATCAATGATATAATCAAGTGAGAAATTTTGTGTATGGTTTTGTCAAACTATGCTTTGTGAAGGTAGTAGCGATGAGGGTATGTTTCTGCACAAGAGTATGAGATGATTTTTTATAGCAAAAAGTGATGCTCAATGGAAATCTCTATGGTTAGTGTTGCTTACCTCTTGTCCAAAGGCCTTTCCAATCTGCGTTGTACATCGCACATTCACCAAGGTGTCTAAGGAGAAGCTAGAGCACTCTACCTGCGCTATAATGGTTGCCACTTGATACACAATATCGATAACAATAATAGAGTCATTGTCATCTAAGATGGTCTCACAAATCTAAAGCAGTGCAGGCTCTCCTCTCCATCTTCATGGCATTAGAATGACATACACAAAAAACGTAAGCATGACATACATGTGCAACATATGCACAACAACACATAAGGTCTTAATAAAGGAAAAATAATATCATCACTCACATGTGCTGAGATTCCATGGTGGGACAATATGAGGGTAGCCATAAACAAAACCTCCTGTGGGCAACCTCACTACAATACAATCACACACTGTGCTTGTATTAATACCTTTAATAGTAAAAGTCATGTATCCCTCATTGGCCTTATGCAACATATCAAAGACATGTACTAGCTCCTCTAGACACTCCTAATTCAAAAGTGCATGGACTATCTTCAAAGGATCCCTAACAAATGCCATCATCTTTGTAGAATGATGTCCTACCACACCATGTTGCGTAGAGTTATACATCAATTCTGATTACAGGATATAAAAGACACACCTTTACAATTCTTTCACATGTAGTCACAATTGATAATTATACATGTTAACGGCGAGGCTTCTATAACGATAGAGGAACTAGCACTTTGATGTTTGCTCGGAACGCCAAGGACTACTGTCATGCTACAACAAGACACTCTTACAAAGCGTACATTTTGTAAGTGCATGCACCACACAAATATGTTACATTATCATTACCAATGAGTAAAATCATACCTGGCAAATTCATTTGGATTGGGGTCAGGTCACCCCCCAGGCTAGGTGGATTAATATGTTGCAATGGTGCATTTGGCACTTCACCTCGTGCAAAGCTTATATGAACCCATAACTTAATCTATGTTAGTATCTAAGCAATGTAACAATAATACCAATGAACCATAAGTAAAAGAGTGCCTTGCATGTGTTGCTGCATGACCCACTTCTTCAACTTTTAGGGTTGCCTCAATCTTATAAGTGCTATCATTAGAATCTCTTTCCTGATATTCTAATGGAGAGGTATCAAGGTTGTTCTCTTCCTGTATTTCCTTTCCTTTTTCCTTTCCCTTCATTGCATCCTTCTTTGGCACTTTTGCCCCTTCATCACATCATCATCCCCTTCATCTTCATCATTCCCTTCATCTTTTATAAGACCTTTTCCCTTGCCTTGAACATGTGATTTGTCACATAGACTTCTAAGCTTTACAATAGAATTCATGATTCAAAAAGATATAAGAAATAATATTTAAATTAAATTAAAATATCTAATTATGTAGTTCATACCATGGTTGATTGCTTCGATTTACATGCCCAAGTATACATCTCCTTCTCGCTCTGGGGAAATTTTCCTCTTGGTGGAAAGTCAAGGAACAATGGACATCTCTTGTATATCCCCGCATCCCAAAGGTCTCAAAGTTCCCTGCTGTGTATACATAGTGTTCTCATGTTTTGGATTACATCAATCTTTTAAGATTGCAAGCACATTTGCAATAAATCTCTCTGCATGGCACTTACAAATCCATCTACACATTATTATTTTTGTTCAATTATTTAGGAGCTCAATGGAGTCTTCTTGGGCCCTTTAATTTGGACGTTTAGTGAAATGCTTAAAATGCTAATCCATCTTTGACCAAGCCTAGAAGCCTAGTCCTAAAAGCATATATTTGATTTTTCACAAAAACAAAAAAAAATAAAAAAAAGGAGATATTCCTAGATCTGGCCACCTAGGTGACTTTAAAGCTTTGTAATGGGCTGTCAGTCAGTAATCATAGCCTGCAGCAACCTTTTCGAACTCCAAACATTCCAAAAATTCGTCACTTTCTTCCCCCCTTTTTTGTGTGTACACCAAATCTCTTTCTCTCTCTAAATCTTCTCTCTAAAACGCCCTGCACTCCTTCTCCATGGAAAAAAGCATCTTTCTCTACTCCAAAAGCCATAGCTAACAGATCTGTACTCCTAAATGAGCCTTCTCTCTCCAAACCCACAGTAGTAGCCATGGCTTGCAGGGAAGAAGCTTACCATGAGCATTCTCTCTACAGTACTTGGTCCTCTCTCCATAGCTAGCAGGTCTGTACTCCTAAATGAGCCTTCTCTCTCCAAACCCACAGTAGTAGCCATGGCTTGCAAGGAAGAAGCTTACCAGGAGCATTCTTTCTACAATACTTGGTTCTCCCTCCAAACCCATAGTAGTAGCACAGAAGAACCTTTTCATGAAGTATTCTCTCTCTATATTGCTTAGCAGCCATAGCTTGCACTAAAGAAGCTTCCCATAATGCATTGTCTCCTTTGCATTTTCGTCTCACCATTGCCGACCCTCTCTATGTTTCTTTGGCTCCCTTTCTGGCTTCTTTCTCTATCCACAATGCAGCTCTAGAGAAGCAACCCTCATCTCCATTCTTCCCATTATTTTTTGATACCATATTCTGCTCCTTCCACTCCTATTCAACCCAAGCTTACAAGCCTACTTTCTTGTAGATGGCACTACAAGACATCACCAATAAGCCTTCTAAGATCCGCCTTCAGGTTGATTTGGAGACAGAATACGCAACCCTACGCAGTAGGCATGTTGCACCCAATATTTCATACGATCAGCTTCGAATGCAAGGAGCAAAGGCCATTGATCTTTGGATTGATGGAAATCTTTATCCACCAGATCCAATATCTGGTGCCCCTCCACCATTCAAAAGCATTACAAGTTTTCTTATGTTTGTTGGTGATGGTTTCAATGGGCTTCTTGGCTATTGTAGGAGATTACACATGTTGTGGCTAGATGAGGCAGCTGAAAAGAGGCAAACACAATTTGTCTTCGACCAGCTTCAAGCGGCATCGACTAAGCAGATCAATGGTTTGATGCAGAGGAATAAAGAGCTCTCAGAGGAGCTTGAGGTGCAGAAGAATAATCTAGCGGATCGTGTGCGCACAATAAATCAATTTACCGATAATTATGTTCGTCATTCCAAGACAGCAGTAGACTCAAGAGTAAAAGGGAAACAACCTAGCAAAGGCAAAAGTCAAAAACAGGTGGGTGAAAAAAAAGCAATCGTTTTTTATGCTGAACAGAGGAAAGGATCAAAGGTATGGCATAATGGCATATTAAGTTGTGACCAGAGCAAGCCACCTAGTCGTGACCAGGACGACAATGCTTGGAACCCAATCTTGGAAATTCCACTATGTCAAGTGCATGTGTGCACATTACATGCAAGACTGAGGATTTTGGATAAGCTATTGATGCTCCACATAAACTATGTCTGGAACATGGAGCCCGAAGATCGACGAGAAGAGTCAATACGTGCACTAGAGAGTGTACTTTCCTCTATGGGATTACATGCTGGAGCAGTGGTCTTGACAAAGGACAGAAAATCAAACCCTACACAAGACAACCCTAATAAAATTTGCATGGGTGGATCAAAGGCAAGACACTTGCTATCAAACCACTTGGGTTCTCATAGCCACACTGACTTTGAAATTTGGAAGAAGATATGTGATGTCACAACATATCGAGGAAATGATGCCAGGCTTGGCCTAAAACGTGCACATGTATGGGAGGTGTGTAATAAAATGGTCGATCTTCTAGAGCGACCTCACCTGGATGACCATGGTATTGAGGCACTTAAACAAGCCACTTGTAGATTCACAGAAGAAATGGTCGAGGCATGGGGAGAAACACACATTACTCACTACATGGTAATGTTGTATTTATTGTGTCCTTGTAGTATGTTCTTCATACTGTTTGTTGACTTTTTGTAATTTTCTATGCAGCATATATTGTATGCACATGGGCCATACTTTCTCGATAGATATGGCTCTTTAGCACTTTGGAGCAATCAAGGCATGGAGAAATCACATTACCAAGCAAAGGCCGTGTATTTTAAGGGCACTCGCCATGGTGGTGGCAAAGTCAAGAGTAATGCACTCCATGAAATGTTCAACTGGTTCTATCGCGTTCTGGTTGGCAAAAAAAGGCAAAAAAGTCGCGGTAATTTGTCTCTTAGGCGTCAAATAATGAAAACTGTTAATGCAAGAAGAACTGAAGGATACAACAGATCAAATGCTAGGGAGAGACTACGGCAGTGGGTAGCAAGCAAGCGTCGGTGTGGTTCCTCATGGGCTTAAACTCTCTGATTATAATCTTTTTGTGTTTTTAAATTTTCTAAAAGTTTTAAAAAATTATATTTATAGACATATTTAAGTCATTTTTCATTTATAGAAACCACATTTCAATTTCTTCTTTGTGCTCTACTCTCTCTTGCCCTCCCACTATCTCTTGCACTCGTAAATACCTAGGCCATGCCAGAAGAACAGGAGCAAGACTTGCGGTTTTTCGATCAACTCGGCCCACTACCTGCTACAGCAAAAAGGACAAGTCTACCTATCGTAACAGAGCAAGAGGCAAAGGAGATGAGAGAAGAAGAGCGTAGGAAGGAGGCTGAAGAAGCACAACGCAGGAAGGAAGCTGAAGAAGCAGGGCCTAGTAGAGAAGCAGAAGAAGAGCGGCGTCGAAAAGAAGCCGAGGAAAGTCAAGGGCAGCCACCGGAGATTGTTATTGAGGCCGACACCCTAGAACAGCTAGAGGTTATCTTACAGAACAGGGAGGTCGAGCTCTTGTCCTACGGCATCACGAAAGATACCATTGACAAAGAGTTTGCTCTTGTGAGGGCAGCTTGGGAGACAGAAATGCAAAAGAGACAGCAGCCCAAAGAGGACGCAAGGAGGGCAAGCCAAGCACAGCCACAGGCAGCCACAACATCCAGGCGGCCAGTCAAGAAGTGTGGTAAAAGAATGGAGGGCAAGTTTCGGGACCAACAAGAAGAGGAAGAGCGTGCACAAAAGAAAAAGAAGTTCAGGTCTGAACGACCACCGTGGGAGAATCAAAGACCACCACCGCCTCCACCAGTTACAAAGAAGAAGAGAAAATGGAGGCCAGGGATAGTCGCGCTACGAGAGATTAGGAAATATCAGAAAAGCACAGATCTTCTCATCCCCAAGGCACCATTCTCTCGACTGGTGAGAGAAACAATGGAAAAATATTCTGACAGGGTTGACCGCATACAGAGCACAGCTCTTGAAGCTCTTCAAGAAGCTGCTGAAGATATTGTAGTTTCTGTTTTTGAAGACTCAGTGCTGGCTATGGTACATGCCAAGAGAGTTACTTTGAAACCTGTAGATATGTCCCTAGCCCTACGTCTACGTTTAGAGCGTAGCCTTCTACCTCAATAGGCTAACCCATTTTGTAATTCTCCCTACAAAATTTTGTAATGTTCCCAGATTCCTTTGTAGCTTTTTCACACATAAATGAAAACTTTGTGAGTTGTGTTACATTCTTTGTTGAGTCCATTTTTTTTGAATGCTCAGTGCCAATGAACATTTCATTTAAAAATTATAAAAGCACTATACACACAGGACAAAACACACACAAACACACACACACACACACAAATATGCACATATATATATATATATGTACACACACACACACATATATATGAATATTTATATATACAAAAAATGTAGATCCTATAAAGTCAACTAGAGAAACTTATAGAGTGCCTTATAAAAAAAATAAAAAAAAATAAAAAAAATGCCATGTGCGCTACGACGCGTTAATCTCTAGTTTGACCAGGTCAAAATGGAGATTTACGCGCCGTAGCGCACATGGCATTTTTTTTTTTTTTTTTTGATATCTATGGTCTGGTGAGGCTCATATGACCATTATAAATGCACCTAGAGACCCTTATAGAGTGCCTTATGAGCCTCAAGGTCAAAAAAATAAAAAAAATAAAAAAAAATTGCCATGTGCGCTACGGCGCGTTAATCGGCACTTTGACCAGGTCAAAATGTTGATTTACGCGCCGTAGCGCACATGGTATTTTTTTTATTTTTTTTTGATATCACATGGTCTGGTGAGGCTCATAAGACACTTTAGGTGCCCTAACAGCCCTAAAATCTTATATATTTATATAAAATATTATATATATGTATATATATCTGATAATAGCCTTAAAATCTTATACACACACACATATACACATACACATATATACACACACATATATATATGTATATATATACATATATGTACATATATATATACATATATGTGAGTGTGTTTACATCTATAAATACAATATTTTTTCATACCGCTCTAACCCAATCTCGATTACTTTTTTTAATCACGATCACAATTAAAAAAAATCCTAAACAATTTTTCCTATGAACACATGAACAAAATCTTAAAATTGCGAGGCTTGAAATGGTATATCACAAGTACGCCAGGAAAAATCACAACTTACAATGCACAACAAAAAAATTTTATTAAACTTGGAAGAGAAGTTTGCATTACAT
Source organism: Cibotium barometz (assembly GCF_041138505.1). NCBI lineage: Eukaryota > Viridiplantae > Streptophyta > Polypodiopsida > Cyatheales > Cibotiaceae > Cibotium > Cibotium barometz. The sequence goes on along the minus strand of NC_141057.1, from coordinate 41,271,926 downwards.
CTTTTTAATAAGCTCTTGGAAGAGCTCAGGAGAGAGAGTTCTAGAGGCTGGTTTCTGGCCTAAGCTTTGGAATACATCACTCGGCTCATTGATTCCTTGAGCCTGAGAAAGGGCACAATGGCCTAAAACTGAGCCGGGATGGTTGCCCGTGAAGCAATACAAGGCAGCTTCCCTAGCTACCAAAATACATTTATTTATGTTCGAGGCTAGGGGGTTCTCCGACAAGACAGCACTAAGTGCTTTACATTTTAGGAGCTCGGCATAGGCGATCTCTGCATATTCTAAATGAAAAACCCGCACTATGTCGGCCCTGAGGGCAGGTATGTAGTGCCGAAGGGATGCATCTCGACCCTCTGACTTTGGCCGCGTTCCTCCTACGCGCATAGCAAACTTGTCCACTTCAAAAGCAGTCTGTCAACATGTCAATATAGAAGTTAGGAAGCGTGAAATGATACAAAAAATAATTTGCTTTACAACTAAGAAGTAAGGACATACCTCAGTTGCATCGTCACTTGCAACTAGTTGCTCATTCGTCAGGTTTATGCTTCCTTGGTCTTGAGCATCGCCAGCAACCAAGGGCATGTGTGGTTCAAAGGCAGCTACGCTCTCATAGAATTGCACTTCATTCTTTATTTTGACGAGCGCTTTGGCCACTACAACTTCCAAGGTACTGCTACCAATATCATATGCAAGCGCTTTTGTGAGGTTGTCATCTTCAAAAGAAATTTTTACTTTTCCTTTTTCTTGACCCCCAGCATTCACGGCAATAATAGAAAGTGCCTCATCCTCACGTAACCCGAGTGTCTTGACAATGTCATCCAAAAACAAAAACTCTTTCCCATCAATAATGATTGGATGCAAAGACATGATAACAAGGTCTGGGACCTCCTCGAGTACTTCATCGCCCTCTAGAACTAGGTCCGGAGCCTCCTCGGGGACATTATCTTGTAGAGCCACCAATGCCATTGAGGCCTCCCATTGTTCTGTAACATTCTCTTCCTCAGCATGGGCCTCTTGGACCTGCTCCATTAGCTTTACTTTGTCCTTTTCTTTTTCCTTGCCACTTTCTTTCGCCACACCCTCTTGTAACAGAAGGACCAAAACCATGTCCCAGCTTAGGAAAGAAGTGCCGATGTTGCCCATTTGTAGTTCCAGGAGTAAGTCTTCCTCCTCATTTCTGTAGTCCTTTTCTGTGAGGGATTTTAAAAACCTGGATAGGCGAAATCTAAAATTCTTCTCTTCCCTGAATATGTACTTGATGAGGTCAACTGGAACCCATAAGCCCTCATCACCCTCAAACATGATGGAGTACGTGCTGATGTGTTCATCCATATACTGAATGACATCTGTAAAAGCATCCGCGTGTAGATGCATTGTTGCACGTACATCAATTGCTCCCTCAAACATAGGGACGATCTCATCAACCCTATGAAGTAACTCAAGCTTTCCTAGCTGTGCAATAAGTGCATCAAGTAGAGGTGCCATGCTATGAGTGATTGGAGGAAATAGAGAGTGTGTGATACAGAAAGGTGTGCGAAATTGAGAGCAAGTGTTAGGAGAGAACGATAATTGTCAATTGATGTAAATGAGTAAAGTATCGTTTATATATGGGCGACCTTGTTATAAAATTTTTAAAAACTTTTAAAATTTGTAAGTACCAAAAAATTTTTAAAAAATGGTATGCGAAAGCAAGAACGTATCCTTCCATCGCAAGGTCATTTCCAATTTACTAGTGGCTCACGCCACAGATGCTTCTGTGACCAACCTTACACTATCACAAAAAAATAAAACTGCACAAGATAATTAAAAAACCTTAATAAGACAGTGAGGCAAAAAAATTGAAATTGTATTTACTTCAATTCAAGATTACATATCCAGTGGTTATCTGATAGCTACACAGCCAGGGAAAGTAATTTCTCTACAAAGAAAAGATCGTTCCTGCCTTTTGCGCACTACTCTACCATTGATTATCAAAGCAAAATCACCACTGAGTGAGAATCGAAGAACTAAGTAGTCACGTAAGTTGGCAAGGGACCAGTCATCATTCACAGTAACATCTTCTACATCCCCACCTTGCATGGATATATGTAGCACACCCTGTTCTGTAGAGGTTGTGTCGGAGTCTAACGCCTCCCATTCTCCATTTGTAAGCTTCCATCGCCTGTAAGGAACGCAATGGACAACTGTTGCTTGGCAATATGATAGCGCATCACAACCTTCTCAACAATTACTCCGCATCTGATGGTGTCTCCATTGTGTTGAACAACTTTTTTATCCCATGCAGGTGATAAGAAACAAGTCAGAGCTCTCTCCCCCTTTGCAATCCATAAAGTTGGGGTACGATGTGTGTCACTTGTACGGAACAGGTACACAAAGAGGTGTACAGGTATGAAGCAGGTTATGGTTGCTTTGTGAGATCCATATGTGCACTTCATAGCATTTTGCACCTTGCTTTCGATCTGCAAACAAGCCATGGCCACTGAAGCATTGTCTGGAATTGGCCATTCAATAGATGTGAGAGTTGGCGTAGGTTTTGGAACTAATTTTCCAGTACCATTTGCTGTCGTGGGAACCACATATGTATCCTCATAGAAGAAGATGTTTCGTGCAAGAAGTTGTGCAGCTGGACACCCTCCAAAGATTAAACTGCCAAGCTCCACATGGTATGCTTCAAAGGTTCCTGAAATTGCCTCCATAGGCTCCCATTCACTATAGTTTGAGGGAAAAATATCTACGCACAGGAACCCAAGAACAATCAACGCAGTGCTCAGTATACCATTATTAGCACACAATTGATTTAAAAACAAGAATATAAAGTGGTGAAATAACTTACAATTTGCAGGAAATCGTTGACGTTGGTCATGGTCTGCTAGTTTCAGCTCTGTTGCCTTGTAAACATGTTGGACCTTAGCTAGCTTTTTTCCATCACGATTTTGTTTGAGCTCCAATATCCGCCCTTTCCAATGGTGACTTTGTATATCAACGTATCGCTTTGACACCTTGTGGCTTCCTCTTGTACTAGGCTGCATCGTAATCCAGTTCCACTTCTCGTACTGTTTGATGTTCCAGTGCCCATCCTCATCTTGACCACTGCTACAAGAGAGAGATTGAATACTGATCGGAGGCCTTCGAGCTCTAGAAGAAGACATCAGATGTATATATTAGAGAGATTATAAACCTTGATGGCAAAGAAAAATAGAATGGTGAGAAAAAAACTTAGACTAGGAAGATGTAAAAAAGAGAAGGAGTTGTAGAGCAAGTTCCAAGGGCTTGGCTGTGCTATTACTGCACTTTGAAAGAGGATATTGGAGGGGATGAGAGGAGACAATGAGTAAGATTATGAGAGCCAAACCATTTGCAACTCAAGCTTCCATAGCTTGGCTCCACTGTTACACTCTGTAAAAGGAGGTTGGACAAGGTAGAAGGATGTAAGTGAGGATCAAACTTCCCTAGCTTCTGAGAGGAGGTTGCAGATCAAGCTTCCATAGCTAAGCTCTGCTGTTACACTCTGTAAAAGGAGGTTGGACAAGGAAGATGGATGAAGTAAGGAAATGTAAGTGAGGATCAAACTTCTATAGCCTCTGAGAGGAGGTTGCAGATCAAGCTTCCATAGCTAAGCTCTGATGTTACACTCTGTAAAAGGAGGTTGGACAAGGAAGAAGGATGAAGGAAGGAAATGTAAGTGAGGATCAAGCTTCCATAGCTTCTAAGAGGAGGTTGCAGATCAGAGGATCAAGCTTCCATAGCTTCTAAGAGGAGGTTGCAGATCAAGCTTCCATAGCTATAGATCTGGGTTTCTGAGTGAAGAGAGAGGTAGATCAAGAGGTAGATAGCTAAAAGAAGTAGTCTAGAGAGTGAAAAACGCCTTGCTATGAGAAAGGGGGAAGAGAGAGCGTTTTGGAGGGAACGTGGGAGAGAGGGATAGTGGAAAGTGAAGGGGAATGTGCATTGAATGCATGGGAACTCGTTTTTGGGCCTCTATCACTTTGGAGGCCTTAGTTAATGATGGTTGCAGGCTGCTGGCAGGCTGCAGCTATCCTTTTCTATATAAAATAGGGAAAAAATGCATATACGTTTTGAATTTTTGAGTTTTAGTTGATTTTGAAAATTTAAAAAGAGCCTATTTAGCCTATTATTCTAAGTTTGACCACTACCTTCTAGGCTCTTACAAACCATTGGTGTCAGTCCACATGTAATCTCCCTATTTGTCTATTTCTTAATCACCTCCATTAGGCAATGGCAAATTAAAGGGCCCAAAAAGACTCCATTGAGTTCCTAATGTTTGTCCTTCTCTCTCTCTCTCTCTCTCTCTCTCTCTCTCTCTCTCTCTCTCACACACACACACACACACACACACATAGACACTTTTTGTCCTTCTCTTTGCTACTCTCTTTATATTTCCTTCTCGTTTCTCAACATAGCATACTTAACTCATGTTTTGCGTACAGATCCTCGAGTCTACAATAGCGCTTCGCTACCTTATTCATCCACACAATACAGAAAATGTCGATTCTTTATTGGTGTTGTACATAAACATTGTTGCAGAGGGGAATGATGTCTTATTTGCAAAACCCCAACATGTGTTGATCTCGCCCTCTTTCTCTATTTTTTAATATGAAAAATAAGATCATGACACAATCATAAACAATTGCTAAACTGGAATGAAGGGATGTAATGCATGAAAATATGAGTAATCACCATGTAAACATGATGCCTAAGTGTGTTTAGTCTCTCACACCAAGAGAATGGAAATAGCCTTCCACAAGCCAAGAAGCCATGAGCTCCAAGAAACATAAGTTTCCATTTCTAAAAATGATCATCAAAAGTTACAACCATGGTCCAAGTCCCCTCTTTTATACATGGACTTGTCCCATTATTAACCCTATTGAATAAAGTTCCTACTTTATTACAAACCATCCCTTCCCAAAGATTTTGTCCTCAAAATCAATAACATGTACAATCTCCAAGTATGAGACTCTAATGTAATCGATGGGAAGTGGTTAAGAGTTCTCAAGTACATCCAAAGCACATATACAATGAAAATTTGGATGTGTACAAGTCCACAAAGCTTCAAGCCCAAAGTGTATGAGTGAGACTGTTATGACAGCCCTTCTAGTCGATGAAGACCCTTGAAAATCCTTCATTTAGACTCCATATATTGGGCTGAAAATGATATGTACACTCAGCCATATGTAGCCCACATCATAATCTTTCATTAGGATACGCCATGAAGCTTGTTGGAGTAGAAAAATAGGCCCAATAGTAGACCTTCCCAAAGCTGTCCAGAAATTACAGCATGTATACTTCTCCTCATAGTACCCAATTTACTCAAGTAAACCATACCACTTGGTCACGGAAAGTCATCCACAAGTAAGCCATGTTGTTGGACATACTCCAATGATTACCAAGTAGCCTCATCCATGGGTAATTGCTTCCATTTGACAAGGTATTCATCAATAAGACCCTCTTAGGTGGTAGACTCTTTGGCACTTGCAAAATATCTTCATAATCCTTAAGAAGAGTTGCCATTTCCTCATCTATGTGCTGTCCACTGCCTTCCATCCCCTCTTGGGTAACATGTAACACATAGATGGTGCCAAAAGCCTTAATCTCTTTCTTGAGTCACCTTGGAGTGATCAAAGAGAGCTTCTTAGGTGCATTTGCAGCAAGTACCACCTCCCGGATCAAACGGAAACTCACCATCCTCCGTGATGAAAGAATGGTCTTCAAGTGACTCCTCATGTGCTTCTTCATTGCAATCCTCCCATTCCTCAATGTCATGAGAGTCATCCTTGTTCTCTTCCTCATCCATGAGGATCATAGTGGCCACAATCTTCTTTGATTTGCACACATGCCCGGGTGACCACCTCTCTTTGCACTTGAAACATAGCCCTTTGCTTCTCAACTCCTCAATCTTTGGATCATCCATTCTTTGAGTCTTCTTGAAGGGTTGAAAGGGCTTCTTCTTCATGAAGTCACTACTCCTTTTGGCATCAAATTGATGTATCCCATTCTTTGGCTGTCCACCCCCAAATGATGTAGGAGTTCTTGGATTAGAGGATGGTAATGTAGAGGTAGGACCTTTCCCAAAATTGTAAGAAGTAGTGGTTGGTTTGAGTGTGTCCTTGGTGAAGGTCATGGGCTGAGACCTCTTGTACTTTGGCTCATAGAGTTCGGCTAACCTCATAGCTTCTTTGAGAGAGCTAGGCCTTTGAGCCGACACATCCGCCTTGATGAAGTGTTCAAGCCCATGCACAAACTTTTTCATCTTCATGTCTTCACTCAAGCCTTCCACGTACATTGAAAGCTTCAAAAATTTCTTGATATAATCTCTCACCATCATCCCCTTTTGAGAAAGTTCATACCATTCTTCATGGTAACGGTCAAGCACTAGGGGTGAAATGAAGGCCAAGTTCATCTCCCGCTTCAATCCTTCCCAAGTTGATGGCGTGTTCCCTTGTTTGACCAAGTGCCTCCACCATTGATGTGCATAATCTTCAAGGTGTAAGGAAGCAAATTGTACCATATCACGCTCACTTTTTGGGTAAAGTTGGAAATAAGTGTCAAGCTTAGTAGCCCACTCCTCCAACTCTTGCGGAGATGATCCATCACCTTTGAACTTTGATAGTGAGACTTTGTCTTTGACATCCTTAGAAGCTGTGTAGGATGGGTTGTCATGTTGGGTAGAGGGTTTGAACCTTTGCATCTTCATATACGATTCCATGAATTGCGCAAAGTCTTTGTAGTCCCTCTTGATGTCATTTGGTAACTCCATCCACTTCTCATGAGCATCCCTTTGTCTTTGGGCAAAGGACAATTGGTTCCAATCGAGTACCACCTCTTCATCAATCATGTGCATATTGGAATTAGATGGACCCGAGTGAAAAGAAGAATGAAACATGTCCTTGACAAGGGGCCTCCGTGCATCCGCCATGAATCCAAAAGTAGCATTCTTGGTGGCATGCTCATGCATTACTTTGGGAGAAACCTCTTGTGCCATAGGTAGCTTGCCTTCCCTACGGCCTTCAAAAGCTGTCCCATATTGCTTGCCTGCATGTGAAACACCATGACCACTATCAAATGAAGGTTGGCTCATTGGCCGAGCCACCCTCTCTTCCAAGACTTCCATCCTTGTGGCCATAGTATCAAGTCTATCATTGACCTCCACCCTTGTAGCCATCGTGTCCATCTTCGCATTCATTTGCATCAGCATTTGCATGATCAAATCGATGGGGATGGTATGTGACGCTTGTGGGGTGGGCTTGTGGGCACTTCCAACATTCACTTCTTCATGCACTTCCCTTGAAGTATGCCCACAAGTATCTTCCGGAGCATCTAAGATTCCTTGCTCCATAATTGCTTCTTCTCCCTCTACCTCGTCGGGAGTCAAGGTGTTATGCTTTGGTCGCCCTCTTGTCCTCGTTCCCATGGAAAGTATCGGTTTCAAAGATTTGGCTCTAACTTGAGGTAGGGATGTCCGATTGAAGTGGTCTAGAGCTTGTTGGAGAGCTAATGAGGTGTACTAGACCACTATACAAAGACCCTTAAGAAGTGAGAAGTGCTACTATTCTCTGTTTTAGGGTTTACAGGGTTATAGGCTGAAATAGTATTTTGAGCATAACTTGAGCTAGAAATATCCGAATGCAAAACTTCTTAGCTCAAATCGAAGCCCTCGATGAGTACTACGAGCCTATGTGATTAGATCTTGAAGACCTTAAAACCCTTATGACTGAATTAGGGTTTACTGTTTCTGCAAAAACCCTAATTTCTACCCCAAAGAGATATCGAAACGGAAAGGTTAAGGGCTCGTTGGGTAGCTCTAAGGAAGCACTAAGAGCTCATATGATCACCTTTAATTCAGTCCAAAAGGTTTGGGACTGAATTAGGGTTTTGTAAATCTGCAATTTTCTTGCCCAAGTGACCCTTTTGTGCCCCCAATGATCCTTGCTTGTTCCCGCACCTTTGTTAGCACCTTTTGCACTTCCTTTGCATCCCAAGGTCTGCAATTAATGTTTCACCAACCTCAATTGCCATGCATAGTCAAGATTTTGGAAGAATTTCGTCATAGTCTCCTTTGTAAATGGAGCCAAATCTCAACTGAAAATGCAATTTCTGAAATCAAAATACAATGCTCTTTGCATCCCACAATGCCATGAAAGCTCTTATGCAATCTTTGTCCATCAAGGCATTAGCAACATCCACACAATATGATGGAATAGGGGCCCCATTGCCCAAATGCATCCATAAAGTCGATGTGAGGATTGTTGAGGACGCGCGTTGAAGCTTGCCGATCTCCCGGCCAAGCCCTTCTCACCCCTTCACCAAGTTTTCCTCCAAGGTGAAGGTTGAGGCCATGTCTTCACCACCATGTACCTAATCCTCCACCGTATCGCTTTCCCAAAGCAATCACGACACGGTAGATTCAAAACATGCTCCCCTTGGCCTCTCCAACCAACGCCAAGGTACCCTCACACATTGCTAGATTCACTAGGAAATGAAAGTGAATGCAATGGTGAGTGTATGTGTTTGGAATTTACAAATGGGATGAAGGTAAAATCACTTACATGTGTGTGGCATGACTCATGCCATTTACAATATTCTCATGAATCAATACGCATGAACTCATGCTCATTCTCCTCACTCCAAGTGTTCACCATCCATCAAACAAATTCCAACATCAACAACATCCAACAACACATTGACACTTGTGAAATATGAGTTCAATCCCCCAAAATTGATCCAAGAGCTATGCTTTCTTATGCCAAAATGCAAGTCATAGCATTGAATGGCTATGTAGATGATTCAAGGCATCTATGTGGCATAAAGATAAGCATGAATGGCTCCCAAAAGCATTGAGTAAACTTGATACTCCATCAATGGCATGCCAATTGAATCAAAGTGAAGAGAATCTCCAAAAGTATGATCCCCTGTTTGACCAAGGCTCATGTGGAAGCAATCCATTGCACAAATGCAAGCAATAATGCATAGACAAGCATCATTGGCATGTGAATGGTCAAGCCAAATGGTTAATGTCTGAAATTTAGGGTTTCTGAATGTAACCAACCCCAATCAACTCCCAAAGCTCCACCAAATGCTTCAAACTTGCAAGAGATTGATGGAATCACTCACCGATGACATCCCATGAGCTTCAATGGTGGAAAATGTTGAAGAATGCTTCATGTTGGAGAAAAACGTAGCCCTTCTTGCTCTGAAATTTGCAGCCAAATAGCATCTCCCATGTGCTTGAATAAGGCTTGAAAATATGCTCCAAGCAAGGGCTAAGAACCCTATTGAAAGACTTCCAACTCTTGAGGTAGTAGAGCTAGGCTTCACCTAGCTCTCCCTCCCTCTATTTTCAGCGCAGATTTGAGGCGGCAGCCTGCAGCAGCCCGCCGTGTGCTTCTTTGCCTCCTCCATGAGATGATTAGGATGCCAAACATGCCTATGAAATGTGTAGAAGCTTAGCAATGCAAGATATGGTTCAATGGAAGGTAGGTTAAGCTCAACTTTCAGCCATGGAGAAATGAACAAAAGCTCCCAAATCTTGAGAAAAAAAATTAGCAAGAAGAGGCTCAAATGAAAGATCTCAGAAAGCTCTACAAAAACCCTAAGGTTTGGCATCAAAACGGGTAAAGGAAGAGCATCCCATGGCTATGGAAAGCTTGAGGAAGAAGAAGATGATTACTAATCATGATTAACAGAAAAGTTAATTGCAATTAGTCACTTGCCCTAAGTTTTGGCCCGACTGCCCCAAATTTTTGGTCCAGAGGTCCAAAATTTGGTCCAAAATGGCAAAATTGGCCAAAATCACTCAAAATTCAAGCAATTTCCATGAAATGCTCACCATCTCCATGAGATTAAGCAAGATTAGAGAAGATTTGTCAAGAATCACTCAAGGATTACAAGAAAATGAAAAAAAATTAAAAGAAACTCAAATTTTCAAGCAAATTTTCCCAACAACCCATGCATGCCCATGATCAAAATCAAGAGCTCTGATACCAATTGGAATGAAGGGATGTAATGCATGAAAATATGAGTAATCACCATGTAAACATGATGCCTAAGTGTGTTTAGTCTCTCACACCAAGAGAATGGAAATAGCCTTCCACAAGCCAAGAAGCCATGAGCTCCAAGAAACATAAGTTTCCATTTCTAAAAATGATCATCAAAAGTTACAACCATGGTCCAAGTCCCCTCTTTTATACATGGACTTGTCCCATTATTAACCCTATTGAATAAAGTTCCTACTTTATTACATAAACCCAGTCACTTAAATATTCACATATAAATAAGTTTACTGCATTACAATGAAATCTTCATCAAGACACCCTCCACTACATCCTCTTTGGGATAAATACAAACAATGTTCATACCTAATTTTTGTGCTACCATAGCACAATCTCCACATCCAACATAAATCTCTACTATCACTTGCCTTTGCTTTACACGACGCTTCTCAACAGGCTATCCCAATAGTCACATCCACACTGAGATCCACCTACAAAGAAAAAATCTCTCTTAATTCCACCAAAAAATGTAACGCCCTTATTTTGGAGCACAAAAATGTTAACTCCATACCTTGCCATGCTGTCCCATCTAGGCGTCTGCCCCAATGCATCATGTTACAAAGATCAATGATATAATCAAGTGAGAAATTTTGTGTATGGTTTTGTCAAACTATGCTTTGTGAAGGTAGTAGCGATGAGGGTATGTTTCTGCACAAGAGTATGAGATGATTTTTTATAGCAAAAAGTGATGCTCAATGGAAATCTCTATGGTTAGTGTTGCTTACCTCTTGTCCAAAGGCCTTTCCAATCTGCGTTGTACATCGCACATTCACCAAGGTGTCTAAGGAGAAGCTAGAGCACTCTACCTGCGCTATAATGGTTGCCACTTGATACACAATATCGATAACAATAATAGAGTCATTGTCATCTAAGATGGTCTCACAAATCTGAAGCAGTGCAGGCTCTCCTCTCCATCTTCATGGCATTAGAATGACATACACAAAAAACGTAAGCATGACATACATGTGCAACATATGCACAATAACACATAAGGTCTTAATAAAGGAAAAATAATATCATCACTCACATGTGCTGAGATTCCATGGTGGGACAATATGAGGGTAGCCATAAACAAAACCTCCTGTGGGCAACCTCACTACAATACAATCACACACTGTGCTTGTATTAATACCTTTAATAGTAAAAGTCATGTCTCCCTCATTGGCCTTATGCAACATATCAAAGACATGTACTAGCTCCTCTAGACACTCCTAATTCAAAAGTGCATGGACTATCTTCAAAGGATCCCTAACAAATGCCATCATCTTTGTAGAATGATGTCCTACCACACCATGTTGCGTAGAGTTATACATCAATTCTGATTACAGGATATAAAAGACACACCTTTACAATTCTTTCACATGTAGTCACAATTGATAATTATACATGTTAACGGCGAGGCTTCTATAACGATAGAGGAACTAGCACTTTGATGTTTGCTCGGAACGCCAAGGACTACTGTCATGCTACAACAAGACACTCTTACAAAGCGTACATTTTGTAAGTGCATGCACCACACAAATATGTTACATTATCATTACCAATGAGTAAAATCATACCTGGCAAATTCATTTGGATTGGGGTCAGGTCACCCCCCAGGCTAGGTGGATTAATATGTTGCAATGGTGCATTTGGCACTTCACCTCTTGCAAAGCTTATATGAACCCATAACTTAATCTATGTTAGTATCTAAGCAATGTAACAATAATACCAATGAACCATAAGTAAAAGAGTGCCTTGCATGTGTTGCTGCATGACCCACTTCTTCAACTTTTAGGGTTGCCTCAATCTTATAAGTGCTATCATTAGAATCTCTTTCCTGATATTCTAATGGAGAGGTATCAAGGTTGTTCTCTTCCTGTATTTCCTTTCCTTTTTCCTTTCCCTTCATTGCATCCTTCTTTGGCACTTTTTCCCCTTCATCACATCATCATCCCCTTCATCTTCATCATTCCCTTCATCTTTTATAAGACCTTTTCCCTTGCCTTGAACATGTGATTTGTCACATAGACTTCTAAGCTTTACAATAGAATTCATGATTCAAAAAGATATAAGAAATAATATTTAAATTAAATTAAAATATCTAATTATGTAGTTCATACCATGGTTGATTGCTTCGATTTACATGCCCAAGTATACATCTCCTTCTCGCTCTGGGGAAATTTTCCTCTTGGTGGAAAGTCAAGGAACAATGGACATCTCTTGTATATCCCCGCATCCCAAAGGTCTCAAAGTTCCCTGCTGTGTATACATAGTGTTCTCATGTTTTGGATTACATCAATCTTTTAAGATTGCAAGCACATTTGCAATAAATCTCTCTGCATGGCACTTACAAATCCATCTACACATTATTATTTTTGTTCAATTTACGAATATAATAGTACAACTAAGTAGTAAGTAAGATTTGTAGAATGTTATGCACCTGAATACAGCACGCTTGGTAGCCTTGACGACAACAGGGTTTGAAGTTACCACACCTTGTTTCTTTAGGTATCCCACCATTTCCTCAAACAGCTTCCCAAAATAAAGTCTCTTAAGGTCGGTGAGGTCCTCCAAGAATGTATCTGGAAAAATTACCTTGTATTTTTTTGATATTTCTACAAGAACGGCTACACCCTGTGCTCCAATCTCATTCCATATGAATTCTCTTTAAAGCCAATCCCTGAATAAACTTGCACTTGTTGCATTGCCATTGAAATTGTTATTCAAACAAAATAGAGTGCTTTGTATATATTAAGAAGATAGGGAAAGTAATTATTACTTACTTTAAGGGATTTGTGAATCCTTCAGCCTCTACAAATCTCCATCAATCAAAATATCCAAAATATGTGCTTTGTGGTCATTTGGAGCTACCAAGCTGTATAGCCTATCCTCTGTCAAACATTCCAGTTTCTCATCCTAATTAACTTGCACAACACAGAAATTATACCGCAACATTAAAACCATAAAATGTTATTTCTTACGAAATAGACAGTGTAGGATTTCTTACTCAAAGAAACCTTCCCCTTGTGCAGGGTTTGCAATCACCGCCGCCAACCACCTTGTAGCATGCTTCCACTTTCTTTTATCTTTATAAAATGTAGTTCTCTGTTTCTCTTCAAACTCATGTGTAGGCAAGCTATCTACTAGGGGGTCAATATCTCAAGTGGCTGCGAGATACTCATCCTATTATTCACGAATTACAACATTAGTGGATAATATGCAAATGTTAACCATATATTACAAGTGTCAAAAGGTTGAAGGTTGAAAGTTTCGAAAGCTCGCAGTTATACCAGGATGGGCGGCTCTTTTTTTTCTGTGTCAAGGCATGCTTATCCATCCATGCCTTGTTCATCTCTCTAGTGTGCTTCATAATTGTTTCTAGCCCAAGCGCCCCAATGAGGCACATTTTATCCACGAGACAAAGAAACATAGCCCACTTTATTTATCCTATGGCAAAAAAATTTAAGGGTATGATGAAAGATTGAAACATATTCCAAATTCAAAGAGACTTAAGACATGTATTCTCGTACCTATTTAAGCAAGCTATCACTGTAAGAACCTCCCCTCGCTATCCTAATTGAATTCAAATTGAATTCAATAAGGATAGCATCAACACACGGATGTCTTGATATACGACATTCTTGAATGCTACAGTTAGATAGTGCGAATCTAATTAGTCCCAAAACTATTTTATAAAACAAAAGACCACATTCAAAAGGTGGGAAATTTAAGTACACTCACATTTATTAATCTCCTCCATCCATGCACAACTCGATGATTACCGTCCCACACATACATCTTGTTGCTCATGAATTCCCACTCCGTGTCTTTTATCATATTCTCAACTCCTCATTTTTCAATTGCTAGATATCATCCCATGCAATAACATCATCTTGAGTCACTTCTCTAACAAGATTATGGGATGAGAAGATAGAGCAAATGAACCTACATCTATTGGCAACATAGCCATTTGTATAGAATTCCCTTTCCAGCTTCTTGTACACCTAATGTGTACTCTTTGTATAGAGGGGTTAGACACAAATCTGCACAAGGGAATAGGTGGAAAAGGAGTGGATTTCACCACCTACAATGTACACACACATGCGCGTTATGCTTGGTAATCCAAAAAAATATCTTATGTAAGATTCAATAAAAAGTGGATAACAAATACCTTCACTCTGTTAAGACTGTCTTGTAGGAGTTCTAATTACAAGGTGAGTTGCGTGAGTCACCACCATGAAACCCTCTTCATTCTTGCCTTCTTTTTTAATTCCCTCGTCCACCTCTCCTACTTCCTTAGTTTCTTTAATGGATTTTGAAGAAGCACCTTTCTTTGAAGACTTAGCAAATCGACTTGGATTCCTTCGAGGAGAAGTCCAATCATCATCATCTTCCTCTTGCACTTTTTTCCTCTTCTTTGTACTCACTGCTTGGCTTGCTTATCTGATAGGTGTAATCTTTACACGTTTTGCACACTTTGGATGTGGGGTTTCCTTTAATGTGTTTGCAACAATCTAAACACATCAACATATACAAGATAAATTTCTCTCAAAAAAACCACTTAAAAAGAGCATAATTGGAAAGGTGAAGAAAGATAAAATAACACTTACGTAATCTCTAGCACCGGCCACACAATGATGTATCCTTTGGTTTAATTTAACTTGTTGATAGCACCATCTTTGAGGGAAAAAGGAAGAGGTCCTTCTCTCACTTCAACATCTTCTATTGACATGCCAACATGACCAAGTGGCAAACCAATTCCATGGACAGTATCCAAGTGGGGTCTACATGCAAAACAGTCATGCAAAACAGTCCTTATAGCTGCCTTGGTACTGTTAAGCATCAAGGACACTCGTGTCCCTCTTTGGAATTGAGGAGACGCCATGTGAAAAAGAGGACGAGCAAGTAGCATGAGAGAGAAGAAATAGATTTCCGAATACAATCACTTGGAAGAGGAGATTGAACAAGGCAGAAAGAGTCCTAAAAGATATAAGAAAGAGAAGAGGTGCTATAAATAGAGCAAAAGATAAAAATAGAGAAAAAAAAGCAATAGATATAAATAGAGGGATAGAAATAAACAGAGAGAAAAAGGATAAATCTAAAAAATTAGGGTTTTGAAGAAGAAGAGAGGAGAGGGAAGAAACAACGAAGAAAAGAGAAAGGAGAGGAGAGAAAAAGGAAGAGAGAGAGAGAGAGAGAGAGAGAGAGAGAGAGAGAGAGAGAGAGAGAGAATGAAAGAGGAGGACATAGTGGCACAAGTGCTAATGATTAACAATGTGGTGGTCCAAAAAAGGCTTTTCCAAACCAGATTTTTTTGGCTTCATGGCTGATTTCTGTTATGGTACGATATATGAAGTAAATCTCGGATAAAAATTGTTCTATGGAAAAGAATCAACAACGGCTATGCCTCTCTCAATGAGGAAAAAAGCGTTGGTCTCTATGATCCAAGTGCAATCTTTTCCTTGATCTAACTATGGGACTTACGGGTTCGGTTAGATCAGTTTAGTTAGCTAAGGCTTTTTACTACGTTTGAGTAAAATTATCCTGGAGGAATCGCCCGTGCTTTCGAGGGGGCAAGGGAAGTTTTTTTCGGGTTCGGTTTTGGAAGAACTGATGTATTAGTCTCTTGTTCGGATATCCGTTGGGCGAGGCCCCGAGTGAGGGACCCTGCCCCGCGCCCAAGAAGTGCTACTTCCGTTGCTAGCACCCCTGAATTCATTGTGCCATGGGGATAGGGATCTTTCAGTTGGTATCAGAGCAAATTGGCTAATGTGGATCAATTGAGAAGCCAAAAATGTCAAAAATTTATGAAGTAGCAGTAAAAGGTTGTAATTGTGTGATGAAATTCATACAAATTGGTATTCAGACTAAAATTCATAAATTAGTAATTGGGTCTTCAGATGGAAGTACCGCAATTGCATGGAATCCGTGCCTTGCTTGAGGCCTAGACATGATGGTATTTACCTTAAAATTCCAATATAGCAAGGATATAACTGTAGCTCTTTAGTGGCAATATATACGAGTAAATCTAAGACTTGAAATTATAAGCAAAAATGCTATCCAGATGATGAATTTGAATGTGGATATGATTTTAAAAACTCTGGTTGAGAACTGATGAGTTGATTTGGATTCTGATTGAAGAATGACGATTTTGGTTGAAAAGCGATAAGCTAAGCAAAACCACAATGAGGATGAATGGGACGAGTCCCCAGTGAGGATGTTCGTAACTGGAATGACATTAATGACTTCAACAAATCACTATGAGATTAATGGATTGTGCTGACTGATTGCTACTGTTAACACTTGACCCAGTGGATCAAGTTAAGGGATGTCAAATTAAAAATCTGTAAAATTAAAAATTTCCATGGACTCTTCAGATGGAAATTTTGGTCTAATGGACCATTATTGTGTTAAAGATATGAATGATATGATCTGAAAGAATTGTTATCTGATGATGAGCTCTATATAAGGGATCTTTTTCCCAGGATCCTGTTGGGTTCACCAGACTATAAGGAACCCCAAAATTAGTTTTGATTTTTATGCATAGGGAATTATTTTTATTTCAAAAGTGTTATTCTTATTAAAATTGATTTTTATGCATAAAAAGATGCATAAAGGATTTTTTTTATTTCAAAAGTGTTATTTCCATTAAAATTGATTTTTATGCATAAATAGATGTATAAAGAATTCTTATATCAAAATTAGAATTCTCTTAAATTCTATGTTTAAATTCTGTGAATAGAAGTGATGAGATGTGAGGTGAATAGAAGTGATGAGATGTGATGTGAATCAGATGGATGTGAATGAATGGATGGATGGATGTGATGGATGGATGTGATGTAAATAGAGGTGATGAGATGTGAGGTGAATAGATGTGATGTGAATCAGATAGATGTGAATGGATGGATGGATGTAATGTGAATAGAGGTGAAGAGATGTAATGTGAATAGAGGTGAAGAGATGTGAGGTGAATAGATGTGCTGTGAATAGAGGTGATGAGATGTGAGGTGAATATATGTGATGTGAATAGAGGTGATGAGATGTGATGTGAATCAAATAGATGTGAATGGATGGATGGATGTAATGTGAATAGAGGTGAAGAGATGTGAGGTGAATAGATGTGAATAGATGTGATGTGAATGAATGGATGGATGGATGTGATGTGAATAGAGGTCATGAGATGTGAGGTGTGAATAGATGTGATGTGAATCAGATAGATGTGAATGGATGGATGGATGTGATGTGAATAGATGTGATGTGAATCAAATAGATGTGAATGGATGGATGGATGTGATGTGAATAGAGGTGAATGGATGGATGGATGTGATGTGAATAGAGGTGAATAGATGTGAATAGAGGTGAATGGATAAGATAGATGTGAATGAATGGATGGATGTGATGTGAATAGAGGTGATGAGATCTAAGGTGAATAGAGGTGAATAGATGTGAATGAATGGATGGATGGATGTGAGGTGAATAGAGATGATGAGATGTGAGAAGAATAGATGTGATGAGATGTGATGTGAATCAGATGGATGTGAATGAATGGATGGATGGATGTGATGTGAATAGAGGTGATGAGATGTGAGATGAATAGATGTGATGTGAATCAGATAGATGTGAATGAATGGATGAGATGTGATGTCATGTGAAAAGGATGTAAATGAATGATATGGGATGTGAGTGGATGTACGTGAAAGAATGGATGTGAATGAGAATGTGAAAGAATGGATGTGAATGTATGTGATAAAAATGGATGTAAATGTGTATGTGAAGAATGGATGTGAATGAGTATGTGAAAGAATGGATGTAGATGTATGTGAAAGAATGGATATAGATGTGTATGTGAAATAATGGGATGTGATGTAAAGAGATGTGATGTGACCTGAATATATGTGGATGTGAAGTGATAGATATGAATGTATGGATAGATGTGAGTAGTCGTACTTGTGAACGATTGGATGGATGTGGATGAATGAGATGAGATGTGTATGAATGAGATATAATGTGGATAGAATGTATGTGATGGGATGGTTATGAGAATGTGGTGCATATGAACGAATGAATGTGGTGGATATGTACGAATGAATGTGATGGATATGAATGAATGTGATGTGATGTAAATGGAGATAGATGTTATGTGTGATGTGAACAAATATAATGTGATGAGATGTGGATATGGGTAGATGCGAGTGGATGAGATCTGATGCAGATAAATGAGAAAAGATGTGATGAGATGGAAAAGGATGTGATGAGAATGGGAATACATATGAAATAAATGAGAATTGATGTGGAACAATATGGAAAGACGAGAGTTTGTTATAAAAACTGTATTTATGACATGTTTTTTTAAATGACTGTTTTATGTCAAGAATGCTGGGGAAGCATTTTGACCGTCTTGTGAATAAGGTCGTGGAGACCTAATCTGATAAAGTTGCAATAGCTGACGGAGAGTCAATGGAGGAAGTCTCGCGTAGCAAGGTTGGCCGAGGTCTTGACCAGCCTCAGTTCGATTTAAATGGTGAGCTTCCGGTAAGGTGGATGAGGGACCAAGGAAGCGGCCTATGAGTGAAGCGCTAGGTGACCTACGAAGGGTCCTAGAGGGTGCTAATCATACGGTGCTCGGGTTCTGGGTCACCGAAGATACCCACATGTGCATCATGGAAGATATTGGAACAAGGAGTAAGAGTTGTTTTCTCAATTAGGGCATGGATCTGGTTGATTGACCTTGCTGGTCCTCAACGGATGAGTCCATGGCTCCTTTATATGGATCTATTGGTTAATCTTGCTGATCTTCAACGGAGATTCTATTTTGATTTTTATAAGTGAATATATTGCTGGGTACTATGAGCTAGGAACTATCAAAAGGGCCTCTGATGAGTGGACAGGTGGTGAGCGTTCTGGTTGCCAATGATGCCATAGGTACACCGTTGAAGGGAAAATTGGAAATTAGGATTCAGCCGGATATTTTGGAGGTTTATGAACAGTGATACTATAGTTTCATTAAAAGATTGTTTTAAAGACAGCTGAATCTTTGAGAAAGGCAATTTCATATTAGGTGTGTAAGTGGTGTGACTAGTTTTAAGTTTACATGAATATTCAGCTAGGGGGCCTGGGAACTCTTTTCCTTGGTACCTGAGACAAAACCTAACCAAATTCTTACTTGGATCCCATCACTACAGTGGTTGGGCGGTTAGCTAACCCACGGGACTGGATGGGGTAGGCTGGACTAATGGATCCCTAAATTTAGACTCAATTCTATTATGGTACGATAGATGAAGTAAATCCCTGATAAAAATTGTTCTATGAAAAAGAATCAATGGCTGTGCCTCTCAATGAGGAAAAAAGTGTTGGTCTCTATGATCCAAGTGCAATATTTTCCTTGATCTGACTATGGGACTTACGGGTTCAGTTAGATCAGTTCAGTTAGCTAAGGCTTTTGTCTATGTTAGAGTAAAATTATCCTAGAGGAATCGCCCGTGCTTTCCGGGCAAGGAAAGTCTTTTCCGGGTTCGATTTTGGAAGAACTGATGGATTAGTCTCTTGTCCGGATATCCGTGGGCGAGGCCCTGAGTGAGGAACCCTACCCCACCCAAGAAGTGCTACTTCCACTACTAGCACCCCTGAATTCGTTGCGCGGTGGGGACAGGGATCTTTCAGTTGCTACTGGTATCAGAGCAAATTGGCTAATGTGGATCAAACCAAAAATGTTGAAAATTTATGAAGTAGCAGTAAAAGGTTGTAATTGAGTGATGAAATTCATACAAATTGATATTCAGACTAAAATTCATAAATTAGTAATTGGGTCTTCATATGGAAGTACCGCAATTGCATGGAATCCCTGGCTTGCTTGAGGCCTAGACATGATGGTATTTACCTTAAAATTCCAATATAGCGAGGGTATAACTGCAGCTCTTTAGTGGCAGTATATACGAGTAAATCTAAGACTTGAAATTATAAGCAAAAATGCTATCCAGATGATGAATTCGAATGTGGTTGATATGATTTTAAAAACTGGTTGAGAACTGATGAGTTGATTTGGATTCTGATTGAAAAATGACGATTCCTGAGTTTTGGTTGAAAAGCGATAAGCTGAGCAAAACCACAATGAGGATGAATGGAACGAGTCCCTGTGATGATGTTCATAACTGGAATGATGTTAATGACTTCAGCAAATCACTATGAGATTAGTGGATTGTGCTGCTGATTGCTACTATTAACACGACCCAGTGGATCAAGTTAAGGGATGTCAAATTAAAAATCTGTATAATTAAAAATTCCCATGGACTATTCAGATGGAAATTTCGGTCTAATGGACCATTATTATGTTAAAGATATGAATGATATGATCTGAAAGAATTGTTATCTGATGATGAGTTCTATATAAGGGATCTTTTTCCCTAAACTGATGGATTCCTAAATTGAGACTCAATTCTGTTATGGTACGATAGATGAAGTAAATCCCGGATAAAAATTGTTCTATGGAAAAGAATCAACGGCTGTGCCTCTCAATGAGGAAAAAAGTGTTGGTCTCTATGATCCAAGTGCAATCTTTTCCTTGATCTAACTATTGGACTTACAGGTTCGGTCAAATCAATTCAATTAGTTAAGGCTTTTGACTATGTTAGAGTAAAATTATCCTGGAGGAATCGCCCATGCTTTCCAGGCAAGGGAAGTTTTTCCGAGTTTGATTTTGGAAGAACCGATGGATTAGTCTCTTGTCCGGATATCCGTGTGGTGGGTTAGGCCCCGAGTGAGGGACCCTGTCCCGCACAAGAAGTGCTACTTCCACTGCTAGCACCCCTGAATTCGTTGCGCGGTGGGGATAGAGATCTTTCAACTTTTCTCAAAAATACAAGCACTTGTAGTAGCCTTGGACATCACAAAGAGAGAGTGTCAAGGACTATGAGTTAGGGACTTGAGGCGGCATTGGTTCGCGCGGGCTACCAAGTAAGAGGGAAACTTGGTATAGGGTCCAAGTGTGCTAAGAAGTATTCACTTGAGGGGAGGTGTTGAAATAGGCAAGTGAATAGGGTGTGTGTGGAAACTAGCTCTAAGCTAGAGATTGTAAAAGGGAGTCCGTAATTGGGTAGGTAGTAGTAGTGAAAAGGTGAGAAGAATCTACTGGATGAGAGAATCAAGGGTATCATGAGTGAATACATGAGTGTGGAGAGATTCTAGGGTCGAATGGAGCAAATTGGGGAGATCAGTTGGGGAGTGGGTGCTTGGCACCTTGTGGATGTAAAAGCTATAAATTTTGGCATTGGCCTAATGAGAATTCGCTGGTTATTGTGAATCCAAGCCTACATCATGCTATTAGCTTAATCTTACACTAATCATATTTTAATCACTTGTTAATTACTTACCTAATCATGATGATTCCTGCATTTGATCCACCATAACCCATAGACTCCTAAGACAAAGGAGTCAAGAGCTCTTTTCTTTGTAAAAAAAAATGTTGAAATAGGCAAGTAAATAGAGTGGATGCGGGAACTAGGTGCAAGGTAGAGATTGTAAAAGAGAGTCCATAATTGAGTAGGTAGCAGTGAAAAGGTGAGAAGAATCTACTGGATGATGAGAGAATCGAGGGTAGCATGAGTGAATATAGGAGTGTGGAGAGATTCTAGGTTCAAGTGGAGCAAATCCAGGAGAAATCAGTTGGGGAGTGGGTGCTTGGTACCTTGCAGATGTAAAAGCTATAAATTGAGGCATTGGCCTAATGAGAATTTGCTAGTTATTGTGAATCCAAGCCTGCATTATGCTATTAGCTTAATCTTGCACTAATTATATTTTAATCACTTGCTAATTACTTGACTAATCATGATAGTTCTTGCATTTAATCCACCATAGCCCATCACTTCTTGCAAATTCAAATTGGTATCAAAGCCTAGCTTAGGATTTAGCTGTTGATTTAAGCCTAATCACCTTCTTAATTACTAATTAGGTTCTAATCACCTTATAATCCATTTTTCACTTTCAGCAGTACCCACATTCAGTGGAGCTTAGATCTCTCCCTCCACACAGCTTCATTGCCTACTACAACCTTCCAACACACTAGCACCTAGGCGTGGCACCTCAGAAGCTCAAACCGGTGAGTGACGCAACCGGGAGACATCGATTTGTTTGCTGGTGCCATTTTTTCTATGAAAAATCACAAAATTGCCATCACGCCTGAATTGGAGGCATTGGAGCTAGCCCTGGGGTTTTTTGGGTGTGCTGAACACACTTGTGGCCTAGCCTCAAAACTTTGAAATTCGTCAAAAGGAGAAGCTGCATTAAGCTCTGGATCAAATCTGCAAGTGACTTCGGTAAAACAGAGATTAAGCATTCATTATTTGGTCAAATCTTATGTTTTTGGGCTTGATCCTCTACTACACTAACTTCTATTGATGCCCTTAAAAGGATTTTAGCTCATTTGAACTCTAAGGCACTAGATCTGGCCTCCCCATACACTCTGTTTTCTACACACAAAATAGGAGATTAACCTCACTAATTAGTAATTAATTAGACCATTAGGTATCTGGTATAGACCTCTATCACTTCAGATTGCAATTTGAAGTTGGTTTGATGTCCCAACTATCCGTACAAAACCAACTATCCTTGGCATTATGCAATTTTTGGTGTATTCATGCTTGTAATCATCATTAAACACCAAATTGGAGTTGTAAAAGGTAGACATTGCCCTTGAATCTTGAATTGGATCAAGAGGTAAGACCCCCTTCACATCATCATGAGTATTGCACAAGAAGTAGCTAAATTCAACAAGAAGCAATTCCATACATGGCAAACAAAAAACCATGTATTTGCTCATGAGGAAGAATCTATGGGGGCTAGTTGAGGGAAGAGATGAATATCCAGAGGAGGATGGGAAGTATGAGTGGAACAGAAGAAATGAGAAAGCATAAGGACTCATTACACTTAGTCTAAATGATGAAGTCATTCACCACATTGCAGGGATAAAAAGGGCTAAAGATGCATGGGATGAACTCAACAAATTGTTTTGTACTCAGGCAAAGAATTCAAAGATAAATCTACTAATGCAATTTTACAAACTTGACATGAGGGAAAGGAAACCTCTAACCACACACTTGAACAAATACAAAAGCATCAAACAACAACTTGTAGCCATTGGGAAGAAAGTAGAAGATGACGAGGCACTAGTAGTGCTTCTAAAGAGCGTGGACAAGGGAGAGGATGAGAACATTGTGGCAACCTTAAAGAATGTACCAGATTTGAAGTTGCATGAGATAGAAGGAGCTCTGCTAGGTCAAGAGCACAAGGTCAAAGAGAAGAAAGCACTGGACCCAGCAGCATTCTTCACACGAGGAGGTCTCTCATCACAAGGACGAGGACGAGGTAGGGGAGGAGGAAGGACCTTCACTTGCCACAACTATGGAAAGCCAGGACACTTGGCTAGAGACTGCTATACAGCAAACCAAATAAAGAAGGATCAGCATCAGTAAACTTCATGCAGACTCCTAAGACAAAGGAGTCAGAAGCACTTTTCTGAGAGAAAGAGAGAGAGAAACCCCACAACCCAATGTAACCTGCCCCAATAGAGTAAAACCACCTCTGCGCCACCGATGATGTAGGCCATGTGGTAGATGTATGTGTATGAGTGAGAACTTTGTTCAAAGTTACGGGCACTTGTAGTAGCCTTGGACATCACAGAGAGAGAGTGTGTCAAGGACTATGAGTCAGGGACTTGTGGCACTGGTCGCGGGCTCCCAAGTAAGAGGGAAACTTGGTATAGGGTCCACGTGTGCTAAGAAGTATTCACTTAAGGGGAGGTGTTGAAATAGGCAAGTGAATAGGGTGTGTGTGGAAACTGGCTCTAACCTAGAGATTGTAAAAGAGAGTCCTAATGGTAAGTTCTCGTCTATATCAAATACATAATGGTAAGTTTTAACCATCAATTGCACCAAACTTTCGTGATGATTAGTATTAATTAATCATTAATTAGTGAGGTTAATCCCCTATTTTATGTGCAAAAAATAGAGTGTACGGGGAGGCCAGATTTGGCTCCTTAGAGTTCAAATGAGCTCAATCCTTTTAAGGGTTTCAAGAGAAGTTAGTGTAGTAGAGGATCAAGTCCAAAAACAATACATTTGACCAAATAATGAATGCTTAATCTTTGTTTTACCAAAGTCACTTGCATATTTGATCCAGAGCTTAATGCAGCTTCTCCTTGATGAATTTTGAAATTCTGAGGCCACAAGTGTGTTCAGCACACCCAAAAACCCCCAAGGCTAGCTCTAATTCTTCCAATTTGAGGGTGTGATGGCGATTTTGTGATTTTTCTCAAGAAAATTGCGCCAGCAAATCAACGCCTCTCGGCTGCGTTCATCGGCAGTTTGAGCTTCTGGGGTGCCACACTTAGGTGTGGCAGTTTGAGCTTCTGGGGGGGTGCCAACACCCTGGCACACTTAGGTGTGCCAGGGTGTTGGCAAGAGGGGGTGTGAAGGTTGTAGACAATGGAGCTGTGTGGAGGGAGAGATCTAAGCTCCACCGAGTGGGAATACTGCAAAAAGTGAAAAATGGCTTATAAGGTGATTAGCACCTAATTAGTAATTAAAAAGGTAATTAGGCTTAAAATAACAATTGAATCCTAAGCTAGGCGCTCTGATACCAATTTGAATTTGCAAGAAGTTATGTGCTATGGTGGATCAAATGCAAGAATCATCATGATTAGGCAAGTAATTAGCAAGTGATTAAAATAAGATTAGTGCAAGATTAAGCTAATAGCATAATGTAGGCTTGGATTCACAATAACCAATGAATTCTCATTAGGCCAATTCCTCAATTTATAGCTTTTACATCCACAAGGTGCCAAGCACCCACTCCCCACCACTGATTTCTCTCTGATTTTTGCCACCTGTCCTACATAAACTGGGGGGCACGTATTAATGAAATACAAGCCTCAAGTGTTGGTTCACATAAACTCTTTACAGTGGTCACTAATGCATCATATTCCTCTAGCATGCTTTTTATAGGTATGGCAAGTGCTTCCTTTTCACCTATCTTTACATCAATGCCATCCAACTGGGTTATGATACTTTTCATTTTGTTTATGAATTGTGCTAGTGACTCATGAAATTCCATTTTAAGTCATAAAATTATATTTTCAAATGGATTTCTTGATTTTTAGCCTTGGTTAACTCATCCCATGCTTATTTTGCCGTGATTTTGGAATCAATCTGATGAATAAGATTGGTGCCGAAGGGCAAGCCAATTAATGACAATGCTTATTCATATTTTTCAGTCCAATCCTCAGTTGGACTAGTGGGTGCATTCTCCTTAATTAATTTCTATGATTTTTTATGCATGAGAAGATACTTCATTTATGTGGGCCCAAGTATGAAATCCTTCCCCAGAGAACATCTCAATATTTGTGATGTTTGTTGCCATTTTTGCAAAAGTTTTCCCGGAGTTGACTCTTGGCAATGTCTAATTACTTACGAATTGGCAATGCAATGGGCTTTTAAGTTCAAACACATGCAATGACATGATTTGAATGCATGTGAGTGTTTAAAGTGTCAAATATCAATCCTACTTTATGAGTTACAGCATCAATTTCTACTTTGGATGGTTAATTGAAACAAAGTGGCTCCGTGGGGCTCAACAAGATGGACCAAACTCCCCGATTAAAGAGATCACTATTCTATCCTATGAATTTTTTCCATAATTTTAATTCTTAACTTTCTAGATCCATTAGCTTGAACCTAGACCCCATCCAAGTTCATGGGTTTAGATGTCCATCCCTCCACTCAAGCGAAGGAAAATTGGTGAGAGCACTCACGCGCCATAATTGAAATGCCATTTTTCACTTTCACTCATCACACACTCCACTTTATCAAAGTATACAACATAAATTTTCTTAAAAGAAAAACAATATTATTTATATAAGAGGAAGATAGTATTATGTATATGGTAATAAATCTGATTCCAATTCTTTCAAAACACGACCACCAAATCTAGCCTCTCAACTAATGGCCATATCTAGTTTCGGAGTACCAAGTATATCAAACCCTAAGGCCTTCACATTTCAAACCCCAAGGCCTCATATTTCCATAATCATGATTAAAACTTGGCCATAATGCTTTACAAGCGTTCTTGGCATTATTCAATCCTTTTTCAAAAGAAAGAATTAAGAATTGCAAGGAATCAATTATAGAAGTCATCCGACTTCCTCTTTGAATTGTCTTGAAATAGTTAGGGATGTCTTGAGATGAACTGTTATCGTCCTTCATATTCAATTCATAATCTTAACTCACATAAACCAATAATTTTTAACCCATAATAATGATTACTTTGAGTGAAGTAACCTTCTTATAAGTTCTTTCTTCACATAAATTTAAGAGCTTGGATCTATGGGTAAGCCTCAGTCAACCCAAGCCATAAACCCCTTCTAGACTCTATTTATAACTTTTTATGAGAAAAAGAGACTAGTCAAGCATTTTTGTGAGCTTCCAATTATCCAAAGGAGAACCTTAGGCTCTTTAGGTAACCCCGTTTCTCTTTTGAAATCAATATCAACACACCTAAAACTATCCATAAGAAAATCAAGCTCGGCTTTAATGACCACCATGCGATCCTCTCTAACCCACTTGAGAACCTCTTATATTCATTGAATGGGAAAGAGCTTTTAGGCTAAGATATCCAACAATGATTATCAAGCATCAAAAAAAGACCAAACTTTTAGAGTATTTCTAATCTTAGGTACACATATAGGCTATAAACAATATATTCTAACCATTTCTAATCTAAGAGACAATTCATGCTTCCATCATTATCAAGCATCAAAACAAGACCAAACTTTTAGAGTATTTCTAAGCATAGGTACACATATAAGCTCTATAGAGAACATATTCTAACCATTTGTTGATCAAGCTTTAAACATGAATAATCATAAGTAATGGGAATCAACTTCTTCAATCAAATCTAATCTAGCTTTAAGAAAATCTAATCAACTTCAATTAAAATTACTAAATTACTAAATAAATTATACTCAATCAAATGTCAAGTGACCAATGTTGAACTCGGATGGGTAATGCCTGAGTGACCTCCAAGGGTAATTCCCAAGCTATAATGGTTATGTTTATGATGTTTTCTTTTGTTAGATTTACATTGTGAGGGATTTAAGTAAACCAAGTTAACAAGCTAATATGGATTATATATTTTTGTCTGGCCATCTGTTTGAGGATGGAATGCGGACAATTGTAACTTGGCTCCAAAGTTATAAATTATTTTAAGAGGTGGGTGTGCCTGTATTTTTAAAGTGTGAATGCTACTCAAGTATCGACTAGGGGGCTTGGGAGAAAACCCCCTTATACCAATAATCTTTAATTGCAACACCAAACCAATTGACCCAGTGGTCGCGTGGAAGGCTAGACCCATGGGATTGGATGGAGCTAGGCCAAGCCTTCGAAGTAGATAAAGGATAAAATATCGAAAAGCACGTGGCATGGTGAACCTGAGCATACGGATGCTTTTCAAACGAGACCAAAAGTTGCTTTAAAATTTTGATACTTGGGATAAACTAAGAAATCAGGTTATTAAGATGTAGGAATGTTTAGTCGAAATGTGTTGAGGTTATCACCTTCATAATCGAGGTGTAAGACGTTGGTTAAGCCTAGGGAAGCCACCAATCGCCTCTTACTTATGAGAATTATGGGAAAGACATACATCAGGAGGAGTTACACTTTTCCTAGCGTGAAGAGTTTTCTAGTACAACTATGTAAAGCGTATTGCTAGATAGCCGAATGCTAGGCCATTGCTTTATGAAGCCCCCAGGTGAGACTTTTCACTCTCGACAAGTCTTCCGTTTTGTAGACATATTATGATAGAAGTAGAGAGTGAGGGTCCTCACAATTAACGTGATTCAAGCGGTTGTGTCAAACTCATTGGAGAAAATGCCCCAACCATGGGATGAGTCTTCCATATTTTTAAGTTTATTCTCAAGGATTGGTTACATTTGCGTAGTGATTGGTTTTCCAGTCGTGGAACCAGCCTTCTGTCTCTCATGTATGACTTCTCGAGGATCATGGTGCATTGACTCTCTTCTCTGAAAAACCCATCACCACAAATGTGTGGTGGAAGCTTAGCCCAAAGTCTTAATCTTTACATCCTACCAAAGGTTTAGCTGTGAAGCTTGACCACGAGACTTGTGCCTAAAAGTGGTGGGCTTCCCCGAGCCTCCTGGAAATCCTTGGTGATTATGGTAACACTAGCACTACCTTCCAAGATTATTGAGAACGTTGTGCCTTTATAAATGACAAGTAATACGGCATTCATTTCATCACTTTTAAAATAGTGTCCCAACTTGTTCATGTGCACTTTTGGCTGTCATTTTTTGCTTAGGTAAGGGAGAAGAGCACTTAGTGTGGCATGACTTGTTCTCCTCCTCTGCTTCAGGTTTAGATGTGTGGACTCTTAGATTCCTAGTCATTTAGTCTAAAAAGTCTAGATGTGTGGACTCTTAGATTCCTAGTCATTTAGTCTTAGATGTGTGGACTCTTAGATTCCTAGTAGTCATTTAGTCTAAAAAGTCGTTCCAAATCTAAGAATTTCCTTGTAAAAGAGAACTTATCAAGAATCAAACTTTCGAGGATAAGAAGGATATAAGGACTACTATGTCTCGTGCAATATTTACGTGCTCACGTAAGTCGTACTCACTCAAAGATGGGCTTCGACCTACCAATGTGTACGAGATGTGCATTGATCCTTCCCTTGGGAACATCGGAGAAAATATTATGGTGACTATGATGGTCTATAGTGTACCTGGATTGTAGTAAAATGGTCTATACCTAGATGTACCTGGATTGTAGTAAAATGGTCTATAGTGTTGTGCACCTTGCCCTTTGACACCTAATTGCTCTTTTTTTTTCAACTATGGTGTGTTGTAGAGGAGGAATATATAAGAGTAAAGCCAGATCAATATTAAAGTTCTCATTGGCAAAGTTCCTCATAGAATGATTTATGGGTCTTAGTATTTTAGTAAATAAAACTAATAAGCAACTGGATAAGATCTGTAGAACTTGTAAACTAGAGACTAAACCTCGCTTATCAACAACTACATCAACATTACCTCTTTTTTCTTCAATTCATTGTGATCCAGCTTAGTCACTATAAATATAAGTATTACCCACTAATCACTGTAAAGAATAGAGATTACTTGAGTAATGCAAATGTAAAGTAAAACGAATGCTAGCACTAGATCTCTCTATATTGCCTAATAATTTGATTTTTGTAAATCCGAAAATTCCCATTACGTAGACGAAGTAGTACTATCAAGTCCACTTCTACAAACACAAATGCAATAATAATTAATCAATGGTAGTCTTTAAAAAAAATAAGAAATGTAAGGCTTCATTTCCTAACCATACTTTCATCTCAAGATACATTAAGATCTAAGAAAACAATCTCCACTTAACAAAAGAGCATTTCACAAAGGTCAATTTCTACATCAGAAGAATCAAGATCTTTTTGTAAGATGTGACAATCTTAAACGTCAACACAAATGCATTAAATAATTATTGCCTGGCTGTCATGATTCGTGAAGAACTATGAGACATCCAAATTCAAATTCATATACAGAGAATCACAATTCTTAAACCAAAGGGATTCTAATTAGCTTATTTACAAATCATCATAGATAGTACTGAGGTTTATACTTGCTTACACAATCTTTTGCTCCTTAAGAAGGAACTTCCAATTCCACTTTTCTTGAGATTGCCGCCTTCCATTAGCATTGAAAACACTGGACTTCAAAGGCTTCATTAACTTGAAAAGTAGAATTAAGAACTTCGGAGAAGAAAAGTAGTCTTAATTCGGAGAAGAAAAGTAGAACTTGGGGCTCATGTATAATCTTTACATATGCATCAGGCTTCTAACAAGACGAAGAAGAACATCCATTAGCTCTCCTCCCAATCTGGGTAAGTAAACATAGTGATCAAAAGCTGATTCTCTAACGTAGATGGCTAAGGGAAAAGTATTTTTTAAGTTAACCTACTGGTTTAACTCGAAATTGCTTGTCTGAAGATGTTCTAGAGAGAAGTCTCCCACTTGTAGAAAGGCTTAGAGAGAACTTGGAATTCTTCACATGAAAACTTGACAAAACTTTTAGAATAAGAAATAGCCATGGAATATAACAGCAACCCTCCTATATCATAAGTGCTGAGACAAGGTCAAGATTGAGCATGGGAATTGCTAAACAACTCTTGGTTTCCATGATCACTGTCAAAGCGTCTCTGTTTTTTGAGAAACTCTTTCAATCTTACCCAACTAGAGAGCTGCAGATGGGATCCTGTTCTGTATTCTACACTGCAACTGTTCCCAGATATCACTTCTTAAGGGAGGCAGCTTTGATGGAGCTAGGCAAGACCACAGGCAACAGACCTGTCAGCATTCTGTGCAGACATAGAGAGAGGGAGGATCAGCACAGATCAGCAGACACAGAAGGTTGAGGCTGACCATGATAAGCCGGTGTAGGAATGTGAATTGTGCTTTTTTGCAGGACAATTCCAACAGTATCTCCTCTGGCTTAGAGCACCGTTCTCATCCAGAAAGATTGGATACAACCTACACCAAGCTGCTTGAGACTCCTTTGATATGGATCTAACAAAATTAATAGCTATCGGCCAGAGCTATTACCCTAGAGGACATGTATGCATAGTAAAAATGGACTACAACTACCCTAACTCCAATAAAAGCAAGCTAGCTGCACTCTTCCAAGACCCTGAACTGGTCTCTCTCTCCTTACAGCCCTTTATTATGTCATACCAATGATATCTCCAAAAACTTGTCGACCTTTGCAAAGCTTGGCTAGCGTGGTTCATGCCAGAAAAGCATGGATGCCAAGCGGAAACCATGAAGCCCTTCATTACAGTATATAAAATCCCAAAATCGAAAGAAAAGCAGCCTCGTCAACACCCAAAGTTCTTTCACAAATCCAAAAATGTCTCCCTACCATCCAACGAGCTCTACTCAACTCTAATGTCACATAAAGTGTATGTTGATCAGTGTGCCAAAACACCGCGGCATTATATTCCAGCAGATCAATATGACACGAGCATCAAAAGTTCAAAATTCCTCTTCTTAGAAACATCAAACGTCAAGGGAATATGCAAAAATGAACATGATAGCGTGATAATGCTAACACGAGCATCAAAAGTTCAAAATCCCTCTTCTTAGAAACATCATACGTCAAGGGAATATGCAAAAATGAACATGATAGCGTGATAATGCTAACTTCAAAAATAAAACCTGTATGGAAATTGAGAGAAGCCCGCATGGCATCCTAACCATGAGAAACAGTCACTCTTCTGCTTCATCAATCTCCTCATCTTCAGGTACACCCCGCAAATAAAGGACATTATTGCACCTGCACCAAAATAAAGGTTTTACATACACATGCGCACATGTCGAGTATAGGGCTGAGATTTAGTAGCATGATAAGGGCTTAATGAATGCAAACAGATACCTGATCAACACTTCTCCCAAATTGCCTGTGAATTGCCCTTCGATATACTCTTCTGTACTCGCCAGCTGCAGTGCATAAACTAAACTAGCAAAGCTGCAAGGACATTTCTTCTAGTTTAACTACAAAGAAAAACTGAACTAGCAAAGCTGCAAGGACAAATACCTGTAAATTCATGTATGAATCAACCGAGACAAGGTACCCTGCCATAGTCATGAGAAAAAAAATCTATTATGTTTCTGTCTGTATGAATATGGATGTATCTGTGTGTGTATGTGCTCGCAAGCATGCACTTGTGATATGTATGGATGGTTGTATATATATGAAAGTAAAAGCATGTACATAATGCAAGTGTCATGGATGCCTCTCTCTCTCTCATACACACACACACACATAGGTATGTGCACACATACAATTTACTGGAGGAGGGAAAAAAAAGAAGGGGAGGAGGGTTACCTTTGTACTCCATGCCCCATTTGAGCTTGACGATGACAGGTTTTCCGGTTAAGTTGTTGAGGAAGGGCTTGGGATTCACGGGGATGGCCTGCAGGGCAAAAAAAAACAGAAGACAAAACCCAAAAAGACCTGGAGTAATCGAGAGAGACAGAGAGAAGAAGAAGAAGAAGAAGAAGAAGAAACGAGATGAAGCGCGGATTAACTTACAGCCATGTCGAAGGCAAGATTACAGGGCAAAACCAAGGTGCTTGGGAGTAGCAACAGCAGCAGCTCCAACGAAACCCTCGTCTTCTCTCTTCACAACCCTTCTTCTTAAAAGAATTACCAAAAAAATGGTTAAAACTTACATATCTTTGATTTTGTTTTATTTTAGCGTTCTGTAAATACAACACAAAAATCTTCATTACGTATATATAAAACAGTGTAGTATAATTAATCTCTATTTAAAAAAATACTATGGCTCTAATTAATCTCTATTTAAAAAACATACTATGGCTCTAATTTTTTTCCATTCTTCTCCTCAAAGTAAAGATAACACTGCCACTTCTAGTATGGTAAACATTTATAAATTTGCCGAGAATAAGTTTTTTTTCTAGAATTCTTGTCGTGTGTAGATATATGATAATCATGCACAGTTACCTTTCCATTTCTTAAAAATAATAAATCGGTCTTGAGCCATCTATTTGGTTGAAGCCACTTTATGACTCAATTATGAAACTAGTGTTAATATTTTTTTCTTTTCAAATATCTAGGTAGAAAAAATGACCATGCAAAGGTTTTCTTTAATAGTGGAGAATAAGTAAACAAAATTATTATTTCTTTACAAGTAAAGGTAAAAGGCACCTAGATAGCTATCCTTTGGAAAGGTAAAATACTCCTAGAAGGGTATCCTTTGGATTAATAAAATTGTCTCTTAAGCCTCTTTGTCCTTTAAGGACATTCCCTTCTGTAAATTTGTAATCAATACTTGGAAGGAAGCTGGTTGGATACTACTGGCAACTCTCTTTTGAGTCTATTAGTGGTCCTTCATTTCTTTCCCACCCTTAGCTTGTTGGAGGAAATTCAAGCATGAAATGGTTAGAAGGTGTGTTGGATTATCCCATATGTGAAAATATGGGAAGTCCAAGGGCCATAAATAGGGAGCCATACATGGGCTAGAGTGGCACCTTGTCTCATAGTCATCCCGCCCGGTCAATTTTTTGGGGGGCAACACACCAGGAGATGGAAGCTCGGTGGAGGGTTTGCTATAATGCCAAGGGGGGTTGTGCTCCTAGTGATCGCCTTCTAGTGGTGCCTTGCTTGGTCGTCCTAATGGACTAGGTGTGCTTGGACATGGTAGCACTGCTTACATGGTATTAAAGCTCAAGCTTGCATTCATGGGACCCTCGCATCTGTCTTCAGAATGGAGGAGGGTTTTGGAGGCAATTCGAGTATGAAATGGCTGGAAGTTATGTTGGGTTATCCCATGCAGAAACATAGGAAGTCCAAGAACCTATATATGGGCTAGAGTGGCACCTTGTCATAGTCATCTTCCTCGGTTAGTATTTTTAGGGGGTTGCACACCAAGATATGGGAGCCCAGTGGAGGGTTTGTTGTAGTGCCTAGGTGGGGTGGTCATGCTTCTGGTGTGATCACCTCCCATGGTGTGTTGCTGCTTGGTTGTCCTAATGTCCTAGGTGTGCTTGGACATGACAGCACTGCTAGTGACGTCTCACACATAACTTAGCAGGACCCACAAGGAGCTCAACAACAAGCATGTGGTTCGTCTTTCTGATAGTGCGATGGCCCTATTTCGGGCTGGAGAGAAGTGAGAACCATCTTTCATACTGATAGGAGAGATTCATAGGTGCTCTCTTTAGCCCTTGAGAAGACTAAGGCTCTAGATATCAACACATCCAAGAGAGATGATAATTGGTTCAAGTTGGTTAGTGGAATTAAGGTTTATAACTACCTTAACAAGATATGAAACTTAAGTGGAGGGAGGAAGTTTGCCTTTGTCCCATATGCAAGGAAATCTAGAAGCACAAACTCCCTCTAAGGATAAAAAGGTTAGTTTTAGTGACCTACCCATGGGTGTGAAGCTATTTTATTGGAGGAGGAACCTTAACTCTAGCAAATGCATGAGGTGTAGGAACCTTAACTCCTAACACATTGTTATGATTTCTCACATAGCTTCACAAGAACAAAGCTCAACAACAAACATGTGGTTCAACTTTCTAACTTGTAGGATGGCCCTACATTGGGCTAGGGAGATAGCTACCAAGTGAGAGTCATGTTTAATATAGCGTGAAAGATTTAGAATTTCTCTTTTTGGCCCTTGAGAAGGATGACATGAAAGATTCAGAACTACTCTATTTGGCCCTTGAGAAGGCTGAGGCTCTCGAGATCAACACATCTAAGAGAGACGATAAAACTAGTCCAAGGATTAGATTTGGCCTATGGAGCTCCTCTATCTAGCTAGTTCCAAAACTACTAATCATTGGAAGTTGGATTGGATTTGGCCCTGTGGAGTTGGATTGGATTTGGCCTAAGGATCTCCTCTCTCTAGTCCCAAAACTACTAATTTGTATTCGAAGTTAGTTAAAGGAGTTAAGGTCAATAACTATCTTAAGGTTAATGGAGTTAAGGTCAATGACTACCTTAACAATATATGAAACTTAAAGTGGACTTAAGTTGGTTAGTGGAGTTGGATTGGGTTTGGCCTATGGAGCTCCTCTCTCTAGTCCCAAAACTATTAATCTGTATTGGAAGTTGGTTAGTGGAGTTAAGGTCAATAACTAACTTAACAACATATGAAACTTAAAGTGTAATTAAGGTCAATAACTACCTTAATAAGATATGAAACTTAAAGTGCAGGTAAGGTCAATAACTACCTTAACAAGATATGAAACTTAAAGTGCAGTTAAGGTCAATAACTACCCTAACAAGATATGAAACTTAAAGTGGAGGGAGGAAGTTTTGCTTTGTCCAGATGTAAGAAATATATGAGAGCTCAAACTCCCTCTAAGGATGAATACCTTCCTATATAAGGTTTTTTTGGGTGCCCTACCTAACTATGGGTGTTAAGTTGTTGAGGAGGAACGTTAACCCCAATAGATACATGATGTGTAGTGAAACACCCCATGGTAAGAATCCACTTACATGTGTGTCCGCCCAAGACTAATACTCACAAAGGAAAGGCTAGCACTCACCACTCGACTGTAGGCTCCAAAACCATACACAACACTAAGGAAAGGTCCAAGACTAATACTCACTAAGGAAAGGTCCAAGACTAATACTCACAAAGGAAAGGCTAGACCAACACAACCATGTGGCAAGCCTACATCCCTCAAGCCTGCATCCCATACCATGCATCCCTAGTCCCCATGAGTGTCACTAGCACAGGCTAACCACAGGAAGTTGGGTTCTTTGGGAGGCCTCACTCCCAAGGCAGATTTCCACATGTAAAATACCCTACATGCTAGGTTCCTTGGGAGGCCCCACTCCCAAGGTAGAGTTCTACGCACAAAACTACTCACCAATGAGCCACAATAGCCCATTAACTAGTTCACATAGCTATAAGAATTGTGTATAGTCGATCTCTAATCACTAGCCTCATTATGTCCAAGCCCATTTACAAATCCTGAAAAGGATTTCACTCGAGTGTGATAGTCCTTGAAATTGGCCATTCACACACTTTCGTGATCTTCTCATAATTAATGTAGACACCATTAATGGTAATAATGTGTCCCAGGTGCATTAGCTCTTGCTTAAAGATCACATCTTCTCTCTTTAGCAAACTTTTTTAAAAGAATATAATTCTCAGATGATGCTGAGCATGTTATACTATATAAGAGGATGTCTTCCAAAAAGACTATCACAAACATTCCCAGATATGGACAAAAGAAATCACATTTTTTCTCTTTAACAAACTTCTCTATCAAAATATCTAACATAATTCATAGATGCTGAGAGCGTCTCTGTATATAGGACATCATCCAAAAGACTATCACAAACTTTTTAAATATGGACAAAAGATATCATTCAAAGTAGCCGTGAGTCGTCCCAATGGTAAACCAACCAAGAACTCATACATACTTGGTTCTAAAATACATCACCCTCAAATATCCTAATAGATGGTAACCTATCCTCAGAATGCGCATACTTAATATCCTAATACGATGGTAACCTATCCTCAGAATGCACATACTTGTTTCTGAAAGACATCAACCCCTCAAATATCTTAATCTGATGATAACCTATCCTTAGATCAATCTTTGTGAGGTATTATCAAATTCCACAAAGCCGATCAATAAGGTCATTCATCCTCAGTAATAGTAATTTTTTTAAGACCCACACACACATTCTTTTTGTCTTCTCATCCTTTTTTTCCACTAGGATAACTAGTGCATGTAATCACTAGGATAACTAGTGCATGTAAATTTACATTACTCTAATCATGTGGCTACACCCATTTTGCCACATCTTTTTATATATATGCGTATCTTTTTATATATTTGTGTAATGCTTCATGTAATGATTTTGGGATATCATCAAGTTTATGACTTGTATAATGCTCGTTATTTCTAAGCTTACAACTTGTATAATGCTGGTTGATTCGTTATTTCTAAGCTTACAACATGTATAATGATGGTAGCTTATACATAGCATAGGATATTAGCTCACTTTCTAGTTTCTAGGCCCTCGGACATTACTTTGGTGGCCGACCATTGTAAATATGAGGCATGTGTATAAGTCATTTTGCCTAATGAGATACACACAATCATATTATCACAATTGAATCTAGTCTTGTGGAGTGAGGCTTGTTTGCTTGCTTTGCTTTCTCTTGTTACTAGTGGATATGTGTGTGTGTGTGTGTGTGTGTTTGTGTGTGTTTTTTCCTGTGTGTATAGTGCTTTTATATTTTTTTAATGAAATGTTCATTGGCATTGAGCATACAAAAAAAATTGGACTCAACAAAGAATGTAACACAACTCAAAAAGCTTTCATTAATGTGTGAAAATGCTACAAAGGAATTTGGGAACATTACAAAATTTTGTAGGGAGAATTACAAAGTGGGTTAGCCTATTGAGGTAGAAGGCTACGCTCTAAACGTAGACGTAGGGCTAGGAACATATCTACAGGCTTCAAAGTAACTCTCTTGGCATGTACCATAGCCAGCACTGAGTCTTCAAAAACAGAAACTACAACATCTTCAGCAGCTTCTTGAAGAGCTTCAAGAGCTGTGCTCTGTATGCGGTCAACCCTGTCAGTATATTTTTCCATTGTTTCTCTCACCAGTCGAGAGAATGGTGCCTTGGGGATGAGAAGATCTGTGCTTTTCTGATATTTCCTAATCTCTCGTAGCACGACTGTCCCTGGCCTCCATTTTCTCTTCTTCTTTGTAACTGGTGGAGGCAGTGGTGGTCTTTGATTCTCCCACGGTGGTCGTTCAGACGTGAACTTCTTTTTCTTTTGTGCACGCTCTTCCTCTTCTTGTTGGTCCCGAAACTTGCCCTCCATTCTTTTGCCACACTTCTTGACTGGACGTCTGTAAAATTGTTATAGGTTTGCCAAAGTAGAAGCTGGATGGAATCCATAAGGTTAGCATGTCAATTTGGGAAGCAAACAAAGAATGTATTGCCACATGATAAAAATGTACGCAAGAGGGCACTTGATGTGGTGAAATTAGATGTATGGGGGCCGACAAAGATGGGATCAATGGGAGGATGTCGCTAATATATATCTTTCATTGATGACCACACAAGAAGGAAGGTGTGGATGTACTTCATGAAAGAGAAAAGTGAAGTGTTTACTCACTTTCAGAATGTTGGTTGAAAAATAAATAGGTTTGCAAATCAAAAGGTTGAGGTTAGATGAAAGGGGAGATTATTTCTCTAATTAGTTCAATGCGTATATAAAAAAGCATGGAATTCAGAGGCAATTTACACTCCAGAGCAAAATGGAGTTGCTAAGAGGAAGAACAGGCACATTACATAAGTTGCTCATGCATGCCTCATCATTATTGGGCTCAAGCAATTGTGACTGCAGTTTACATTATAAACAGGACCCCCACAGCCGTAGTGCATGGTATGACTCCAAAGAAGAAGTATAGTGGAAGAAAACCAGATTCATCACACCAGAAAGTTTTTGGATGCATCGCATATATATATATATATTCTTGAAGAGCTATGTAGTAAGCTAGGTCCAAAGGCTGAAAAATGTGTTTTCATTGGTTACTCCCTTGAGAAAAAGGGTATAGACATTATAACACTGTTACACGTGAGATGAGGGTGCACAGGGATGCTGTATTTGATGAGATGAGAAGCTAGTATGCTGATGTAAAAAACTCAATTGGGGCTGAACAAGTAGTTACACAAAATGCAAGTCAATAATCACAGCATTGAGTGGACCGAAAGAGTCCTCTAGCAGTGGGTCTATTGATAGACCATGAAGTGGAAAGCTGCATTATAATGCCACTCCTGCAAATTCAGCAGGTGCATCACGTAAAGGAAAAGATAAGGTCAATGAGCCCCTTGGTATGCCTAACATTTTTACACAGTATTCATTTATTGATAGAGAGTCTAGTGGCTCACAACAGAGCCTTGATGAGGAGTTTGGGATTCTAGCTATCAAGACACCTGGTGTAAGGAAGGCTAAGGCATCCACGAGGATACTAGACAGATCCAGGCTATGTGGGTCAAATAGGGTGAAAAAACATGTCCAAAGATTGGTGTATGATGGTTATGTAGCTCATTATTCATAGATGGCAAAGGTTGTGTAGGATGTTGAACCCACATGTTTTGAGAATGCTGCTAGGCATGCAAATTGGGATATATCTATGGATGAAGAAATGGCTGCATTGGATGTAAATAAGACATGGGAATTGGTACCTTTGCCTGAGGGTAAAAAGGTCATTGGATGTAAGTGGGTATACAAAGTAAAGCATAATTCAAATGGAAGCATTAGCATGTACAAAGCTAGATTGGTTACTAAAGGTTATGCTTAGACCTACAACATTGATTATGAGAAGACATTCAGCACCGTTGCCAAGATGGTAACCATGAGAGTTGTGGTGGTTGTGTCAAAAGGTTGGATCTACTTATGTTGGGGTTTTCACTTACCTTTCATAGCCTTTTTTTGAGAGTTAGAAGAAGAAGAAGATTTCAGCCTTCCATCTTTGTGTGTGTGTTAAGAATTGTTATGTGAGTGTGTGTGTGTGTGTGTGTGTGTGTGTTATCCATTGTTATGTGAGTGTGTGTGTGTGTGCTTGCAAGAGCTTAAGCTCTCTCTCCTCCCCCAATATTTTTAGGTGCAACATGTGTAGAGAAAGGGGAGGAGCATGCACACTAGAAAGAGAAATAGGCTAAGGGTCCAATGTCAAAGGTTGATTTGTATGGTCATTTAGGGGAAGTCAAAGCTCAAAAAGGTAGCACATCGAAAGTGCAAGGAGGCACATGTAGTGTGAGCATTTATTGACACATGGAAAGTGCAAGCATTTATTGACACATGGAAAGTGCAAAGAGACACATATAGTGTGAGCATTTACTGACACATGGAAGGAATAAGGGTGCACACAAAGCATGGATTGGGGCTCCATGAAGAGCTATATAATGATGTACTTGGATCATTCTAATGCAAGAGATTTATGTGGGTTTTTAGTTAATTATTGTCATTGTCTTTCTATTAGTTTAATCTTATCTTGTGTATTATCTTAATCACTATGCTTAATCATGTCTCTGGCACCCATCTAGCATGCAAGAGCACATGCAAACAAAAGTGGAGAAGAGAAGAGGTTATAAGCAAGTATTCTATTATAAGGGAATGAATGTGAATTGCTTAGTGTAAAAAATGACTTATATACAAGTGACTAGGTCAGCCAAACTTAAAAATCCCAACC
The DNA here is from genome assembly GCF_041138505.1 of Cibotium barometz. NCBI lineage: Eukaryota > Viridiplantae > Streptophyta > Polypodiopsida > Cyatheales > Cibotiaceae > Cibotium > Cibotium barometz. The sequence goes on along the minus strand of NC_141057.1, from coordinate 41,232,064 downwards.
ACTATTACTAGTCTTAAGCACGTACATACCTATTCGAGTAAGTATGATAGAAAAGTGTCTTTTTTTATAAGTCAAGTGGCTAAAACCATGTTAACCTACGAAGTGGTCTAACACCATATCTTTAGTTTCAGTATATTCAAGCCAAGTGGATATATCTTGACAATCAACTAATACAATCAAGTGGATATATCTCTTTAGTTTCAGTATATTCAAGCCAAGTGGATATATCTTGACAATCAACTAATACAATTAGATACGGCATTCTTTTAGGACCATGGAGCTTTTATTTTTTAGAAGGGAGTTGTCCCAAATTGACATTATTAGCTTAAGCCTTGAGTTTTCTAAGTCTAAATCACCTCCTTTAGTAGTAAGTTTCAAAGTCTCCTCTCTAGTCACCTCCTTTTCACAATTCATTCACATCTTGTCCTCTTGTACTCATATACACTTGAATGTATATCATTTATCAAATAATTTGTAAAAAGTATATACATGGGCTTT